>NW_027526422.1:58230458-58408296 GCF_048455015.1 Haemaphysalis longicornis
TGTGACAAGGGGCCACATTTGTTTAACTGCAAGACATGGGGTCACAGCACCAAACACTCCCATTATGTTGTTATTCACGTACAAATAAGCCTTTTACAAAGATGACAAGCCGGTGTTTGTGGTGCCATCTCAGTCATACAATGCACCGTTATAAAACTTGTAGCGTGACAGGTGACGCGGTTATTTTTTGAAAGACCCAACTCGTCTCTCATGTACACATCCTAAGAATTGTTTAGGTGCCCCATAATTTTTTTTAAGAGGTAGCTCACTCCTAACATGAAATTCCTTATTAGCTGGAAATAAGGATTAGTGCAGCAGCAGCTAGGGCATGTTTTAGCGTGAAGCCCGTTTGTTGAGCCAAGTTTTTTACTAGTTTTTCTCCTGAAGAGGCACTTTATCGTGCTGTAGCTGCACAGCTCAGAGTTGCAGTATGTTCGTTCTTTATGTTGACACCATTCGAACAAATGTTGCTTTTTTTTTTTTTCTGACAGGTGATTGGACTTGCTTGGGGATACATCGTGCAGCAGTTTTCTTACACTGTCATCACACTTGGCATTGGATTCGTCATCTCCTGCCTGGTAAGCAGTTCTCCTGCAGAACCTGAAAATGGTTCTCTCTGTTCGGCAGGAGCTACACAATCCTGCACACACTCATTTATGCCACCTATTGGGCAAGTTTTATTTTTGTGGGCTGAAAGTCTGTCATAACAAATGCTTGTTTGAGGAGTTTGAATACTGTTTATTAAAGGGACCTTATAAAAGCTAGGATGGGGGACTTGGTTTTGATATTAACGCAGTGTCAAATATACCTCTGCTGAGTCATTCTCACATTGTATAGAATGCTGCTACCGTAAAAATTGTTTCGATCTCCTTCAGGAAAACAGGCTGAAGGTTTCGGGCTTGGGGTGTACAGGTAGTGAATTGTCAAGCACAGTGTACTGAGCTATTGAGGTGCAATAAAGCGTAAGATGCAAGTACTGTATTAGGCAGGGGTGCAACAGCTGTTCCAATTGTGCCATTTTGATACAATTTTATACATTTGAGCCAAGCTGCGCCGAAGCCATGAAATTAGTTTAAATTGTGCCACGTTGCTCCAAAATGGCCGACTATGCGCAAAATTTCCCAGTTTCGCTAATCCTTGCAAAGAATAAAGGATGCGCTGACAGCCTGAGGCTTGTATGGCATCCAATCCAATCCGGTTGCACAGGCAGCCCTCCGTAGTACACAGTTCATAGCCTATGCCGGTATGCCTCTTCTAGTTCACTGTGCCTATGCCGAAATTCAAGTCGCTCTAAAGTGTGGGGCGACTAGTTTTGGCCTTAAATGTTAAGCATGGGAAGTGAGCAGAGGTGCAATTGCTGGCCCCAACAAGCGCCCCAATGCGGCTAATCGCCGGCAACTCAATTTCGATAAGCATCTTAAGCTATCTGCTCGAAAGTGCGTGTGGCATAGCACTGTTGGTGCTGCTGTAAATGTATTGCATGCAGTTAATAGGTGACAATGGAAATGTGGGTTTCGCTGCCACCTCCTTGTGCATGACTGCCAAGTGCACAGTGGATAGCGGGTCGCTTGCAGCAACAAAAGCAGGCGCGAGTAATTCTCCCACGGCAAACGCACTGGTACAGTACATACAGCAAGCGCCCTAGGGGTGATGGTGTGAGCTATGTAGGCAATGCGCTGCACAAAGCTAGCAAGCGATTGGAAGCTTTGAGCAGACTCTTCAATCGCTTGGCGAACTCGAAAATGTCCAAGGGAAAGCACTGATGTCATACCAATGATGTCTGCACTAGTCATGTATCTGCTGATGGTTAGCTTCCTGTGGTATTGAAAAAGTTTTTTTTCTTATTTGTATCTAGTGTATCCAGATGCTGCTCACATGGAAGAGCTATTTGTTATGTCATTAGGTTAAAACAGGTCATGTATAAGGACACTTTGGAGTGCAAATTATTGTCGGCAGTTTTTATACCATTCTCTTTTGTTTGTTTGTTTTTTTGTTTTTTTTTATTACTTGATCTTGCAAATACTTCAGGCATTTAGATGAACCTGTTTTGCAAATTGGCACAAATACACCATGCCTTGTAGCTTTCTGGAGAGTTCGCTGTTCACGTTTGCAGGACCTTGTCCACTAAAGCTGAATTATGACTGAACCGATTTTAAACTGTCTACACATATTTTGTATTAAACTGCTCGAAATTTGGATTTTCCTGCTTCAAATTCAAGATTCTTTCGCTCTGAAAATTGCTCCAAATCTAATTTGTGCTCTTGCACCCCTGATTAGGAAAAATAGAGTGGAAGAAAGATGCATTTTAATTTTTTGCCATGAACAGTTACATATGTGATAAAATTTTTGTTGGAGTAGAATGGCTGGCCTGAAGACATAGAAAAACTAAGAAACGTGCATTTTCTTGGCAGTGATCGCAGGGGCACGGTACTTAAGTTTGCCCCTTATGCGATTTAGCTCGGAATTGCTTCTTTTCCGCCAAGCCATACCACTACCACTGACAGCCATTCAGTATGCATTTTTTGTGGCTTTATTTCATTTGTTTCAGCTTCCAGGAGTTAAAAAATCTGAATATAACAGTGTTTTTCCACACCAATTTTAAATATTCTGCGACGTCACAGTTATGAAAAGTGGCATTTCTGAAAGATATGGTGGGGGGGAGGGGTGATCTCAAAGGTATTCCGTGGGCTGTTCAGAAGGGTGTGTGTGTAGGTCACTGCTAGGCTTTGTATGCATCGAAATTTCTTCAGAATGAACCAAGTGATCCTACTGCAAAGCGCAGTATTAAACTCAAAAGAGGCAGCAGAATGCCACGCTGCCATAATATAGTGCCTCACCCTTGCTGCAAATGCAAGGCAGTTTTTTAGGCTGCTTAAAACTGTGTATATTTGGGCGCAAAGGTCCGTCCACCAGGGCGACCTGCTACTGCTGCTACATCTATGGTGTGGCACTCCCTTCTCCTTGCAGCTCACACTGCCTCCCTGGCCAGTCTACCGCAAGAACGCCCTCCCGTGGCAGAAGGTGCGAGATGAAGCTGGCGCCTCGTCCAGCAAGACCGGCAAGAAGAAGAAATGAATAGCCAGCGGGGACCTCTATCTTTGTTTTTTTCCTTCAAGGGGTGCTGTATACTTGGGAAGCACATGGGGCATATTGGGTATTTTTTGCAATAAATTATGGATTACCCGTGGCATGGGTACACTACAACGGTTGGGTGTGTTTTGCTTTAGCACCCGTAGGCCTACTCGGGACATTGGTTTGGGTGTGGAAAGAATGTCTATCTTCACTACAGTGTGCAAATGTGTATCCATGGCTACCATGTGTGAAAGGTTGCTCGAGTGGGACTCGTGCCACTCACTTCTATAGGGTTTTTGAGTTCAGACGTCTCACTGCTGCTAGCAGACCTCGGGCAATAAGCACGATAGACTGGTGCAGGGGTGAGACAGCTGCACATATTGCGCAGATTTGATACAAATTTGTTTTCCTGTGCCAGGCTGCTCCAAAAGCTTGAAAATTGCAAAAATTGCGCCAAACTGCTTCAAAACAGTGGGAGAGCCAAGGATTTTAACACTCCCGTCAGTTTCAGTGGGGAAGAATGCTTACGGACGGCATTATGTTCTAGCCCCCCCAAGTCCAAGGCGATGCTGTTTGTAAAGGTTCAATTGATTAATCATTCAAAAAATTACGCCCACCTCCCCTCGCGGGAACCCTGGTGTGATGCGACGCTGAAGAAGGTTCCATTGGCGTCGCATCAAGCAATCGTCGGGTACGGCAAGAGAGCAAGCGCAAGCGCGGACGACCGTCGAGTGAAAGACCGGCCGGAGCGCGGCACTCCGCTTCTATGCACAGCGCGCCCGGAGGAGAGGAGACCGCGGAGAGAGAGAGTACTGCACATGCGCACAGTGCGCAGCCGCGCGCAGCGCGACCGCAGATGTTGGGAGAGAGTGTTCGCTATCGGAGAGAGGAAAGGAGGCGAGCGGAGGGGAGACGCAGCTGTGCGGACGCGGGCGGCGGATGCACGCAGGACAGGGCCGCCGGCAAGAGATGCTCCTCTCAGCGTCGCATCTAATAAAAAAGCTGCATAAAATTGTCCCCGAGATAACTTTTTCGGAAGTCACAATGTCGGGTTATATGTTATATTCTGTGTGTTTTTACAGTTTTCCCATCGAAAACCATTGCAAAACCATTGCAACGCCGCGAACAACAGCGTTACCCTGGGACGCCGCCTTGGTGCTCTATATGCTTGGGTCGAGCGAGCAAGCTAGGACGACAAGGCGAACGCCTAAAGTGCTCTGCACTTAATAACAATTTCGGCATTCACATGATAATAAAAATGCCTTACGATTGTGTAGTTTTTCAATTCGATATTTTCAGCGGCGCTTCACGCTATATATGCATATAGCCTATAGGAATTTCAAAATGGTTTGTAAAAAGGTAGTGCAGTTCATCTTGTGATACTCTGGTAGAAAAAAACTTTATTGAAAGGCTGTTTCAGTGTTGTGTACATTCAAAACCGATTAAAAAGTGCACTTTTCTCCCATTAGTTGTCAAAAATTTGATTTTTTAGGCTCCTCAGGTGGCATAATAAATGATGTTCTGTTCCAAATCAAGCTTCTGCTTCAAAATCGAGATTTCGCTGCTCCAAAAACTGCTCCCAAATCTGATTCAGCTGTCCCACCCCTGCTGGCGGAACTTCTGCTTTTGAATTTTCTTATGCATCATCCACGTATCTCGGTAGGACCTCACCTCTTCACGCAGAGGGGTTTAAGCAGGTGGCAGCTTTGCCCCCACAACTATTACGCAGGTCTTCCAAGCAATTTAGCTCTGCTATGTGCAGAGCTCGGCTAACAGTGCATGATGCACATCGAGTCAGCTTGGAGAGGTCTTGGGCTACCCGCCGCGATGGCTCAGTGGCTAAGGCGTGCTTCTGAGCCCAAGGATGCATTTTTCGATTCCCAGCTGTGACGGCAGCTTTTCTGATGGAAGCAAAAACCAAAAATGCCCATATGTTCGAGGTTTACGCAGGTGGTCAAAATAAATCCGGAGTGCTCCACTATGGTGCCCCTCATTGCCTGGGTAGCATTGGCGTGTTAAACCCCACAATTAAATCGAGATATCGGGCTGCTTGCAGAGTACGAGCGTGAAAGTGCCTTTGCTCCGGCACATCAGCAGCTTGGCAGGGGCTCAATGCCAAGGAAATACCTCGGGCACCAAGGGGTAAAAGAACAGGCAATGCCCCAGAACCTCCCCGAGTGGTTGTTCAGGTTTTAAATTAAGGACCCTTTACACCTTTCTAGCCGTTCTTAATGGCCCTTGCACTCACCCTGTCACTATATTAAATGCCGAAACGATGAAAGACCATGCAACATAGACCCACTGCTCTTTGGCCTCATTCGCCTTTGTGCCACTAAACACATTCTACCTGACAGGTTGGGAAGGAAGAAGACCACCATTTTCTGCTGCACTCGCACCCTCTGGCTGTTGACATGGCTGCCATGTCCAAAATCGTGCTGCTACACCACCACTGCAGTGCTGATCAAGCACAAGTTGACACGGTGGTGATAACCACAGGCTTCACGCGCCACTTATAAACTATTGGCGGTTGTCACTTCAAAAACACATATCTGCATGTACAGTCTTTGCCGAAATTCTTTAGGCGGACCACAGAGACTTCAAAGAATAAGCTTAGCCTCTCACTGTAACCAAATTACTTTATTACAGTAAGAAAAAAAGTGTGTTTTCACTAACTTTTCGGCATAAAACATTGCAGCCTCGCTCAAGGCGTAAGTTTGTAACGTTGAATTTTTTGCGGCCTAGCTGTTCACTTTCGGGGCATGGCTTAGAAAATTTTGACAGACTGTACATGCATGCATACGTGCAATCTGCATGCCACACAAGTACACTTGTGGCAATGTAAAATGTCTGTAGCGAGAAAATGTAGGCATGACGCATGACATAACAGCAGCAATATATTTATTTACAAGGCACATTGTTTTGTGGCATGCGAACAAGAAACTTCAGGTACCAGCAATTTTGAAGCCACATTACCTGGTTGTGTAAACGGTGATGCAGTTGAAGCAAAAATAGACGTCCATTTGTGGAGATGGTTCAGGGCTGAGCATCAGCGGCAAAGAGTAGGGGGAGAAGGGGAGTTTTTATCTCTCCATACACCCTGAGGCACTCTTATTGCTGGCCCCCTTGCAGGGTTTGGCCTTGCTATTCTGTGGGTGTCCCTTTACAATTTCCCTTTTCCTGACAGTCCTGAAGTGTAGACACGATAATGGGGTCCCGTCGCTTTTTGAACAGTACTTTTGAGGCGGTCATTCATGTTTGGGGCAGTCATTGTAAAACGCCTGCTTCTGCTTGTTTGCTACACATTATCTTACTACTAATCCTATGTAATAAAAACCTGACATTTCAAAGCTCTTTTCACTGTAAAAAAAAAACCAATGAAGAAGCTTATAGATGCATCCACAGCCATAGCATCAACGTAGCTTTCATGGACGGAAATGGCGGCCGCCATCTATGTAGCAGTCTCACCCAGACAACACACAATGTCCTCAGGACGTCCTCAAAAGGTGCAAACGTCCTCGCTGTTCTTGCGATGTCCTCAGGACATCCTCAGTACGTCAGTGCCCTTGATATCCTAGAAACGTTTATTTGAGGACTTTACCAGGATGTGCTAATTTTGGCCTCTAGAAGACAATGGGAACGCTCGCTAATATAGTTTTCACGCGCAGGTATTTCACACAAATAGTGATAAGCGTTCTAATCCACGCTGTTTGTTATTCAGGTGAAAAAAAATAGCGCTTCTAAATTACTGGCTGGCTTCATTTTCAACATTCATTATTTATCAGAACTAAAAATGAGGCAAAAAAGAAAATGTTCAGTATGTGCAGGTGCGGGTGAAACCTAAACTATTCACTTTCCGCGCACACAAAAAAAAGCCTTGTGCGCAAGTTCTCAAATGCCGTGTAAATGGTAGCGAATTTTTTTCCAATGCAAAAACAGCATGGCAAACACATTGTGACCCCTTAAAGAGCAAGACGGCTAATGCAGTTTCATGTACGTGTTATCAAAGAGTTCACGCAAACTGTTAATGGTGGCCAAATCAAGAAAGCTCGCAGTGAACACCACATTTCATGGAAAACATTTGCTCCACTAGGTGAATGCGCACATTGGCGCCACCCAACGAACATTTACTACTGTCAAGCGATTGTGACGCGAATCTGATGCCAAGGTTACCATTAGTATACTATAAACGAAGACGATATATCAAAGTGTAGTATTTCCTTCGTGATGAATGTACGTGCGCGGCGAGTGCATCGCGCGTTCAATGGCGACGGTCAGTGCTATTCGGCCGTGGCCTTTGGGGGCGGCTTGGCCTCGCTGCTGACATCTGTGAGCTGGCGCTGCTTCTTGCGCATGTTCCAGTGCAGGCACTCGGCGAGGCTGTCGAACCAGTCAGAGATCTGGTCCTGGGCGCAGATCGAAGGCACCGGGTATATCGACGTCGTCACCTTCAGGCTGCGAACACCGCAGAGCGGAGAAACCGAGGGCAGAAAGAATTAGCGCAGAACAGCCGTTGTATCGTCGTGTGGAGAAAAACCCCGAAATAAAAATCCGCCCCTGAGCCCCCTTCAGCTACTGCGCGCGCCTCTAGAACACAAGGCTAAAAAAGACAACAGTGAAATGAGGCAAAGTGGAACCTCAGCGGTAACAAACGGTAACAAAATAAAAATCACTGTGTTGCCTACTTTGTCTTTTTTTTTCTGCAAAAAATATCAGTGCCCTTCAAGTCGGTGAAGGATGACCAGCAAGGCTGGGCGCAGTGCAGGGAGTGCACGAAACAAAACATATTTGTTCCTTCCTAGCTAACTAGCTGAATAAAACTTGGAAGCACTACAGCTACTGTTTTTACTCTAAGGGATAAACATTGGGCCCGTTTCCGTTTTCCACCTGAGTCGTAGGCCTCTTACTGCCTAACGCACCAACCGAAACCGCTCGACTTCGAAGGACAACCACCAGGTCGCATTGGGCCGTGAGACGTCCCCTCTCCTACCCCAGCACGACGGGTATGTGAACGGTGAGCACGGGAAGCCTGCCTATGCGTGAATTCCCCCCCCCCCCCACCTTCTCTTCGAAATGTACGCATAAAAATGGAAGGAGGAAGGCAGACGCCGCACATTGCGAGCAGTCTACACGACTCGGCAAAAAGGCGGCGGTATAAGCCATATCAAAATATGGAGGTCCTGAGGCAATATTTTAATTTTGTTATGAATTTTTCCATACGCCAAAAACCCCCATGTTTTAATTCCACACTTCGAATCTGCGTTCCACACGAGCGTGGGAACTGGGGGATTAGCCATATAGGTACATGTCAAAACTCGAACTAATAAAACCCGATTTTATGAATTTCCCGATTAAACGAACAAATTCGGATTCCCCAGCAGGTGCCTATACGGCTCAATGCTTCTATGAAGTCGAACTAACGAAATAGAGTCAGCGCATTTAAAAAAGGAGTAATTTCGAAAGTATTTCGTCAGAGCGCCACGAAGATTATTGTGTCACGTGAGAAAACGAAAACGAGGCATATAGTTTCGTTTTTATGGAGCTCTACGAGATAAACTCAACAGCCCCGGTTTTCAGTCAGTGATACTGTTAAAAGTGCTGAAGCTTCTGTGCCCGCTCCGGACTAGGTGATAGAAATTATTTACTAGCTCAGGGGCTCTGCTGGGGCTCACGAAGGAACGAAATCGAGGTTACCTTGACCGCGCTTGTGTGCTACGAAAAGTATGTGCACTCAATGCTAACAAATCCAACGAACGCAAAAATCACAGCTTTTTTTTGTCAGGAAATAAATTCGTTTCCCCCAGAACCCCTAGCGTCAGGGACATACCCAGAGGGGGTTTGGGGTTTCAACCCCCTCCGAATTTTTTTTCCAGGCAGGGCGTGACGGAGACTTGGTGTTCCTTTCAGAAAAACTCCTTCCTTCAGAAAACCCATAACCCCTCCGAAAAAAAAAATTCTGGCTACGGCCCTGCCTGACGTATTATTAGAGATTTTTAGCATATATCGTTACCGTGTTTACGTTATCGTTTACCGTGTTAGCGGGAGTCGACTGCGCAGCGCGAGAGTTACTGCGAACGGTAACTAACCGGCACAGGCTTCACCGTCGCCAGCGGCTTCCGGTAATACGGTAAACGGTAACGCAAACACAGTAACGATATGCTAAAACTGCCTATTGTTTTTACTGTGGACTTTTAGCGCATTGCTAAACTGTCGGCCGGCGAGTGCCGCTGCCGCCATAATTACGATGTCACGGTAGCTGCTGGGAAGCACCTCCCTTTAGACATCGAATTTATGGAATCAACTGCTCGTAAAATGACAGTCCCAATTTTACGAAGTTATCGATTTGACGAAATAATTCGCGGTTCCCGGTGACTTCGTTAGATTGGATTTCAGCTGTACAGCTTGAAACTACAAAAAAGCATTGATGAAAAAAAAAAAAAAAAACTGAACAATTCAGTGTCACACCATCATGTCTTTCTACACTGGAATGCAGTTTTTATGGCGCAAGCCACTAACCCCAGAATGCAGCGTGATCACGTGTTTCCACTGAAAACAAAGCATCTTCAATCTAGAAGCATCATCACACCATAGCAACCCAATATCGGTTTGTTCTCTGCTAACCCATTTCCAGCACACAGGGTGTCAAGTGCAACAGCCTATACAGGTGAGCGATGCCATGCATTGTGTCCTATGCGTATATATACCACGTGCGGTCGCTGACTCAGACGCGTGAAACAGGGTGCATCACGGTAACCTGTGTGCCAGCAAGTGCTTACCATGGTACTAGCTCCAAAAAGACAGCAGTGCCCTGTGCTACCTGGCTTATGCTGGCCTCACATATCACATTGTTACCCCATATTCTTTTTTCGCTGGCAGCCCCACTGGGCAGGAACAGCAAGGGCTGCAAGGGTATTCTCATAAGCTCTACTGCAGGACACAGGAATGCAGCAGTCGTTAAAGTAAGGGAGGTTACCGACTTCAAAGCATGACCTTTACTAATGGCAATTCCAGTCCGACGAACAGAGAAATAATACACAGTAAAAAGTGTGCTGAAACGCCAACCTCAAAGAGAGATTTAAAACTCTTTTCTAACTTTGAATTGCGCGGGATGATGTGTTATGTACGTACATACGATGAGGAGAGTTCTGTGTACGTGTGTCCAGATAACTTCTGATATCACCTTCTAAACATTTACCCCAAGTGTGGACCCATCCATTCCGCAAAATAGTTTTCGATTACGGCTTTGTTTAACCGCAGAAATACTGTGTGCACTAGATGTCTCTGGCAGTCTTGAGTCAACGACCGTGTGCAGACGGTTAATGGAGTGGGACCACAAAGCATTGCCTACCTCTCTCCGTGCTGGAGCTCCTGGCGAAGACGTCCGTCAAAAGACGCCCATACTGAACTGCGGGCTTCCGGCGAGACCATGATCTGCACGGAAATTACATACTGCGTCACGGGGTGCGCTCTGCAAGAAAGGAGCGGGTTTGCTTCTATCGACAAACTAGCGCATGCATATATATATATATATATACAGAAAGATGGGGCAGCAGTCTACAACGCCAAAGGAGGCATAGGGGTGTGGTTAGGCTCTTTTCTTTTTCACTACGGTTAATGAAGTAAACATTTTTTTAATATACAGAAGAAAGAAAGAAAGAAAGAAAAACACGCGCCCAGAGTGGGGACCGAACCCACACCTTTCGATTACATGTCGAATGCCTTACCAATTCGGCTGAATTGGTAAGGCATTCGACATGTAATCGAAAGGTGTGGGTTCGGTCCCCACTCTGGGCGCGTGTTTTTCTTTCTTTCTTTCTTTCTTCTGTATATTAAAAAATGTTTACTTCATTAACCGTAGTGAAAAAGAAAAGAGCCTAACCACACCCCTATGCCTCCTTTGGCGTTGTAGACTGCTGCCCCATCTTTCTGTATTTCCTCAACGAGCCCCTCATTTCCTTACTATATATATATATATATATATATATAACTTCGAACAAGGTAGAAGCACGATTGTTGCCAACTTTTCAGCAAAGAGACTTGCCTTCGCCCTGACGAAGGCAAGTCTCTTTGAAACGTTGGCAACGATCGTGCTTCTACCGTGTTTGAAGTTTTATTTTCTTGTGTTCTCTACCATCTTCAAAGTTTTACTGCTCCCTATATGTGTGTGTATATATATATATATATATATATATATATATATATATATATATATATCAGGGTGTCGAACCGAAAAAAATACCGGTTCGGTTACGGTTCGGGTTCGGGTGAAATAATTTCGTTCCGGTTCAGTTCCGGTTCGACAAAATCGCGTACCGAACCGGTTCGCGAACCGGTTCGGGAGCTTGAACCGGTTCGCAAACCGGTTCGATGAGTTGAATTATCACTGAAATTAGAAAAAAATCACTTAGTAGTTTAAAACGACAGTCAAATCAAAACACAAACAAACATTCAAAATGCTGCTGTTCCCCAAAGGCGTTGGCGCAATTGCAAAGCAAACTTTAAACAATCACGACATATAAAAAAAAAGATGAAGCGGTGACGATTCACCGCCTACTTTCTCGATCAGACTTTATGTTGTCCTAGCGACTATTCATAAGGCCACCGCCAAGAATATGACGGTGGGATATATTTTCTGCCCTTTCCTTTTTTGTTGAAATCGCAATCGTCACTATGAAACCGCCCATCACGCTAGCCTTGAAGCCTTTAATTTAGGCCTGCGTACTGGTTCGTTCAAATGCCAGTGCGTGCTTAATACCAATGGCGCACATTTTTTATATTTCTAACAAAACAGAAAAATCCTACAACAGGCACATAAATACTACTAATGAATTAGATTATTTGGTCACCCTGAATAATTTGTTAGCTCTCACCTTATCGAATGTGTTAGCCACACTTTTGTTAAAATTAGTTAACGCTCAGTCACTGCATTATTGCTCTGACCACTGCAATTCTTTTTGCGATAGCTATACCGGATGCGCGCATTACAATCTGTATGTCATCGTACCGCCTGACCCCGGCCATCGTTCCGTGTGCTACATTGCGGAATCTTATAACAGATTATGCTGTTACAAAATAAAAGGGAAATTTGACGCGCGGAGTATGAGATGGAACTTTTTTGGTTAGGCGCTCTTTAATTCGCGCACAGCAGTACTCCCCTCCGGAACGAGTAGCAGTAGAAGTAATGTAGCGAGTTGGGCAGTCAGTACAAGTGCACCTTCGAAAAAAGCAGATTTGAAAGAGACAAAACTGCAGAACAAGCAGAAAAGATGATGGCTGGGCGAATGGGACAGTGTGAGGTACCAGCCTACCTTTCTGCACGTGTCATCTGCTTTGTTACTGTTTCTGCTTCCAAGACAAGGTCGAGGGCCGCAGTTTCTTGCCAATTAAGTGCGCACCTTAACAGTTTTCCCTGACATATCGGTTGTTATTTGTATCTGTAAAAAACCGAACTTGTCCACTGTACTGTCCCCAAAAACTGACCACGGAACTCACTTCCTTCGCATTGATGACGCGTTTGGTTGTGAAAGGCAGGGCAAAGAAAAGTATAGAGCAATATCCACGTTTTGGAGTTTTTTTTTACATATTCTGTTTTACTTACTTTTTGCTTAATATTTTAAAACAACGTGATTCGCCTTTTCCTTTTTGTTGTTTTCCGTGTAAACACATTGAAAAAAACTGGCGCATTTGATGCCCCGTACTATATCTCTGATTCGAGGCGCAGCTTATGTTGCAGGCCAGGCCAGCAGACTTATTTTAACCAGCTGGTGATATTAAACGTGGATCAAAATCTCGATACACCGACGTTCTCGATTTCCATCTACTTCAGAAAAACGGTCGTGGGGAAGGGAGATCGAGGCCACTTGTGGTCAGCAGCAAACGGCTTAGCCACTGAGCAGCTCCTGCGGTCGCACTTGTCAAGTATTAACAATTTGCAGGTGTCGGACCTTTTAAACAAATTATGAAATGCAAAATGTTTGCACACATCGGATGTGTGCTTTCGCTGTTGCGCAGTGGAGCACTCCTGCAGCCTGATTGGTCCGATAAAGCCGCAGCTAGGGAGGGGCAAAGTCGTTTTATATACCCTGCAAGCTGCCGAGAATGAAATTTCGTTCGGTCAGCTTGCACTATGCTCGCGGTTTTAGCAGCAACAGACCATTGCTACATTGTTTCATAGAGCGTGATAGTGTTCAACTGTCTGGCGTGGAATGTGCGCGAGCGTTTACGAAGTTGATAGTACGTGAAAGAAAAAAGACCTGAATTGCATTGACTGTGCAATATCAAGAACGGAGGGTCGAACCGTTTCGGCATGAACCGGTAACCGTTATTTCTTTTTTCGGTTCAGTTCCGGTTCGGGTTCAGCGTGCTCAAAAAATAACGGTTCGGGTTCGGGTTCAGTTCCGGCAAAATACCGGTTCAGTTCCGGTTTTCGGTTCGGTTCGGTTCCGGTTCGACACCCTGATATATATATATATATATATATATATATATATATATATATATATATATATATATATATATATATATATATAGAGAGAGAGAGAGAGAGAGAGAGAGAGAGACCTTGAGTTCCACCCCAGCGGGCACCACGATGGAGCGGAAGGAGAGCGAGTGTGGGCAGATGGGGGTAACCATGATGGCCGGGACACTCGGGTGGATCATGGAGGCCCCCGCGGCCACCGCGTACGCTGTGCTGCCCGTAGGTGTGGATACGATCAGGCCTGAGAGAACACACCAAAGAAGAACATAACAATGATGAGCAAAGCTATACGTTCGCACTCGATAAGACACTGAGGGTGCACAGAAAACGCATCGTCGGTGCCGCAGTAGGCAGAGCGACTGAGGCGTAGCTCAGCGGCGTATTTTTGTCAAAACATCCCCACGCAGTACTTATATCAATGTCATCGAATGTTCATGCAGCTTCCCTGATTTATCGCATTATCAGGTTAAATGATCGTCCAAGCATATCTTGGTGAACTCAACAGGGTCTTTGCATAATTCTTTAGTATTACCCTTGTCATTTAAAGCCCTTTCTAGCTCACGCAAAAGCATTTCTACCATAAAAAACAGCATGAACAAGAACTATATGTAAGCAAGATCTTTGCAAACTACTAGCACTGGCGGCTCATAAGTGCTCACTAGCTCATAAGTGCTAACGATATTTACTGGAAAGCAAACCTTGGGCATATTTTAAAGCAGAACTTAGGTACAAAACATTACAGAGTTCCTTCAATTAAAAATTCATCTCTGATTGTTTTTTTAATGAAACGAACTAAATAAAAAATGGCTTAAAAATGGCGCTACGAGAGGCAAGACAAAAGCAGAAATAAAGACATCAAAAAATAGACTGTCTCGCGTTGTCGCAAGGAGCGCTATACAAAAAAAAAGGCAACACAAAGATTGGATTGCATTGGATTGGAAAGCGTTTATTGAGCATAAAAGAATAGAACACTTTCAAGCACTGTCGGGTCAAGCTTGCGGGGGGCCTTTCTTGGAGCCCATGCTTTGTTCGCGCACTTGGTCGGGCTTAGCTTCGTTTTCTGTGTGCGCCCATCTTGTCCAGAGGCGCAGTAGGAAGCATTCTAGCTCCGCTGCGGGTCACGCATAGCGTGCCGTCCACGCCACCGCCCCCGCGGCACATTGGTCTCCAGGCGGCACCCTCTCTCACTGAGGGACCCCACTTCCCATTTCCACTGAACCCAGTACCGATGACGATTGTTCTGGTACTTTGCTGAGAGATTCAGTCGGTGCTTGTCCCCACGCCACGGCGACAGATTCCCGAGTTGGGCCAACACATGACTTGGAAATTGCTCCAACAGTAAAGCCACCGTTCGTTGCCAGAGTGCTAGAGGTTGTATAACTCGCGCGAGTACTAAAACCCGTGCTCAAGTCTTCGGACATGTTGCTATGCAGCTAGTGCGGCTTTGTAGTTCTTATTCTAGTGTAGCTAATCAGGCTCATTTCCCAGAGATTGCATAGTAAGATTTCAAGCTGGGCCAACCGCATTCAGCTGGTTTAAACAGCCCAGATCTTATCAACTCCACCCAGTGAATGCGCTGCCGCTGACCACATGAGCGGCACTACTCACGTGGCCCAACTTTCCGCAGCTAGTGCCTGCCGCACACCGTTCGGTGGCTTGGAAAACCATAGTCGTTCCCCCTTCGACTGCGTTTTACTCGCCCATCACCCTCATTTGCTCGGTCCGAAGACGCCTCAACGTTTCATGGAAATAAACGCATGTTAGTTGTATCGCAAAGTTTTTTTTTTTAATTGGGGGGGGGGGGGGTAAACGATACTAACGATCACTCACGACAAGCGTCATTATGCAGGTGCATACATTGCCTCCCCTGAGCAACTCTCGAATGGGCAACCCTCTGAAGGATTTTTTTTTTCTTTTGTCGCTAACCTAGGGAAAACTTGTCAGGCTATAGCACCGGTCCTGCAGACATAACTTTTCATGCTGCATTGCTCGCTATTGTTTTGTTTCACCTACGTTGTAGCACCTCTGCAAAAAGCGGGTTCCGTGAGCACTAGAGAAGAGAGCGCGACTGCAGCGCGTGCATAGCTTACCATCTCCCTGCACGGTGGTGATTAGTTTTCCGTCCAGGTACAGATCGATGTTGGACAGGTAAGGCGACGGTCCCCGGTCCACGACGACTTCGTTGAGCACCTGTACAGCAGGGGAGTGAGTAGAACGCCTTAGTACACATTCTGCGACGCGCGACCACGCATGCACATATCTAATGCGGAGAAATGGCGCACACATCTACTCCGTGCAGAGCCTTTACAGGCAGAATTTAAAACTCATGGTCAATGACGCCGTCATTTTTAAAGGAGTACTGACACGAAATTTTCATGTTACGTTTTTTTCGCTGCCAGCCCACTAATCCCAGAGTGGCCCATTAGACGGCCGATCACAGCGTAAACAATCATTTACGGGTCATTTATTCGTGCCACTTTCAGTTTCCACAAAACGAACGCCGACAGGCCGTAATGAGAGGAGGGCGCCAGTGACGACCCCATTCTTGTCGCACCCCTGCCGGTCTGGCTGCGCCGATATCCGCGTAACCGAGGGAGGGAAGAAGGCAGCGAAGGCAGAAAGAAAACGGAGAGGAGCGTCAGGCAAAAGTGTGAGGGGAAGGGCGGCAAGCGCGGCTATGGCGTCATCTCTGTCACTGCGTCCCCTCACACTTTCGCCATGCGTCGACGGCAATAAGAGCCTTCCCCCTCACGCTTTCGCCAGGCGCTGCTCCGTTCACCGATCGTCCGAACGACGTGACGTTTGCGCGGGAGGTTCAAAGACGATTTGCAACAACATGCTCCGCGGTGGCGACGCGCTGCGAGGTAACGGCAGAGTTGCGCGCACCGCGGTGCGTTGGTTGTTTACGCGATACCTGAAACGCAGCAGATATGCACCGTGACCGAGAAGACTACAGTTCGCACTGCGCACAAATTTCGCATAGTAATCGTCACTATTTTTTTTACTCATGCGAAAACAACGTTCTCATTTCTGTGGGAAGTAAAAACATCAAAGAATCATTTGTTTTACTATTTTCGTTGCTAAGACGTACAAAGAGCCCGCTCCTTGCAGTTGCACGTGTCACTTCAGCTTGGCACACAAGACCTAGGTTAATGCAATCCATCACGTTCGCGTGTGCTCGGAGGCCCGCCTTAGGCCCTTTAATGAGTGGCCCTTAGTTCGGCTGCAGGCCCGTGGCTTGAAGCCCGAGCCCAGCCCGGGACCACGTCTTCGAGCCCGAGCCCGGCCTGGGCCCGCCTATAAACTTTTCGGGCCGCCCGGCCCGACCCGCGGGCCTGGCCGGGCGGGTCGGGCCGGGCCCGGCTTTCGGGTCAGCCCCGGCCCGTGCGGTGCTCTAAGAAGGAGATGGGAGAGAGCCTCCTGCCGAGGACGTTTAGCTGCCGGTTCATTTTGCGTGAACCGTAGAATTTGCGCGGCGACGGCGCTGCTGTTCTCAGACGGGCGCCCTTTGACGTTCGAGCCGACACAGTAGAACCACAGCTCCGTTGTTTCAGCAAAGTTCACACTGGTTGGAGCTGGGTTTAATTTTTTTGTCTGTGAATATTTGGCTATCTGTAGAATAAAACATTCAAATGCAGGAATGGTGGCCATATTTTGGTGACTGAAAGAACCTGGAGCAGTTATCTTCCTCGCAAGCAACACCTGAACAGTGCAAGGTACCTAACCACTGTTCGATCGCTTCATTATCACTTTCGTTTTGCCCCTCAAGAGTCGAGGAAGTCTGCTATGCAAAGCAGCTGTTATCGAGAGCTCTATTGTAGGAATGCCTGTCAACATTATAGTGGCGTCGCCTGTCAAGGGTATCTAATCCAAACACCATCCTAATTTTACCGCTACCTACTACGGTGGCTCAGTGACAAGGCTAGGCATTCCTATCTGAGCAGGAGTTCACAGGTTACCCGCCGCGGTGGCTCAGTGGCTAAGGCGTTGCGCTGCTGAGCACGAGGTCGCGGGTTCGATTCCCGGCCGCGGCGGCCGCTTTTCTGATGGAGGCGAAAAGCAAAAACGCCCGTGTGTACGAGATTTCGGCGCACGATAAAGATCCCCAGGTGGTCAAAATTAATCCGGAGCCCTCCACTGCGGCGCGCCTCATCGCCTGCGTTGCGTCGGCGCGTTAAACCCTACAATCAATCAATCAGTTCACAGGTTCGATTCCCAGCTACACAGCCGTTTATGTAGAAGGCAAACCCCCCTGTTAAAAAATCCCGGGCCATCTCCACTCATGTGAAACCTCGTGAGGGGCGAAGCATGCAGAGTATAAGTGTGTTCCTGGCACCTTGGAGTTTTTGCCAACGGAGATGAAACCGTTGGAGGGTACAGGTATACAGCTTTGCTGTAAGTCTTTGACGCACGAAGCTCTCTATCGCGCGGCGTAAACGAGTGTCCCGGTGTTTTTTTAGTACGCGTACGCTCTAGCGCAAAAACGAGTTTCCCGGTGTTTTAGTACCGTGACTACATAAGACGAACGACGATTACGACGACGACGACGACGACAGGAGACAGCAATAGCTCCAGCAGGGGCTTCGCCCCTAAAATTAGACGTTTTGGCATCACTAATGATGGCACATTGTGTGGAAGCGCTGTGCACGTATGTGCTACTATGTGGGTGAGTATACGTACGCACACAGGATTCAGAGTAAGGGTGCAAATTTCTTGTTGACCCTCCCAGTGCTTGTGCTTGAAGTAATTTATGGATTAATCGATTAATTGGTTAACTGGTACTGCGGTACCAGCATGCACAGCGGACAGCAGCGTCTCTATAGCAATGCACGCTGCAACGGCGTACGTTCCTGCTCTGTATTACTTTGCTAGAATAACACCAGCAACTGTTGGCACTGCACCTGAGAGCTTAAGCCTAATTTTTTTTGTTTTTAGGCCTCGCGACGTGAACCGGTACCCGTAGCTTAGTGTACAATGAATGCTTTTTCTAATGGGTACCGTACCTTTGACGACGTGAGATGTCAAAACGTGACATGACCTTAGGCCGAACGCGCTATATTTAGGCTTAACGTTAAGCAACTCTCGAACTGAGCCGTATGAGGTGCCAAGCGACGTAATACTCGATCGTTCGTCAATTGGAAAATAGATTGGCCAGACACCCGTGTTGCATTTTCCGGATGCTGACGTCATTGTGGGACACCAGAATACTTGGCCCCAAACATCACCAAGGTCCACCGCGGATGATTGCCCCTAGTGTTGTGCGACAGCCAAACGTTGTTGGACCGTCACAGATTACATATTTCTGATGGAAAGTGCAAAACGATTGTGTTCTTTTTATTTATTTAAAGCGGCCGGTTTCAGTTCCCACCTGTTGGTATGTTCCCCTTTATGCAGCGCAACCAGAACTGCTCAGTGTGACGCAACCTGAAACATTTCCATATATATATATATATATATATATATATATATATATATATATATATATATATATATATATATATATATATATATATATATATATATATATATATATATATATATATATATATATATATATATATATATATATATATATATATATATATATATATGTTATGTCAGCCCAAAATTGCCCGTATTCTGCACGCTCTTCCCTTACTGACGCTACTCTACTCAGAGTTTTGCGGACGCATTTGGCGATATATCCTTGCTGCACGAGTGGCACATGCTGGTTTTCGATATCGTCTGCACTGTTACAAGACAGACCTGCTATTTTTGAGTATGGGTCCCACCTGGGCCCAGGCGCCGCGATAAAACGTGCATGCAAGGCGAAATTAAACAACATACGTGCTGCTGGCAAGGTCCACGGCGATTTCTCTACGAAAGAAGAAGGGGCAAAAAGTACTTCATTCAGACGAGAAATTTGCAGCATTTCTGGGTGTACGAAAAAGGGGAAGACGTTATGCACGAAGAATATGTTTTATGTTTTGTGCTTTGCGATGAGCGAAAAGAAAAATGCACCGCGCACGATTTTCTTGGCGAGCCATATGTTCATGTGTCCAGTTTTGCCGATCCCGTCAGCGCTTTTATGTATCATACTTTTTGTATGTACCACAGCCAGGAAGTCACTGGTATGACCTGAAGTGTCGTTATTACTAGAAAAAAAAAACAATGCAGCTTAGATTCGAACAGAAGTTTATTCTTCGCTATACTAGCTCAAACCGCATTCCGGGATAATAAGATAATTTTTAGAAATCTTACGTTTATTCTTCGCTGTAGTAGCTCAAACCGCATTCCAACAAGCCATTATCTGTACGTTGCAGAGCAGCTGATGCCGCGGAAGCGCCGTCTTTGGGGCGAAAACATCGCTGGTATGCGTTGCCGCTCCATTCAATGATGATGATACATCAGGCGATGCACCGCGCCATCTAGCGAAGCGTATATTATCAAACGAAGGTGTGGAATTCTCTCGGCAGACAGTGACTTCCCTTCGCGACTTCTCGCACTGTTCGTTGTTCTCTTTCTGCCTTGTTGCAGTGTTAGGTGGTGCTGCTGTGGTTCTGCGGCTATATTTTTTTTTGTTCTTGTCTGGCTGCGTTATTGCTGTGTGCGATGGTGCTGCCAGGCTTGCGACGATGTAGAGAAAACGAAATGCGCTCACTTAAAAAAAAGAAGTGGAAATTGTATGCAAATTCGAAGGGAAGCCGAAGAGGAAGCACGTGGACTTGGCACGGGAGCTCGGTTTGCGGCAATAAACTCTTGCTATCGACAATGTTCCCCTTGTTATCGTCAATAGTGTTGCCTATCCACAACACTATAGTCGACAGCAAGAGGAACTTCGAAATAAACTGCAAGTTTTCATCCCCGGTGCAAAACAAACGCGAGGTGCGAAGCACCAGCAAATGGAAGACGCCCTGTTTACATGGGTCAAGGAAGTTAGAGCAGTGGGAATGACCGTCGACAGGTCAGTCCTGTGCGAAAAAGTTGACAACATCGCGCTCTTCTCAGACATTGAAGACTTTCAAGCGTCCGGCGGCTGTCTCCAACGATTTAAGGCACGACACGGATTGTCGTACAAAACAGTGTCCAGCGTAACAAAAAATACCGTCAACTTCTGTTTTTTTACGTTTCATAAGAATTTACTCCTGGACATTGAAAAGAAGCGTAACAAAAAATACCGTCAACTTCTGTTTTTTTACGTTTCATAAGAATTTACTCCTGGACATTGAAAAGAAGAGAGTGTGGCACAAGTTGACCAGCTACTTGAATGTTGCTCAATAAAAGGGAGTTGCTGACGAGGTATGCATATTTTCCTCCTTTTTTTACGCTTCGGATAATACCATTTTCGCATAATACGTTTTATTTTCCAGTTCCCGTGAAAAACGTATCAACGAGATTTCACTGTAATTGTAACTCTGTCAACCTCAAAGTATCTGAGCTCTGCTAACTCACGGTCCCGTTGCAGTCACTGACTTTGGGACCCCCTTGTATACCCTTAACATATACGGAACCTTCCGGTTACAATAAAATCTCTTACTGGCTTTGCTTGAACTTGTGGTCTCCTTGCAATGGGGCGCGACCCAATAGATTACAGCAACGAAAGGGAACGACGACGGAGTCTTGACTATTTTTTTGCCGCCTTGCAACGAATATTTACAGCACCACGAGATAATTGCGAAGCTATTACACGAATCACATTCCTCACCCAGGAAGCTGATTCGAGGAGTAACTAAGCTGAAGAGCTGCCCACACTTGTCTTCAAAGAGTGCGCAAGTGGACTGGGGAGGAAAGGGCTTGCCGCGCATACTCACGAGGCAGCTCGAGTTGCTGCAGAGAGTGTTGTCGTTGTTGTCGTTCTCGCTGCGGTATATGCTGCATTTTAGCCGGCTGCGCAGAGTCAGCGCCGCGTTACCTGCAAAGGGAAAAGTGTTATGCACGTGTCTCAGCTGTGTATGTGACGCGCATTACATGGGCACTCACGCACACACCAACACATGTTAAAAGGCCACACAAAGGAACAAACAAGCCTGCATGCTGACACATGCGTGTACACATACACAAGCACAGGTACTTGCATACACACAAACTTAAAACAAGACAAAATAGTCTACGGTGCCTTACACGCTTTCTGGCACTTCGGTTCGCCTGTACCTGTAGAAAAGCTCTGTAGTTTCCCCACCAGATTTCGCTGTTTGGAGTGTCCAGACACACACACACACAAAAAAAAAAACTTTTGAAGAATTGCTGAGGTTGTCAAAGGCACCCAGTAGGTGGAAGTTACACCAATAGTTCCTAAAGATGGACCAAATCAAGGTGCAGAAACTGAAAGCAGGGCAGCCATGTCTTTCATTCCACTCCGTGCATGTTGGACACTCAGTTGGCAAAGCTGGTCATAAAAATTACATACGGAAGAGGTTCGCCGTAGTAATCAATGCAATGCCCCCCCCCCCATACTTTTTTTTTTTGCTCAAAAGCGTATCAAATGCGTGCCATATCTACGCCACCAAACCCCTCCATTTCAAAGGCTTCGCGAACTGTCGCTCTAGAAGCTCAAGGCAAGAAGATGACCCTTTTGTTGATCAGCTTGAGTGCTTTGTCAGAAAACCAGCTTTTTACCTGCTTATTATACCACACGTATTTATTGGCAACACCAAATATTACAGTAATCATCGCAGATTACGCTGGCGTACTTATGCTACATCATCGAAGAATGGCTCTACTCCCGCGAAATCCGACCGTTACTCTTATTATTAGTTACTATTAGGTTATTCCTACTCTTTTAAGCTACCCTCTCTCTTAAGTTATTCTTTCTTAAGTTACCCTTAGTTACACTTAAATTAGGCACAGAAGCAAGCACATTTGCACGACAAGGTGAAGGATAGGTACCTTCGAGGACATTGTTGACCTTGTCCTGGAAATTGTCGAAGTCGAACGGTGTGAGGAAGCCCAGCGATCCCATGTGGAAGGCCATGACGGGGGGCACGCTTTGCTGGGTGCAGACAGGGAAAGGAGAACAATACAAACATAATGAGAGGGGGAAACGGGAGGATTACATGTACGCAAATTGATGTTACTGCAGGTCGCCTAGAGGTACCCAAAAAGGTTTTTCTCAGAAATGATAAAAGGCCGTGTGTTAAGTTCGGGTCCCCGGGTGTGTTAAGTTCGGGCAGCTAGATATCGTTCGTTAAGTACAGTGTTGACTTTTGTGGTGTTTGTTTTCACGCCGACCGAGCAGACTTTGGCGTGAGGGGCGTAAGGTGAACCACCCGCGGAGGCTTTTGTTATTCGCCGCGCTTTTGTGTCCACCCGACGAGCGGGCCCGGAGACGACGCATACAAACGCGTCGGTCACTCCATAATAGCTGAAAGGGATGTAAGCTTTCGAAGGGGAATTCCTTTGCGTTCGTTTAAGAAGCCGGCAGAGGGGGACAGTTGACATTTTAACGTCCGCTATTGCCGCCACGAGAATCCCCGAACCGGACAGGAGCTGAAGGTCGGTCAAGGGGTCAAACCTCAGGTCAAACATAGGAGGAGGTCACCAGACGAAAGTTAGTGGGCGACGTTTCAGTTCGTCACGTCTAAACCTGGCGACTCGGCTGCTGGTATGCGTCAATGGGTAGGCGACCAGGCTTTGTTAGGCGCTCCACGTGTTAACAAAGAAAATGAATTGTAGCGGCGCGGAGCGCAAACACAGGCGTGCACGGTATGACAATACTTTAAGACGTGCCGCCCGAGAGCCGATTCCCCTCGTTAGGTCTGCTTTTAGTTGGTTGGTTTTCATTTCTGTTATATTTGGGTTTTGCGGAATACCTTTGGGTTTCTGTATGAGAGTGAGAGATGTGGGTCACGTGACTATTTTGAACCCACCTAGCTTTGTTTGTCACCGTGGCCAATCAGTGGCCTAGTGTGGGCTAATCAATGAGCCATCCTCACTCTCACATTGTGACGTCCCTTTTTGTGGGCGGGGTTTTGTTGGAAAAACCGAGGAGTTTGATGTTTTTGAGGATTGAACAGGAGAACAGAGGGGAGGAGAGGGAGCGCGGCGAGCCCCGCTCGACGCGGGCCTTGCCCGACCTCTTGTATGCGATCATAAGCCTTGAAAGTTGTAAGTACGTACTGTAAATAAAGTGTACATATTGTAAATTTTGAGTTTACTTGAAGTAGACCATCGTCGGCTATGTGCCGACGACGAGTGCCGACGACGAGTCATCGTTTCAGCGATCATCGATCATCGGATCGTCTCTTCGATCATCGACATCGGCGACCGACCACCTTCGAAAGTTAACTCCGTGACTCGTTTCGTTTTCCCTATTTATGAAAATTAACTCTTCATTAGGAAAATTCCCCCAAGTGTTCCTAATGCGGCTGAATATTTGGGCAGGGTACACAGCTGGTACTAACAGGTTGTCACTATCACGGTGCATGCGTATGCATGACCTGACATTTTCGCATCTGAAATTACCAGAAGTGCGCGTGCTGATTGATTGATTATGGGGGTTTAACGCGCCGACGCTACACAGACGATGAGGCACGCCGTAGTGCATGGAGGGCTCCGGAATAACTTTGACAAACTGGGGATCTTTAACGTGCGCCGAAATCTCGAACACGCGGGCGTTCTCGCTTTTTGCCTCCATCAGGAAAGCGGCCACCACGGCAGGGATACGAACCCGCGCCCTTGGGCTCAGCAGCACAACGCCTTAGCCACTGAGCCATCGGGGCGGGTTAAGTACGCGTGTTACTCTTCCTAGAAGGTCACTGTTTCCAGAGGGTCACAGTGGCCTACAGCACACAAGGTAGCAGAATTAAGTCATGGCCACTCAGATACTTCCGAACCTCGTAGGTTCATCTCAACAGCGGTAACGCTTTAAATCTAAATTACTGATACTGTTGACCACTGCAGAGATGTATTATGCACGGAGTGGTGCGCATAAAGCTAATGTAGGGGCACAAACCTTCCAAAACATTTTAGACACTTTTATGCTTTACACTATAGACCCAACTGCTTGAACTCTTCTTGTTGCGCCAATTAGCCCACTTCGAAGTATCATCCAGACTGTCCCATCAAATCAGGTGACTATGATTAAGACACGCCTATACTGGACAACTCCTGGAGCAGCTCAAAGTGGAAAATATTAAAATTCAATATTCCTCGAAGAGTTTAAGCTTGTTTTTATGGAGGTGCAAAAACATCCGTATCAATCGAAAGGAACAAGCATGTTTCAGTTCCTCTTAAGAACCACCGACCGTCAGTCGCAGTACTATATGCAGCGAATTTTCAAAAATAAACAATTAGGATGTCACTTATGGAGTTCTACCTTGTTTACAGCGAGCTAAGTCAAAATTCTTCCCATCCTTTATTGGTGCAGTGGCTCACCTGGAAGAGTGATGAAGCGTAGAGAAGGGTGCCGTCGCCTCCGAGGCAGATGATGAAGTCGATCCGGTCCGTAAGCTCATCTCTACCTGACCGGAAGACATGAAGCGCATCGAAATTACCCACACTTGCCCATGTAGAGTTACACAATTCCAAAAAACATCAAAGGCGGAATTGCCTACCATGTTTTTGATGCCTGCACAATAACGTAATCGTAACGGAATGTACTTTTCTCAGAACATTGTCCGGTTTGGTTCATTAATTTTAACGATATGAACTAGTGTGGCCAAGGTCTTGCTTCATTTAGGACGCAACCGGAAAGAACAGTGCGAAATTAGAGCTCTTGCTTGATACTAGAGGCGTAAGCAAAGTGTAATTTCGGGGAGGGAAGAGGGGGGAGATAAACATGGTGAGGAAGAAAAAATGCAACGTAAACAATCTAAAAATAAATTTAAAAATTTTCGAAAGAGAGAGACTTTGGGACCCAGCGGGCGCAGTCTATCTAACCTCAATTTGCATTTTTAGCTTTTTTTCTTCCTTGAGGGTCATTGAAAAATGGCTGATCACTGTGCTGGGAGTAGAAGTCGAAACCGCGTCAGCTTAAGTATCCAGCACAAGCAAAAAAATAAAAAATAAAATAAAATTATTGGTAGCCGTTGTTTGTTGATAGGCAGAGCTAGTGTATTTATCCCTGAAATTCCGTTCCCACATGGATGCAAGCCAAGCACTCCCTGTTAAGGCCCCTAAAATTATTTTAGGGGCCTTACTCTTTGTTCGCACCCAGCGTCACCCGCTGGTTCGCTTGGAGAACTCCTTCTGTTCTTCTGGTCAATTGCTAAAAGAACTCCGCTATTTGGCCTCCGTAGTATAGGGTCAGAATCGCGGGTTTTGGCGCGTACTGCCTAGGTACCAGCCCCAGCATTGCTGAAAATGTTTCCCCAACGCAAGCATTTTTTAAGGTGCGAAGCCCCTTAGGGGCTCGGGCTGTTGCCGTCTCATGTCGTCGTCATCAGCATCGTCTCCTGTAGTCACGGTACTAAAACACCGGGACACTCGCTTACACCTCGGGCTAGAACATAACACGTACTAAAAAAAAAAAAACACCGGGATACTTGTTTACGCCTCGCGCTGGAACGCTCCGTAACGCGTACTAAAAAACACCGGGACACTCGTTTACGCCTCGCGCTAGAACGGTTTGTGCTTCAAAGACACGAGACTTTTATTGCAAAGCTGTACACCTCTATCCCCACTGGTTTCATCTCCGTGGGCAAAAACGCCAAGGCGCCATGAATAGCCTTATACACCGCTTGCTTCGCTCCTCCCCAGGTTTCACGTTAGTGGAGATAGCCTGAAATTTTTTTACTGTAACACGTTCTCTTAGCTCACTCCCATGCTTCCTTTTCGTAAATCAGGATGGTTTGGTACCTTTTAGGTAGGTTTATATGCAAGACGCGGTATAATATCAACGCATTTAATTGACGTTCTGCGTCACGACAGGGGTGCCGGGCTTGTACCTACCTTGTAAGGAGTTATATTACCCCTACTTCCCTCGCGTAGAGCCCCAAAATTTTGAGAGGCCGTCGCCTCTTATAGCACAGTGGCTAAGACTGAGCTGCTCAGCACAAGCGAATGGGATTAATCCTGACCCCATGGGGCCTTTTATCTGATAGAGGTGAAAAACTGAAGCTTTTGTGTGTCAGATTCATTTCCAGCGGAAAAACGTTTTCATTCTGACTTTGCACGCCATTGCAATAACAGCAGTAACGTCATTTTTGGTAGTGACAAGAAGAATAACGGTCTCAGTCTACCGTTTTAAGCTTTTAAGCTATAATCTGATTACCTTCGGTGAATGTGCACAGCTTCTCCTTGAAATTCAGGAACGCCTTGTTGTTTTTTAAGAAAGGGTCGTCCAAGACGGCGTCCTCAACGAAGACAACCATGTTTTTGACCTGAAAGAATAAGCAAACGAAAAAAAAAAAACAGACTCAGGCAAGCGACAGGAGCTCGCGTAAAGCTGGCGTGTCAATATCTAAAGTATATGTTGTGACTCTGAAAGAATACTAGAGTAGCGGTCTCGCAATGTAGGCTATCTGCCCGGTGCTAGACTAGCACAACGTGTGATGTCAAACATGTTGCCGTATGTGCAGTTCACGTGCATTTCGCAAGGTGATGGAGAAGTTGACTACGCACTGTACAGTGTGGGCTTATATTATGTGGCTTTTTGATTTCTGTGCCAAAATTTATCCACATTTTGCTTTCGAATTTTGCACAGCTGTAGCTATCTGACTATGCAACTGGTAAAGAATAATAGGAACGAATGCATTTAACCAGATGAAGTTAACGAGATACTATGCTCCAGTCAGTGGCGAATAATTTGACTGCACCGCAAAAACAGAATTTTCACGTAGCAACAGCAGCTCCATGCTGGTAATTTTTTAGGTGCGGAGTACCTTAGGACCACACAATGTCCGTCCGGGTCCGTGCGCATAGCATTTACAATCGCAAAAAAATCACACAGGTACCGGCAGGATTCGAGCCTGTGTCTGGTAGACCGGACAGAGTTAGTGTCAGTCGTCTCACCCATCGGGCTACGACCGTGAGTTAGTACCCGAAAGTCAAACGGCTTACTCCGACGCCTGTAACGGTGCGGAGTACCTCAGGACCTCCCCATGTCCGTCCGCGTCCATCCGTTCGCACAAAACCATCAAGAGAAAATTAAGCGAAATTCGATTTGAGCCGTTAGTTGCAGTTTCATTTAGGGGATAATCAAGGTGCAACCCACGGCTCAAATCGAATGACGGTGGGGGCGCAAATCGGATGTCATTCGGGACGCAACTTGGATGTCATTTCGAGTCGCCGTACTTCGCACCCTCGCCATCATCCACGGAGTGGAGATGCTGCCATTTTTGTCCAGTATAGTGCGGGTAAGCTTGCTACGTACTCGGAAGATAACCGCTGTGCTTACGTAATTGTACAGTCGGTAAAAGGCTTGTCTATAACAGCGATTTCAACTTCAACCAGCTACATCTGAAAACTGCCGAAACATACTCATTCCAAACATGTCGGAGGCAAAAGCGAAGGGCTAAGACTTCAGAATTCCGCAGTAGTTTTATTAAAATCCCGCTCCGGCGGGACAGGATAGGGCTGAGAGTACGAAAGCTGTGTTATAGACAATCCTTTTACCGGCTGTACATGCATATGACAAGCAAAGGAGTAACCGTATTTTAGTAAATACTGTATTGTAGAAAAAAATATTAAAAACGGCCTGTGAATATAATTGAATATTTTCGAATGTGAACAGTAAAAACTGATGCAAGTCATATAGAATATTTTCTCGACAAATATTTTTGCTTTAGTGCGTGAGCTTCTAAATCACACCTACAAGAAATAACAAGGGCAGTCATGACTCAACACATCTGATCCGAGTGTTCATGCAATGTACGCCCTAATGCTTGGAAAAAAAAATGGTACAAAAAATTAAGAGTAATGTCAGGACAATATGGCAATGGAAGAAAAATTCGACGTACATTGATTGCCATTAACAAGTACAGATTCCTCAGCACGCTGTGAATGGAGGAAGTATCAAGTTCTTGAAAAAATGGTAGGCGTGCCATTAAAGTCTTTAGTAAATGACTGCAAACATCGCAATCAGTAGGAAGTTAGAACTGTTGATTTCTCACTAATGCCATTATACTGACACAATAATTATTTTAGGCTTTTAATTTCACACAAGTAGCTTTCCACCTCAGCTACAATACACCTGAGTCATCACACTCGTCTTTTCCGCAAGGCTTACGCGTGTTAGGCCTTGCACAGCTTTGACGTCGTGCAAAAAAGCCAACTTAACAAGCAAGCCGTGCGGTGAAGGTTGAAAGTTTGCATGTTGTGCGGCAAAGCCAACAATTGCTCTATTATATGTAAATTTCGAATGTTCGAGAACTCCCAGTACTTCGCATGGTAAAAATGCTCTGCGAATAAAATCGAATAGCAAACACTATTCGTGAATTATTCGAAGTTTCGGATATTCGCACACTTCCGCTTGCAAGTAAAGGATTTTTTAAACACACAAAAAAAATCCTCCGTCGCATGCCCCCGCGCGAGGGACACGTGTAAATGCAGAGCATAGTGGGGTTGAAGCGCGCGTCGGCACCCCCGAAGTCCCGTTGTCGTTGCCCGACGGCTTCCTCGACGGCGGGTTCCGGGACGGCGGCGGCCTCCAGGCGACGACGCTTGCTCGCCGCCGCCTCTCGTTGCCGTACGGCCGGGTCCGCGGCCCGACGCTGACGTTTCGAAGCTGTGTCTTGCTCTCGACTCGAAGGGTCCGCTTCTCGACGCTGACGCCTGGCCGCTGCTTCTCGTGCACGCTGCTCGGGATCCGCTTGTCGACGTTGACGCCTGGCCGCGGTTTCGCGTGCACGAAGTTCGGCGTCGGCAGCGCGCTTACGACGTTTGCGCTCGGCGTCGGCAGCCCGCCGCCTCGCCGCCTTGTCTTCTGCCGCCGTCGACGAAGATGATGGTACGACGTCTTGAACTGGTGCTTCGGCGCTGATGTTGGATTGCGTCGAGGTACTAGTTGAAGGTCTTGCTTCCATCGCTTATCAACTGCGAGCGCCGACGAGCGCAAGAGAACACGCGAGGAGCCGCGGAGAGCAGGCGAGGAGGAGTGGGGGAGGGGGCGCTTATCAACTGCGACCGCCGACGAACGCAAGAGAACACGCGAAGAGCATCGGAGAGCAGGCGAGGAGGAGTGGGGGAGAGGGCGCACCTGGAACGGCTGTTGCGGACGCCGAGGCACGCCAACGCCGACAACGCCGGGTGACATCGTGAGTTAAAGAAATGCTCTGCATTTAAAAGTGTTTTATTCCGGGATTCACGAAGATTTCATTTACGTCATATCCGTCACGGAAGTGACGCCAATACTGTATAACGAAGCAAGCGGCCTGTAAAGGGTGCACCCCTGCACACAGGGTCTTCTTGAGGGGAAGCAACCTTTAGTACCAAAAAGTACGTGATATTTCGGGTTGTTCGTTTTCGGGTTTTATATTTTAACACGAAAGTGTTTTACGCCGGGATACACCAACATTTCACTGACGTCATATCTGTCACAGAAATGACGCCAGTGCACCTTCACCGAAGCGACCCGGAAGAAGGACGTCGCTCACCAAGCACACCCACAAGACAGTCGCCGACCCGCAAATCAAACTCAGTTGCAGATTTCACTGCACATTTCTCTTTCGTGTTTTACCGATTCATATGACAGAGGAATCAACCACAGTATTTTTCCCCAAAAGATAAAAGCGTGGTACTTACCCAGATGAGCCAGTTCACCAAATCCGTGAAGGGCTTGACGACGGTGCTGTCCATGGTTTTTTTTATGACGAGAACCGACAGCGGCGGTTTGTGCCACGTCAGCTGCTGACCGGCGGGGTCCTGAATGGTCCTGCGTGATGGAGTTGGCGCGTTATCGATTGCAGGCCGCGGTAATTCACAAACTAGTACGTTTAACGAACTATTCGTAAAAATAGGTATTTTTGTTTTCTTTTAAATGAAATACTCATTCTAAGGTAAGTCGCTTGGCTCCTATCCAGCAGCCAAACATGTTGTTTTCTGAAAAAAAGAAAATCCATACCTAACGACTAACTTTCAAACTTCCCGCCATTTGTGCAGAAGGACCAATTTTGAAATGTGATTTCTGCGTTAAATACATTCTAATATTCTAGTGATGCAATCCAACAAGTACTCGAAGTCCTCCTGCACTATATATTAGACTCACAATTCCGTTTTTGTTTGTACGAAGCCCACCGGTATCCGTAACGTGCTCGGATCGGAAGCCAACGGGCGGTACCACCGGCCATTTGATTTGCTTGTCACCTCACTTACTTATTTGCTCACTTACGTGGGAACGGAGTACTTCCCCATAAATTACTTGCTGTAATTTATCAGTAAAACTGTTTACATAGAAATCAGCGTGCGAAATACTGCGAAATGCCACCTCAAATCGCAATTTTTCAGGGGCCACTTGAAGCCCCGAAAACCGAAGTGAAAGTCAAGGAGTGATTGCGCATTCGTCTATCTGCCTGAACACACCTCAAAAAACACCTCCTGACTTTAGCGGGGGGCGCTTTTAAAAGGCGAGTTAACGGCCCACGCCTCTGCCCGCATCCTCAACCCTGAGCACCTTCGGAGGCTGACGACCCAAGTGCGTCTCCGCCCATACCCCTCCGCTATGCTAAAACCCTAGCAGCTCATTTACGTCGAAAACGCGAGAAATTCTCCCCACACAAACAAAACCTTCCCACGACCGAAAAATTCACCTTACGGCGGACTCAGACTAACACATTTCCCTACCGCACCCGCCTTCATGGTACTTATTCTACCCAGTACCCTCCGAATAGCAAACACTGCCTGTCCCCACGCACCCTATACCATATGGTATGGGAAGCCGCCTTTCCCTTCCGAGCCCATACCCTGAGCATTGGGAGGACCAACTGGCTAGCGGCGACCTGGGTGACTAGCTCGAGCTGATATACCGGGCGCAACTGGACGCACGTGCCCAGAGCCTCCTGGAAAGAGGATGCCCCCCGCAAGAAAGGAACGGTTCGACAATCTCCGTTTCCGATCAAATAAAACGTTTTTACCGCCCCGCTACCGCCACCACCTGCCCCGTTGACATCAAGATGAAAAAAATGGATGAAGTGCTACGAAATGTACTCTGTAGACGTGGACCGTGCCTGTGGGTATGATGTCTATGAGAGCGATGTTTAAACCCTTTGCGGTGCTATAAGCAACGCGGTTTAGTAGTGACAATGAGGCAAATTTGTATTGATAGATTCGAGCGCTATATTATACGGGTTATCTAAATTAAGCTTGGGTGGCTGCTTTTACCTTTTTTAACTTCGACGTTTCCTCCGGTAGCTCGAAGTTTAAATTTCAGGCTATTTAAGCGCACCTTATTACTCCAGGTACAACTCCAGGAAACGTCTGGTAGCGTCCCTCTAACCTCCAGGCTCAGCCGAGGTCAAGCCAGTGTCTCGTGGCCTTGCAAGAGAGCGCTTCTCGTTTTCCGGCGCAGATAAATACTTCATCAAAGCACTTTCTGAGGGAGTTATTCATAACGGCATGCACATGTTACTTCGCTTCACGTAGATTCGACAGCTTTAAGTTAATACGACGTTTATCCCGACTGTATAGTTCATTCGTATCCTATAGGAAAAACACTAAACCCCTGCGTACTCACATGACCATGGCTGAGTTCTTGAGGATTCGGCCGCATGGTCCGAACTGGTACACTGGACTGGGGGCATTCAGAGACCGGGTCCGCCTGCGGAGAGCAACGAAACACAACACGGTCATTGGAAAAGCAATAAACACATCGCGAATAAAATTTAGTTGTAATGGAAACACTGTATTGCTATTTTTTATCTCGCCAGCATGACGCAAAAATAAACTAAGCAAAATATCGCGTGGCATCATCACGCTGCAGGGAGATTGAGCTTATCGTTAAAAAAACGGTCAGAGCAATTACAATTCGATTGATTGATTGATTGATTGATTGATTGATTGATTGATTGATTGATTGATTGATTGATTGATTGATTGATTGATTGATTGATTGATTGATTGATTGATTGATTGATTGATTGATTGATTGATTGATTGATTGATTGATTGATCGATCGATCGATCGATGATCTATCGATCGAGCCAGGCTAGCTTTGCAGTTTTCTACGTACTACTTTTATACCTTAGGTATTCGAGAAGGCGAATGTTTTACTCGAGTAGATTTGGATGGACGCATTCACATTCCTAGAAATGCGCCGACAACAAATTCCTTTCGTCAGAGTTCACATGCCCAGTTATTTTGGGCATACCTCCCCACAAAGTTATTCGTTCTCAGGCAATTTTCTCGCGCCTCAAAAACCAAATCACTGTCCTTGAAGTTATCAGATATTTCCCTTTCTGATTGCAAGTTTCTCTGCCATGTAGATCTCTGACGACGTTTTTTTTTTTACTTTTTTTTCTTTCTCCATTTGCTTGGAGGATCGACTTACCCAGATGGTAAAAAAACTCTAGGACTGGCTCTACCGCACAGCTGCAGTGCAACAAGGCGGTTCCTATGACGTTCAAAAACAGACAAGCAGCTCGGAACTTTTGAAGCATACCAATAAGGTATATATTGGCGTCAGTTGCTCGCAGCCTGTGGGGAAAACATTGTTTCGGCCGCAAGGGACAGCTATCGCAATCTCAGGGGAAAATCACTGCTGCGAAACCGGCAGATTGGGATGTAGCGGGCGAAGTAGGTCGAAAGGTCAGACCAAAAGAAACGACCATAGACGCGATCATGTGTTGTATCGAAGCTAGGGTGGCCCGATATGACATCGTCGTGAAAGGCTTCAAATATTCGCGGGCTAATAGGACGCGTTGCAGAGGGAACCCATTTTTGGCCAGATGAGTGGTGGTTAAAATAGAAGCCAGAGCGGACGATTGGGCGAATTGGTGCGACGTTATACTTAGAAACAGCGCCGAAAGTGTTAAAGCTGACGACAAGACCGACTGTTCAGCGCGGACCGCATGACGCGTTTTTCCACGCGATTCGTGCGCGTCGGCGTTGCGCGTACGATTTTTTCACGCCTGCGTTGACAATTACGCGTGCGCGGCAGCTTCTGCCTCGGTCAGAAAATGACACGCGACGCGCGCGTCAGTCGGAGGAGCTTGACGACTTGCGCCAATGGGGAAGCGCGCGCCTCATGGCGGCAGTTTCGAAGCGCTCGAGGCCGCCGGCTGGCTCCGCCAGAGATGTTTAGGCTTACCACACAGGCAGATATTTCATGGGCGCTTTCACTAGCGGCGCGGATGACGTTTTCGTTTTCGCCCTCATTACCAGCTCATTTACCGCACAAGCAACTTTGTGTGTGCCTTGAGCTGCATTTTAAAGGGCGCTTAGAAGCGGTCGCTCGAGCTCCCCACACCACTTCGCGGCCGAAGCCGCCGCCATGTTGCCCCCGCCGACGCAACCCCTGAAAGCGTAAATCGCAGGGAGCGTTTTCTGCTCGCGAAAACGCGCCGCGCACACCACAGGCGCGCAGACGCGGCCGCGAAACAACCCGCACGCTGGGCGCGGCGTGGCCGGCGGTACGAGCGCGCAACTAACTGATAACAGTATGTACGGAGAAGCAGCGAAGTTGCGTGGTTGCGTTCGGCATCAGTACGATGATTCCAAGTCATAAATGAAGATCGAGAGAAAAGTTTTTTCGTACGCCAGAAAAATTTTGCTAAGCAATTTTGGGCCAGTGCAGCAAACTGGAAGTGCTTGCACGTGTTCGTAAACGTATACAGCAGCGCAGATAACGAGAAGGCGAACATGAAAATAGCGGTACAGGGTTGGAGTTTCGTGCTCGGGGTTATAGGTATAGTACAAGGCTACACATGACTTCAGAGCTTGTAAATGGGCATTTTTTGAGCTTTCCTGTCACCAGAAACACGGACGCCGCAGCCGAGTGTCCAACAGGCGATCGGAGTTCTGGGCAGCACATAAAGCTTAGGCTGCTGGTTCCCAACCATGAGTGCGCCGGGGACCCTTTCGGGCTTGAAAAAGTGACGGCACGATAACCTATATTGATCCGTGTCGCAATGTCAGACAATTTCTAGATTTAAGTCATCCACACGTATTGAATGTAAATCTATTGAGACTGACTTTTATGCCGACGCACGTCATTTGCCAAAAGATTTGCTCTTGCAGCTATAAGTCGCCCAAACATTTATATGCTGACTTTTCTGTGCCTGGCTTTCTTGCATAGCTGGCATGTTTGGCAGAAAGCCGACGTGATGTGCACAAAGAAATTAACGTGCATGTCATACAGCGAAGCCACACTTTTGCGTTGGCAACAAAATTTGGCGAAAAGGAGAAATGAACGAGAGAGAGAGAGAGAGAGAGAGAGAGAGAGAGAGAGAGAGAGAGAGAGAGAGAGAGAGAGAGAGAGAGAGAGAGAGAGAGAGAGAGAGAGAGAGAGAGAGATCAGGAAAAGGCTTTGCGGACTCCTGAAATGCCCCCTCGGACACCGAGCCCCACTAGAGAACCACTGGTAAGTCATTTAGCCGCAAAGGCGACGTAAAAGAAAACTGAGAAGTGCTCGTCAAGAGCCAGCCAAACAGCATAGTGGCAGAAGGCGTAAACGATGTTTAAGTCCGATTTATCAGGACATCTTATTTCTTCGCCGACCGATTTCTCTGATAGTTATCGAATGTTCTGCCGAGTTAAATAACGTCTAGCCTTTGACGACAACGTATTGCTTTCCAGGCTAATTTTTTTCCTGATAGTTATCTACTGCTCTGCCGAGTGAAATGATGTCTATGCCCAGCTTGAGAGGACATCGCGCTGAATTCCTGACCAATTTTTCTGGCAGTTATCTTGTGCTCTGCCCAGTTCTCGTGGGATGAACCATAAAAATTAGGACATGCATGGTGTGCTCATGTTCCGGAGGGAAACAAACCATCGGGAGCAACACTATGGGCATGTTATGGCTAGGGTTCTGCGGTTTCGGATAAATCCGATAAAATCCGAAAAACACTCTCCGGTAAAAATTTTGCGAATTCGGATTAATCCGAAAAAGTCCGAATTCAGGAACCGCCGCCTGTGAAAACCAGACTACCCTTTATCTTTCCCTGGCATCCTCGAACCACTTTTCCTATTCTATTTTCATGTTTCCACTTTTGTTCGTTCCACTTGATTGATTGTGGGGTTTAACGCGCCGACGCAACGCAGGCGATGAGGCGCGCCGCAGTGGAGGGCTCCGGATTAATTTTGACCACCTGGGGATCTTTATCGTGCGCCGAAATCTCGTACACACGGGCGTTTTTGCTTTTCGCCTCCATCAGAAAAGCGGCCGCCGCGGCCGCGGAATCGAACCCGCGACCTCGTGCTCAGCAGCGCAACGCCTTATCCACTGAGCCACCGCGGCGGGTGTTGTTCGTTCCACTTACATTCCCAAGTTTCACAAAGGGAGTCGCTTTGGACCCTTATCACGAAAAACGAGATCTCTCCCCAAAACAATAGTCGAACCAAGGTCAAACACTGCTCACCTTCCCTGCCACTTCACTTCGGGCCTTTTTCCCGGATATGTTCTTTTCCTAGAATTTCATTCGCCCTTCTCTGACATCATTTCGCTAAAGATTGAACGTTTGAGTAAGCGCAAAGGAACAATGACGAACGAAGTGGACGGGATACGGCGCTACTATCAACTCGTTTATTTTCACTGTGTCGCCCGATTTTATACGGGAGGTACACTGCGAACGAAACAAAAGAGGGAAAGTGGAGGAGCACAAGCAAACACAATAAAAACTAAAATCTAAAAAGTGGAGGATGGCAGTTCAAACACCCGCGTTAAAAAAGGCACTTAAGGAAGGCAAAAACTAGTGATTGGATAAGAATTTCAGTTCTTTCTTTGTCAGTGTTATGGAAGCTGTGCTAACGCATTTGTATTTCAATGAAACAATATGGTAGGCCTCGGTGATTTTTCTTGTTAGCTTATCCTCGCGTCGGCCTACAATGCTGGTCCTATCAAAATTAGGCCTACATTCACAATCTTATTCGATTGTGTTCGATATTCGTTTCCTATATTCGATTCCTTTATCGTGTTGCAGACATTACGTTGGTCAGTCAGGTCGTTGCTTCAATGATCGACTTAGAGAGCATAGGAACAATGTAGAAAAGACGAGTAATGGAGATCTGGGCATACCTTGCAAAGATTGTGAATGTTTTGCGTGGTCAGTCGGAAGGAACGAGCTGCGGGGACAGACACGTATGCTTGCATATACTACAACAAGTTGTAAATGGATGTCCCCACGAATGTTGCAAATATTGACTCTGCAATAAAAATGTCTCTGCTGTTGATCTCTTTTACTGTTGTACATGACATTTCTTCAAGATCAATACTCTGCGACCCTAATAATCCGAAAAACTCCGAATTCTATGTACTCTGAAAGGACGCTCCGAAAAACTCCGAATCTGCAAAAATAAATAAACTCCGAAAAACACCCTCCGAATTTGCTGAAAAATAAACTCCGAAAACGCAGAACCCTAGTTATGGACCATGGCCCTAGTTATGGCCCTAGGTTTACCTCACTGAGCTAATATTCAAAATAACGGCATGTACAAGGAATGGGTATTTTAAAACGGTTCTGCTAGGTTCCCGAGAGCGAGTGCCCGAAACGGTAGTGTCTATTATCCCGGCCACCGTGAGAATTAACGTCAGGAAGTTCTCACGGCAGTCGCCTCTGATTGGCTAAGCACGCCCCTCGGAGATCTTAAGGGGCAAATATTTCCTAAAAACTATTTCCTAGGGATGCTCGTGTGGCGCTACGTTACAGCCCTTGAAAAAACTCCGGCATGGCCGGAGTTTTTTTTTTTTTTACCTTTCGAAATTTTTTAAGTTTTCGCTCATGGTGATTTTTTAATTATTTTTTATCCTGGTTAACAATATATCAGAAAACCTACGCACAGGACTTTTAGAATAGGTTGGATTAGGTTAAATATACATTGTATTCTGTGTCGCTGGACTGGGTTAGGCTAGGGTTGTTGCAGTTTGGCTGGATTTGGGTAGGTTATGATACGTTACGTTGGGTTACGTTAGGTTAACTTTCATTAGGTTACGTTGGGAGGTAATAATATTCACCGAATTTTAGGCCAGCCAGCTTTTATGGAAACTGCCGTGAAAATTTCCGGGAGGTAATTCTCACGGTTGCCGTGAGATTAGACGCAGCCCCCGAAAAATGTATGCCTTCCAGGGTTGTGGTTTGACGCAAGCACGGGTCGCAAGATACAGACAGGGTCTTTGAGAACTCGGCCGAAGCGCGCCAGAAAAGGAACGTCGGTAAGTGCGTACCCGTGACAAGACCAGAGTTTCTGCTGCATGGACTCTACGCTCTCGCGACGGCTGCTAGCGGGGTGAGACGACGAGCGTGACGAGCGGCGCTTTCCCAAATGGTTGCCCATGCTTTGAGACAACGTGCGCAAAAGAGCGCCCGGTAGTGGGAACGGGCGTGCGTGACTTACAACCACGGACAGTGCGAGCGGGATCGAGACAAAGCTAAACATTCACCGGCAAAGGGCGCTCATGATGTCATCTGCCGGAGGCGCATCCATGGCGGCCAAGGATCGTCGTCTTCTCAAAGCAAAGCAGTGGCACGCGCCCGCGTTACCGCAGCACTCGATGCTACTGCTGCTGCTGCTGCGTTTGCAGCTGGCGAGCTCGCGGCGCTGGACGGCCGATGTCGGCGACGCGCTGGCTGCGGTCGCGAGTGCCATTGTTGCCTGGACGGGCCGTATCGACCGCGCAATTCAAGGCCGCGCTCGATACTGACGGTACGGAAATTCGATTCGGCCACTGTGTATGCGTGGTGCGTGTATGATTTTGTGGCTTTAGTTCGTCGTGTGTCCGCAGAACCACCTGCAGCCGCGGGTTCTTTTCATCTTGTTCCCAGTGTTGCCTCACACGTGGTGGACGAGACCGGGTCCATTTAAATCGGTTTAATATACCTCTCTTCTTACTCTCTCTCTGTCTTTATGTATGTATGCACGTATGTATGTGTGCACGTATGCACGTATGTGCATACATGTATAGATGTAAGTACGTACGTATGTACGTATGTATATGTATGTATGTATGTATGTATGTATGTATGTATGTATGTATGTATGTATGTATGTATGTATGTATGTATGTATGTATGTATGCATGCATGCATGCATGCATGTATGTATGTATGTATGTATGTATGTATGTATGTATGTATGTATGTATGTATGTATGTATGTATGTATGCACTTGTGTATGTATTGTAAGCAACATGCCAATCAAAAGTTGCGCTCACTCTGTAATTGTTCACTAGGAAACCACCCCTCGTGGACGCTACGCACCCTCATCGAAGCCGGCTGTACGGGGGCGCGCCAGGCCGGCAGAGGATATGCGAAACACTCCCTTCTACACTCCCTTCTTCCGGGTTGCCCCAAGGCCGACCGGAAGCAACCCCCGTCGTAGCTCCCCGAGATCGAAAGAACATCGCCGCTGTATAGAAAGAACCGCATCACCCGACCGCCAACCCAAGTCCAGCGTGCTGTGGCCAAAAACACGCGTCCGCCCACTGCTGTCGACGGCCGCCTTGTTCGGCTAATGGATAACGACATTCCTTGCGAAAGTTTTTTTGGCTCGAGATGCAACTTATTTACACACAAAAAGCAAAATCAGTGTTAACGCCTCTTTTGTGAGTATTGGAAGGAACAGTGAATGTGACGACAGCGTGCTGCGTGTATCCTTTATGAGTGGAAGGTCCTCTTCTGAAAGGGAGGGCGACAGCGACGCATGCGCAATTCTGTATCCCACCAGGTGTCGCAATCCTGCTCCTTGTTGCGGTTCTTACTAGTAATGCAAACGTGAAAAGTGACCAGCCGCTACCTGTTACGAGGAAGAGGAGGAGGATCTACCTATTACACTCGACGAGACAAGCCTAATTAGTAATGAGCGGGTCCCCACGCCGTGACGTGCGCACGGACATAATTGCGCTCGGAACCATCATGTCCTCTTAAGTGAACGTTCGCTGAAACCGAAAACTTCCAATTGAAGCGCCGCGAATAAGCCTTTCGGATGACCAATCACTGCGATCAACGGAGCAACTTTTGCGACTGATTTGGCTCGGATAACGATTTGACTCGAGTATAATGCATCCACCGTGTGGCATGCACAATCGTTATTACAATCAATGCCAGGGCCTCAGAATTCTCCGAATGCGAGTTGTTTGAGTGTTGATCTCGAATCCAAGCTTTATATGGCTAGTATCCCGTGCATTTTTGGTGTGCGCGAGCAAAACCCCTCCGCGGCAAAGATAACTTTATCGCGAATGCTCAGCGCAAAACGGCTGTAATTCTTGTTTTTTTTTAAAACTACCTAAAAATTACATGACAATTGGCTAATAAAAGAGCGGTATCATTACTCCAACTTCAATTTACTTGCAATCGTCATTTAGTCAACAGTGAAGTTAAAACGTTACAGAATTCCGACTGCTCTCTATACATGGATTTCCACTGGAGGAAAACGGTCAGCTACTTGTTTGTCTGGTAGGATAAAACTCCAGTCCTTCCAAGGTTCATTAAGTAATCACAAAGCCAGTGACTACCATTACCAGACGATGTGAAAAATAAATACGTGTGCATTATCTAACCATGTGTGTGATGTTTATGTTTTACAGCTTCGCTGGTCATCCACCTTCACATAGTGTAAATGCACCTTTTTCTGTCCCTTTTTTTAGATTTCCTTGAGTTCTCATTTGTCGCCTTCATTTCGCCGCTTCGGCGCACGTGAAAGATCCTGAGGCGGCGTAAACTATTCCATAGCGCTCCACTACAACGCACATTATTGCCCAGTATTATCTTCGGCGTGTACATTCAAAACGTTCGAGCGTATAGGTTGTATTCACTGGCGAGGCACGCATGCAGGCAACCATGTGAGTGCGTCGTCACTGGTTACGCCGGGCTCCGCGGGATGGCGACACTTGTCCGTGCTAAGCCCATGGGACGTTTAAAACTTTACCCCACCGAACGAAAATTAATGCCTCGACTCCAATGTAAGTGCTATTAATAACATCTCTGCAGAAACTACCGTTGAAAATCGGGTTGAAACGGAGCAGACGACGCACGCTGTTTTTTTTTTTTTTCCTGCAGCGTGCGGCCGCAGTGGCACAGCCGCACCATTTCTGTTGCGCTTCAGCCATGTCCGTGGCCGTTTCCAGTGCTGCCAAGCGAAGAAATTGACAGCTAAGCTTTTCAGTGAATACCATCTGTAGCGAGTCAGACAAACAGGAGCTTTTAAAGGCCCTTGAATGTATCGTGTGCATCGGGTCCAGCGGCCGTGCATAAGAACTAACGTATCAACAAAATAAACATGACAATGCCGAAATCTTTAAATCAAGTCGACTGAGAGGGCTCGGCGCAAACTAGCTTCGGATCTCAAAGATATCCTCTTCCGTAAAATTAGAGAAAACAATCTACACTGGAATAGCCGAAGAGAAAACAAGCAAAGCTGACTTCCGGCGTCCAAAGGAACTAATGCAAGCAGCTGCAGGCAAAAGTTACCTCAACTGCACAGCAAGTAAACGAGAAACGATAAAATATTTCTACATCTGGCAGGCTGTATGATCCTGACCACGGCAGTGACTGAATAAATTACGCACTAATAATTATAAGAACGTCGAGCGTTCAACCGGTCAGAGCAAAGCGAACATTCATCTCCCGCAATGATTACAATTTTCTAGTTCGAACGTTTCTGAAAACTGTAAACATATAAACTAGGGGCCATGATTAGAAGTAGTTATTTAACGCTCCAAACTATGCTTTATTTCAAAGGCAACGTTCTAACGATGCTGGCACGTCTTCTATCTCGCTATCGTAGTTCTAAAAAAAAAATATATCGTTCGGAGTTGTAAACAGACGATAATAACTCTGAAGAGACAGAAGGCAAGCACACAAATTTTTCTACACCTCTGATTACACAGAAGCAACCAAGGAATGCTTACCACAGCAAAACGATGGCTGTACAAAATATTTACAGCTCAAGATGTCAGAAAAGGCACTTGCAGAAAAGCTAGGCAGATTTAACAGCGAAGCTGTTATCCTCTCGTTGGTCGGAAAATTTTGTGTCGTAAACAAAAAACTGGCAGGACCCAGCAGTTCTCACCCAAGACGCCGAGCGCATGCGTGAGGCTAATCAGGCATGCAGCATAGAGCTCAGTATTTGTGTAAAGAAAAAACCACAAAACAAGCATCGAAACCGCATGACGGATGATAAGGCGCCGGCGAACAATGGAACCCCCTACCCTACATGTCTTCTGGTAAAGATAGATTAGGTTTGCAGCTGCTCTCGAAAGGGGAGGGGGGTTGACGTCATTCAGGGCTAGTGAATGCGTCAGGCTAGGGAGGACCCAGCGGTTCTCACCCAAGACGCCGAGCGCATGCATCAGGACCCAGAATTCGCCTCCAGAGAAGCCGAGTGCAAGCGACAAGCCCGCCGAGACGACGAAGAACATTTCATACCCTCCCCCATCAATCAGCATGCGAAGTGGTTTACAACAGCTGCGCTGGACCAACGCCGCCTGTATTACCATTGCCTGACGCGTCCCGCGCTTTTCAATAGGAAGGGTAGGGACGCTTAGTTCAGGCACTGATCCGCTATGTGGCGCGTGCCGGCGGACATCTCGCCTTACGTCACTGCTCGCGAGTCGCGAACGCTGCACCCACTTCTACTACGTGTGTCTGTCAGCTTGCCTGTTGGGCTTCAAGGGCCGTTTCGCTTACATCTTAGCCGTGACGGGGCGCTAGTTCTGTGGAGCGCTGGGGATCTCGTTCAACGTGTCGCTCGCTTCATACTTGCTGCATTTTTCCAAAGATAAAGACAGAGGCGGACTGAAATAGTGTAAGAACATACTGATTGTCGGGTAGACATATAGCTAACAGAAAAATGATATTTTCTGCTGGGGCAGCCATTATTTTACTGATATTTTTCTTTCTGGAGTATTTAGAGAAGAAAAACTTGTGTGCACGTTTTTCGTTCAGGCGCTCACTTCTACGATTACTTTCTAATAATATCACGTGCTTGTAAACTTCAGAAAATTATAGGAAACAAAAGGATAAGCAGCTGGGATCCCGCCACGCGGTCCGGGCGCTTCTACAGTACAGTCCACAATTTTAGAAGTGCGTACCGATGCGGTGTGCGAACAGCGGGGTCAAAACAGTACCTAAATGCGGAGGGGATAGAGGTGGGATGCCCCACTCAGAAAATTTCAGGGCCTGTGATCCCAGTAGATAAGCGCGCAAAGCCGGCATCAGCCTGCGGCAGCGCAAGGAATTTTGCTTCGTCACAAAGGAAGTTTAATCAGTGACAGACCAAGACAGACAGGCATGGTGAAAAACAAGAAGGCGTAGGAGCGCCGCCTCGGGAACGCTAAACAAACTTTCCACTATTTGGCATAGTTTCCGAGAAGCGGCGCTGGCTGGCGGACACGAAAGCACGCTGGAAGGCTACGGAGCGGGGAAGGGTAGGGGAGAGCAACAGGAGAGTGGCTGTTTGGCCATTTTTCGCTCACGCGTTAGCATTGGCTGGACGCACAGCTTCCGCACGGCAGGACGGCGTACTTTTCTTGTTTCCCGTCAATTCCTCCCAAAACAGCCACAACCAAAACAACTGGCTGAGGCTGCCTTGTGAAATGCTTCGTTTAGTACGTTTATTCCGGGTTACAGCGCGCTAAGGACACAACGGACGTTGCCACCTAATCATAAAAGTGTGACTTTTCGGTTGCATCAGAGGACATGTTGAAATGGAAAGAACGAATACGATGCATACTCTTATGCTTCGAACATCTGGCGCTGGGGACGCATTCGACGAGGAAGGATATTACAATGCACGAGATTTGTTTAAAATGATGTGTGGCACACGCCAGGCAGGAAACCGCAATACCACGCACCGCCTGGCTCACGATAGCGACAAAGGATAAAGGCGCGGTCGTCTGTGGCGGTGGTTCACGCACGTGCCGTGAAGTTCACAGAGCCGGGGAAGGGGGACAACACCACCACCTACATGTGCGACGAGGCCTATAAACGCTTGTTTCCAAACAACGCCCCAGTCCTCAGGCAATTATTGAGTTAGTTAATGGCGCTTTTTAATGTTGACCGGTTACAAGGCCACGATCCCTCCTTAATCTTCCACATCTGAGGCGTACGACGCACTGCCGGCATTGTGCTTCGCGAGGGAGCACTCCGTCGAGAGCAAGAGAAACAAAAGACAAAAACAAACTGATCGGGTTTTTTTTTTTCTTTGTACCCGCACCGCAACGGCCACGAGTGCGGCTCAAGGTCTCGTACCCGTCTGCGAGCGATAATGGGAACAACGATTGCGGCGCTAACAGGCGAACCGACATCACGCCTCGTCTGGTAGAGAGAGGGACAGGAACGAAAAGAGCGTGCACCGAAATTCGCTGAAAGGGCCACACCTGCTTGAGGCCAGGGCAAGTCACGCAGTGCAGTGTAGGCAGGAACGTTCTTCGAAGCGAAGTCGTCGTTGAAAGAGTCATTAACTACTGTGATACACTCGGCTTCGCCCACTGTTGGAACTAGAACGGGATAATGAGCTGCTACCGGCCGCTTCGAGTGCGTACGACAAAACGTGCCCGGTATAGACGAGTCCCTTACACCCTCTCGTCTGCGTCGCCGGCCGTGCGTGCGAGCGTTACGCCAGATGTATCAGCGAAAGTCGGGGCTTTGTAGCAGAATATGATATAATGCCTGGATCAAAGCAAAAAAGAAAAAAAAAGACTGGTCTATTCGTACGTACGTGCGTCCGTCCCGGCAACACTATCTGACTTACCATCATCATCATTACCTACTCCTAACAACTCTTCACCGCGAGCAGTACGAGTGGGATCGCGTCTTGGTGCTGATGAGAACAGGACCTGCAGCCAACACTGCTTCCCTCAAAACTAGCGGGTAGCAGAACATAATCAGAAGATGTGTGTGTGCGATTGCATGCGTATGAAAAGCCCCTTCACAGGTCATCATTATCCGCGCAACGACAAGCTTCTTACAAAGACAGGGCTACGCTGAAGGTTTGTACGTACGCTCTGTACGCAATACTTGTCGAAGATTTATACGGAAGCTAGGGGAGTTGCACCAGGTAACGCTGGCCTCCGCGTAACGCGCCCGCGGGGCCAGGACGCGACTGGCTGCGGGGAAGATACAGTTCACGCGTGTATCACGTTCTGTGCGCTTGGTGTTGGTGGCTTCTAGATGGCGTCCTGGCCAGCAAAGCGCATCCGCTGTGCAAACTGCGAATACGAACGAGACGGTCGAGGAGTTTGAACCGCATGGTCACGACCCTCTCGCGCGACGTTTTTGACGACGAGGAAAACCACATCTACTGTAAAAGCATGACGTACGTGTGCTGTACAAGTAAGCACAAGGGCGAAGTTTCGCTTTGCGTCGATTTCAATGTAGCGAATCCGCCAGTTTTTATACCGGCGGCATACCCCAACAGCGTACAACATTTGCTATGAAGCACAGTAATGCGGCTGCGCACGTGTAGAAGTCAGCGAATGTCGCCGTGCGCCGCCTCCAGCTCATATACACCGTGCAGGCGTTTGCGTAGCATACGTGCCCGTACTGGCGCAACGACATAGTATGTGCTGAGCGAGAGAAAAAAATCTGCAGAAATTCAGAGAACTGTCTACCAATGCGTACCATTCTTATGCCGCTTGTCTAGAGAGCGAGTTCTTTACAGCTAATTATGGCTTTGAGTAGCGAAAGACGGGTTATTTTATTCTTTTTAAGTTCTTTTTTGTTTCTTTTCTCTGGTGATGTAAATATATACCATTAGAGCAACGAAGTGCCTTTACTTCGCTGATTATTGATTTTTTCCCGAAGCAAGGAGTACTATAGAGTTAATCCGTTTCGACATTTTTTATTTGCATTTTGAACGTTTTCTTGCGGACCCTTTCGTTTATTCCTCGGTTTTGGGGGGAGATGTGTAAGATGAATATTTTTTTTTGTTTTGTCAGATAATTCCTTAAACATTTCTTTTGTTTTTTTCTTATTTTTGTTTTTTTTAAATTCCGTTGGAACAATTATCTTCATTCACGCTATTTTAACGATTACAGCGTTTTTTTTCCCGCCAAATCTGCAGTTTTGTGCAACTGCAGGGCGTTACACGGTAGTTCGCCCTTTTCGCCATTTTTATTCGTCTTTTGAACGTTTTTTTTTATTTTGCGGATTTTTTTCGTTTGTTCTTCGGTTTGGGGGGGGGGGGGGAGTCTAAGATGCATATTTTTGATTTTGTCAGATCATCTTGTGAAAAATTTCTTCCTTTCTATTTTTCATATTTTTGGTTCTTCAAAGTTGTGTGCGACCAATTATCTCCATTTACACTATTATAACGATTAAAAGTGGAACAAACGCGAAATCTGCACTATTGTGGAAATGCAGGGCGTTACACCGTCCTGGCTGTGGGGGTAGTCGGCAAAGAATGCTACACATTAAAAAAAAAATTCCGGGCCACCTCAACTTGCGTGAAACCTGGGGAGGGGCGAAGCATGTCATGCAGTGTACAAGTGTATTCCTGGCGCCATGATGTTTTTGCCCACGGAGATGAAACCGTTGGGAGGGGGGGGGGGGGGTAGAGGTATACAGATTTGCTGTAAGTCTCGTGTCTTCGAAGTCCGAAGCGTTCTAGCGCGAGGCGTTGGAAAACGAGTGGCCCGGTGAGTTCTTTTACAGTTAAACCTGGATGTAACAAACCTCTATGTAACGAATTTCTGGATTTAACGAAGTTTTTCATTTCCCCATTTCAACCTCCATTGAAGCCCATGTGTTTGCGACCTCTATGTAGCGAAGGCGTTGCGACCGTTAACCTTGATGTAACGAATTCGCTACGCTGATGAGCAATTATTTTTTGCACTTTTTCTAAAAACATCGGCTTCCGAAATGCAAGACTTTAGCAAATTTTGCCCGCACCGCAATCTCCCGTGTGTTTCCACCTGTGAGTTCGGTGTGGGTTATGTAATTGCCCTGCGTGTCGGCGTGTAGTCGCGCGTCTCCACTGATATCTGTGGTGTCGGTTCTTCGGGGATTAGTTCTGCTGCCGGAAAAAGAAAGTGTTGTCTTTGCAAGCCAAGCTCGATATTCTAGGGGCCATCTCCACCGGCGAGGAAGAACAACGGCACCGCACGGTACAGTGCCCCAGCTAACATCCCCTCAACATTTCTGACTGCAGAAAAGAGCATTGATTTTGCGAAAAAGGAGCCCTTTCAGCATAAAAATTTTGTTCTTGAAACTTGTTAAGGCACCGAAAAGTATCAAAAAGCAGAACTGATGCTTAAGTTACGTTTGTGAATACGGGGGCCGGATAGCAGCAGCAGGCGCAAACCGCGCAGTTTTTCAGTGTGAAATATATCCTTGAACAAGGGTGAGTTCAGCACCACTGATGTCTAGCATATTGGTTTCGTTTCGGCTTCATTCGCGTGAGCTTTAACTCGAAACCTGCATGTAACGAAAACCTGGATGTAACGAAAACATGCTAATTTTTGTCAACTTCGTTATATTCAGGTTTGACTGTAGTACTTGTTACGTTCTAGCGCGATGCGTTGAAAATCGAGTACACCGGTGTTTTAGTACAGTGACTACATGATACTACGACGACGTGACACGCCTACAGCCCGAACCCCTAAGGGCCTTCGCCCCTAAAACCGTCTTTCTTTGTCATATGCTGCTGCACCCGCCGCGGTGGCTCAGTGGCTAAGGCGTTTCGCTGCTGAGCACGAGGTCGCGGGTTTGATTCCCGGCCGCGGCGGCCGCTTTTCTGATGGAGGCGAAAAGCAAAAACACCCGTGTGTACGAGATTTCGGCGCACGTTAAAGATCCCCAGGTGGTCAAAATTAATCCGGAGCCTTCCACTACGGCGCGCCTCATCGCCTGCGTTGCGTCGGCGCGTTAAACCCTACAATCAATCAAATCATATGCTGCTGTGCTCATTCCCGGAGATCATTACCGAAGCCACCGCTGCCGCCCCCAATCGAGGACCTACAGCTGCCTACCCACCGCAGGCGCACGTGGGAGATAATCGAAATAGCGTGCAGGCTGGTGGGCGTGAACGAGTTCGCGAGTGGGCTCGGTATGCGTAAGGGCTCAAAGGAAAGCCCGGAAAGCGCTGTACGGAATCTTGCAGCACTAACGCAGGAAGCGAGAGCGATACATCCAGGAAAAAGCTGCAGCTAGCCAAAACAATCAAGCTACCGTCGGGCATGCGGCCAAGCGGGGACGAGTAGAGAGAAGCGCGGTGTGCTGCCCGATAAGCTGAATCCGCTGCTAAAGGAAAACGCCGGGTGTCCTCTCGACGGACCGCCGAAGAGCATGCGTCATCACGGAGGGTTGCGCAACGCATTATACGCCATGAATATACGTGCCGGCATCTGATGCAGTTTGCTCTATAATATAGTGTGTCAGTCTTGTCTTTGTAAACATTTCGCGGGTTTTGGGCCTTGAACAACACAGAGGCTGCAACCGGATACAATTTTATACGTAGTTTAAATAATATGAACGGACCGATTTACGATATTTTTATTTAACGATAGTATATTGAACTAACCTTCTTTTCTCCCCGGTTCCCGGAAGCAGTATTGCGTGTGCGTGCGTGCTTTTCTTCTTTATCAGAAACTGGTCGCAGCGATAGTATGCTCCTTGAATCAGCAACTGCGTGCGCTTTGTCTGTTTTAATTGTCAATAAACAGTCGGAGATTCAAACCTGAGGCGAAGTAAATCACGGCACACTACGACACCTTCCGCGTAAGTTATAAATACGAAAGCATTTCAGGCGTGACAAAGATACGGATTTTCTCGGAATTATAGCAAGCCCGTGCTCCCGGCCCCAATAATCAGTGATGAGATCCTCTTCTATCATTAGTGCAACCAGGTAGACAGTACCGTAATGACGAGCACACAAGCTGTCGTTCCTCCGTGACGCCACTCGCTCGGCCTGTACGTACACCCGTCATTATCAGCAATAAAGCATTGTACGACCATGACAGCCAACCCGCTAACGCGGTGGCAGCAGTGAAAAAAAAAAAAAAAAAAAGAACAGTTACATAACCTTCACATGAATTTGAACAGGTTACCGACGGTCGGTTAACAGCAAGTACGATTTTTACGAGTTAAAAGTACTTACGGTTCAACGTGAGCCCAGTAGGGACGGTTTATCAACGATATTCACTCTAAGAAGTCTCCGTAGGTCGTCTTCACCACAGTGCTCAAAAATGACTACACGCAAGGCGTGGATGGCGTTTTGCATCCCCCCCCCCTTTTTTTTTTCACTCAAGTTTAATGTGCGACCACGTAATTAGTCGAATTTGCACATAGACTACCTCGAGTGGTCATTTTGGAGCATTGTAGTGAAGATGTCCTTACGGGGATGAGTGAAACATTAGGAAATCATTGATTGATTGATTGATTGATTGATTGATTGATTGATTGATTGATTGATTGATTGATTGATTGATTGATTGATTGATTGATTGATTGATTGATTGATTGATTGACTGTAGGGTTTAACGCGCCGACGCAACGCAGGCGATGAGGCGCGCCGTAGTGGAGGGCTCCGGATTAATTTCGACCACCTGGGGATCTTTAACGTGCGCCGAAATCTCGTACACACGGGCGTTTTTGCTTTTCGCCTTCACCAGAAAAGCGGCCGCCGCGGCGCATAAGGAAATCCTATGGCGTGAAGCTGTTACCGGAGATGCGCTGACCCTCGAGGGGCAATTCACTGAGCGGGTGGTTTGAGTGTCACGCTAAGCGATTCCCATTACATGGCCGGGGCCCATGCCGGACCTGCATGAGTTATAGGACAAATGAAGGCACTGCGTCTTCCCACCTGTAATCACGGAACGCTTAGGAAAAGGATGCACCGCTCTCAATGTATCGCGGATGATGGATGCGGATTTGTGTTCCAGAATGTGCGAGGTTTCGCCGCAGAGGAGACGACGAACACTTGTCACGATGTTAACCGGACACTGAAATGAGGACGCATCCTATTTATGGAAATCGCGGATGTGCACATGGTCCACACAGCCTTCACGAAGCAGGGCTGGACATCAGGAATTTACTATTACACACACCGTACACACTGATCTGTGTGTACGGACCCTTGGAGTTTGATCGACAGAAAAAATGTCATTGGAGCTCCCCGTGGTATGCGAGTATTCACATGTCGTTTATGAAGACTGATTGTAGATTTTAGTGTAAGGTGATTTGACATTACTCCAACGATTAGAATAACATGCAAAAATAAAACGTTAGGCAGGGGGGACGGTATCAGCCGATATATGTTCGGCAATGTCTATGGGAATGGCTCACGAAAATTCACCTATTCAGATTTTATATGGGAAGAAACGGGAAAGCTGGAAAATCTGAAAAATTGACACACTGAACAAAAAAAAAAAAATTCTGCAAATTGCTAAGCAGTTGTGTTGCATACGTGATGCCTTCGTAACTTGCGGCGCTCTTCATTAACATTTTTTACCCGACATTTCTCCGCGCCAAAAATTCTGATCATGTTTGGCGCTAATCTGAACTACATGAGCTACTCCAATCCCATCCACTTTCATCGAAGCAAATTATGCGCTCATCGCTAGCGCGTGCGCCGTCCTAGCAACAACGCCACGCCCGTACATCCCCTAACAACGACGGTTCCCACAGAAACTCCACTCCATTTTAATCAAACTGATTTCGACTTCCGCGCTCATTCCCCACCGTGCAGTGCGTCGCAGCAACCACGGCGTCCATGGTAACGCGCGATGCGCAGACGTCACCTGGCAATGAACGGCGTTTGCAGCAGCACCACGCCGATTTAATTGCGAAGCATTTTTTGTAGCGTGAGCTACACTGGCCGAGGTTGAGCAGTTTCGCGTGGCTCCTGGAGAGCCGTGCTGCGCATGCGCGAGGAGCAGTGACGTTACACGGCGCACAGAACGTTGGTCGCTGCCCAGCGTCTCTCGCAGACCCCACGCGCCCAGTGTCTTTGCCGACCTCCGTTCCGCACGTGGCGGCCCGGTCCACTTGATAATCATGCGAGGGGTGGCCGGGTGTGGAACCGATGGCTCGTTTGTCGCAGTAACACCGGCATGCGCCTATGGAACCAGCTTAGCTCTGGGGCGATTGGTGACGCTGCGCCGGAGCCGCTTGATAAATATACATGTGCCACATAATGCGTATACCGTGTGTGTGTCATTGAAGCAGCAGTAAGCATGATAATCAAGCTAATCCTAGACAAACAGTAAAGCTAAGAATAACCAGCTGAACCTTAGCTCATGCTACGTATATCCTGGCATAGCCGAGCTAAGCCACTGCTAATTTTTTTCGCACCAGTTTCAGCGCTCAATGCAGGATATGACAAACAACGGACCGACGGAACAAATGAAATGAACGAAACGAAAGAAACGAACGAACGCAGCGAGCGAACAAACGAACGAACCGAGCAATCTACCAATCAAACCACGAACAGTCTTAGAACTTTTCAGGATAGAAAAATCGCCATAAACATTATAACTACGCCTAACCTTATTTAATCAGCCGTACTTAACAAAATCATTGCAGCAATTACCCTAAAGGTCCAGCTGCAGCCCATTCGCCATTAAGACTCCAGCTTACCTGCTGTGCGGACGCCGGTGGTTGTGTTTCAACGCACAGCCCTAACACACCACTCTTAGGGGTCACAGTGAATGGGCTGACCATTGTGAACGCCGCAAACTGAGCGAAAAAAAAAATCAGAATCCAATGCCTACGCGTGTAATCGCAGCAATAATGTGACCGCACGTGAAGGACATCCTGGTCACGAGGCTACGCGCTGCGAACACGGACCATCCGACAGCCAACCAATCAAAAAGGTTTCGCCCGCTAGAGCGTTCCTTGCCCCACGCATGGCCTCCTCGACTGCACACCCGGTCAACGTGTCGCAAGCGCAGATGCTGTGCCGATTGTCCTTCATGAAGGGAAATTATAATGGCTTTGTGAATGGTGCGTGCACGTGTAGAGACACGCAGGCATAGGCACTAGACGCGCAGCCACATTCGGTACTTGTCGCAACATATTACGACAGGAAAATCAGTCGCCACGCTTGTCCTTTCTGATTCTTTTGTCAGTAGAGCCAGGGCGGCCTATTAATTCTCCAACTTTTGAAGCGAAGCGAACGGCCCACGCGCTGATGAACTAGCTGCCGGGCTTGTCAGTAACGGCATGCACGCATATATCGCTGGCCTCGAAAGCTTGTAAAGACATCGTCCGACCTTGTCACAGGCCTCACTTTTGCAACTTCCGTGGCACGTGCGAGTAATCGGAGTTGGGCGTGTGAAGCTCCACGTCCAAGGCTGCCACGAAAAGCCTCAACCTTCGCCCTCCACCTTCGTGTTCGATACCCGCCGAACGCTGCTTTGACCGCAACGACATGAAGTCACGCGTGGGTGGTGGCGTGCGATACGCGAATATTATTAAAAGATGACGCCGTTTTGGGATTTCTGTTCCCGCCGACTGAATGTAGCTGTTATGCTTGCATACGTATTTGCGTGGGGTACACACACAGGAAACGCACACTTGCCTTCGGAGACCGTTTGATGTTGAATTTACCGCTTCGACCTGAAAGATCGACACCGGTCTTCGAAAAGAAATACTTCCTGTTGATTAATACGGCGCTAAACAGGCATGGCCGAAATGAGACACAGACTGACATATACAAAGCAGTCTTGTCTAGTCTTGTCAAGGACAATGCTTCGTCACTGTGTAGGTGTGCACGTAGGTACGTATACGCATGCATGCATGCATGCATGTATGTATGTATGTATGTATGTATGTATGTATGTATGTATGTATGTATGTATGTATGTATGTATGTATGTATGTATGTATGTATGCATGCATGCATGCATGCCTGTATGTATGTATGTATGTATGTGTGCATGCATGTATGTATGTATGTATGTATGTATGTGTGCATGTATGTATGTATGTATGTATGTATGTATGTATGTATGTATGTATGTATGTATGTATGTATGTATGTATGTATTCAATGCGTATTAAACCTTTGCAAGGTGTTAAACCTCTTCTCTAAAAGACACATATATTCCCGCACGAATGGCTCTTGCAATGCCTTTAGCATCGCGCAGCCTAAAAGAACGCGAACAATGAAAAAATAGTAACAAGTTGCAATGGCTTCGCAAGTAGCGAGAAATGACTTGCGAAAGATGGAGCGAGAGTGGCAGATAAACCACGAAGCAGACGGCGGAGACGTACGCGAACATTTACGCACAAGTTGCACGGCTGCCAGGCACGCGTAGTCACGTGATTAATGGTTCATTTAGCGACGCACACAACGTCGCCACGGTGCAAACTACCCAGAGGTAAGCTGTCAACTTATCAGGCATAGGGTTTTCCCTCGCCCGACGAGGCTGGTATATCGTCATCATCACTATTACAGAACGGAGGGGAACGGAGTTCTATTAGGTCGACGGGGATCGGTTATACGAGATTTCGTATAATCAAGAATAGTGAGACCATAACAAAAAATGTGACGTGGTTGAATGCGGTACACCACGGTTGTGACCCTGGAAGGGAAGTGACGGAAGTGACCCTGTATAAGCACGTTATTCCGCTCCTTGATTGAAGCGTGGTAAATAGAAACTAACTTTTTGAAAGAAACAAACAGGAGAAGCTTTTGCATAATGAATAGCGGCCCTACGGCGGAGATGCTTGCCCTTTTTTCTCTTACGTTCAGCGTGGGAGCAGAGGACAGGACTGCGCCCAGCTGTCTCCTCGAAGGACTCGGGGCCTTCGAGTTCCCGCAGTTGCTTCGGGGGCCACGGCCACGCAGCCATCGTGATGGAACTCCAATGCGCGAACTGAGTGGCGTGGGCACAACTCAGCGGCCGTGTTGACAACTCGTGGGGGCGCATACCGCACGAACGGTATACATTGTGCTTCAGCCCACATCGAACGATCCAGCAAGGGCTCTTTTATGAAAGAAGAGGAAGATGATCAGGCGGAGCAAAAAAAAAAAAAAAAAAGGGCGTTAGAAAGTAAAACAAGAAAGAATGACGAGGAATAAGGAGATCGCTACGAGTAATGACGTCAATGCTTCCCGCAGCGCACTAGGAAGTCGCTGTCCTCCGCGACAGCTAGCGCTTTTGCAGACCTCCGATCCATGGTGAAAAAGTTGCACAGAAGAAAAGTAAAGCAGTAAAGCGACGTCGGCGAAAAAAAGGTGCGCGGAATAGGCAAACCTTATTTTCGATTTTTTTTTTTTTTTTTTTTACACTGGAGCAGTGGGAGAACCAGCTGACCAGCTCACGCCCTCAAGACCAGCAACGACTGGTGGACAGGGCCCGCCGGGCAGCCAAGGACCAAGGCTTCCTGGACTAAGGAGGCCTCCCACAACGGAACTCATACAGTTAAATAAATGTTTATTCCTCCTCCTCCTTACGAATCGTCTACATTATTTGCTCTGTCTCTCTATCTAGCTCGTAACTAAACTCCCTCTCTGTGCTAACCGCCTTGTGATCGAACTTTCTTTAGGGAGGTTACAGTGATCACTCCAACCCCGGGGCTCCGCTCAGAGATGAGTCACTCTTTTGCTACCGTTCTTCATCTCCTACAGTTCACGTTGTAAAGCAACAAGCGAATTACGAGTTACGGGGCTTAACGCACCGAAGCTACACCTGCCGTAGCGGAAGACTCCGGATTAATTTTGACCACCTTGGGATATTTAACGTGCGCCGAAATCTCGACACATGGGCGTCTTCACTTGTCACATTCACATCTGGAAAGCAGCCACCGAACCCTCGTCTTTAGGCTCAGCAGCACAACGCCTTAGCCACTGAGCCACCGCGGTGAACATAAAGCAACAATCTCATTTTTTAAAAAAGAATCGATATTACAAGTTTACCCATCTACAAGCCACAGCTAGTAGCTTCGGCTTGCAGCTCGAAGCTTCGGCTATTGGACTAACAGTTTGTTATTAAAGCGAAAGCTCTTTTAGTGGGCTGATAGCGTTCTGCCAAAAAACTAATGCATTTACCCATAGACTGGTTGGTCGACCGAAAAGCTCTGATAAGACATCTGGACACACAGCGCGTGCGTGAAACCTGGATTCCATTGTGCCAAAATGGCTACTCTAAAATCACCAAAAAAAGAACGGTTCTAGGTAAGACAATACACGCATCCATAATGAAGAAGGACTACTACAGTATACGTTTATATCATAAACCACGTATGGGTATACACTTGGATCGTGCGTAGATGCAGTTACTCAGTGCGCGAAAAATCGCCGCATGGGTTCGTTTTTTGTTTGCGATTTGGGTCTTTGGAGGTTTGACGATCGACCGGACGCACTTTCAGCGAAATGTTGGACGCACTTTACGGAGTAGCAAGCCGAGCTCGCTGCCAGGCTGACTTCTCTTTATCATTAAAGGCATCCCGCCTCCCACACGCACTTAGAGCTTTCGCGCTTGTATGAGCTTTCTCCGGGAAGTAATTTTTAAATGCAGAGCATTTCAGTAACTCACGATGTCACCCGCGTTGGCGTCCGTAGTCCACACGCTCACTGCGCATGCGCGTCGAGTCGAGGCGATAGCGAACACTCTCTCGCGAGGGGCATTGGATTGGATTCGATTGGCTTGGATTGGATTGGCTTGGATTGGATTGGGTTGGATTTAGATTGGATTGGATTGGATTAAAGTGGATTGTGTTGGATTGTGTTGCGTCATAGCCGCGGCACGTTGCGTCATAGCCGCGGCAGACGCGCTGGGGTCGGCGCATGTGCAGTACTCTCTCTTCCGCGGTTTCCTCTCCTTCGGGCGCGCTGCGCATATAATCGGTGTGCCGTTCTCCGGCGAAGCAACATCTGCGCTTGGCTTAAGCACCTAGAGTCCACGCCGCTTTACAAGTACGCCAACGTCGTCGACTGGGTCCGGCTTACGCAGTCCCCTCAACGTATATAACCGGCGGAGCGCGCGTTCGGAATTCAGTCAAGGGCGTCTTTGCTTGGCTTTCGCTTGACGTGACGCTTTGCTTGACTCGGGTAGATGCGACGCATTTACTCGAGTTCCCCCCGTTGGAAGATGCGGGCGGCTTTTTTTTTTTTGTTCTAAAGAGTTGATGATCTATAATAGAACTCGTCATACAGCGTTATAAAACGATAACATCAAGACAGAACTTTCCCCCAAAGAGTTCGTGTAGTCGTTCTCAGCGTGCTTTTTTTTTTTTTTTTTGCCGTATCTCTGGCTGGTGAAGAAAAGTAAGCGAGAGAGGAGAAGAGTAGCCGTGTTCGCCAGCGTCGTCCATCGTGCCACTGGAACCAAACAACCAATCGCGAGTTGCTGCGGAACGTCGCCCGCGATGATCGCACGACGACGACGTTGCGAAAGCGATCGAGGAAAAGCCCCACAGCAAAGGAGGTTGCGCGTGCATCGGTAAGGAACGACAACGGCGTCGCGTACGTCTCGCTTAGAGGGAGGAAAAACAACAGACATATTTGCTCGCCAACAGCGGCCGGGAAAGACAAATTGGTCGCCGGGCTGTAACGCACGTCCGACGGCGTGGCGGCGCCGGGGGGCGCGCTGCCGTTTGTCGACCGAGGACGCCTCGGACAGAGGGCGTGCTGGCAAGGTTATGATTAGAGACTGGAACTTTAGGCAAAATGCCTATTTTCTCCTTGAGTCCGTATCAAGCCTATTTAACATATAAGCATGAACTAAGGGAAGGGGAGCATTTTGAGCAATACTTTATTGTATCTATAATGCCTATTTTGACTACATGGGCTTTTTTAAAAAAAAAGCGCCTATTTTGACTATATGGGCCTATATGGGCTGTTTAGCCCCTAAAAATGCCTTTTTCGTGTTATATGTGCGTCTTTTTTAGTTTTTCGAGTCGGTGGTATGCACGGATTGTTTTCGCTTCAGAGGCCCGCAACAAAGTGTTTGTCGCACCCCGTTTGAAAATAAAAAATAAGTAAATAAATAAAAAAAATTCACGAGCCGTGCCAAAAAAGCCCACAAACGCAAGCCGTGCACAAGCTACCGCCACCTAGACCTCGACCGAACCGCCAGAGGCCCGTACGCATCCAACCGCAGCCAACCTCACCGATGTCACCGTAGTCCACGCGAGCTGTTTTGTTCTATGTCCTTCTGACGCGCTGTGTCCGCGGACCAACGGCGAGAACTTTGCCCATATGCCCCATCCATTGCTAACGCAATAAAAACCACGGCACCAATGGTGCTGTGAAGGGCTGAGCAGGTCGTTCTACTTTGTCAACGAATACACACCTGCAGTTAAGATCTTTCTTCGGTTTGCAGTTGTGTCTTCAATCAGCAGTTACCGATTGTCCCTCTTCCACCACAGCCCATTGATACGACTTAAAAACTCGGCTAAGGGCGGAAATCGCAAACGACAAAAGCATTGCAGCCGAAATTGTTTACACCACGGTGCACATGAACGTTACTTGGCACATTTGTGTGCTTATTTCACACTCTTAGCAAAAAGTATTTCCGCAGCTGAGAGCTTTTGCGCCACTCTGACTGAGAATGCTGAGCTGATGTCGGAGGTCCAGGACTTACCCGCCACAATCCCCAAAGGACCGGTTCCTGATAGAGCCATTACTGTCTGACAATCTGCCATTCTGTCTGACATAACGTTCCTGGATTCCCTGTGGTAAAAGAGCTGCCGTTCCCCACTGTTGTCACAAACTGGTGGGAGTGTGCCATTTAAGAGACACGCTCGTGTGGCGTGAGTGTGGCCTATTCGCAGTCTACAAATAGACACTTCTGTGAATATATCTTGTTTCTCAGCGAGGTATTTACCTATGTATGGAATAATCGAGCGTAATTTATTGTTGGATTCCTGCTGCCACATTTCACGAAGTATCCGTCGTGTAGCTGGTTTCATGTCCAGATGCGGAGCCCGAAGTTCATCCACGCCAGTGCGAAGAGAAGCTGCCGCAGCATACCGGTCGGTGATTTCGTTCCCACGTATGCTGCTGTGCCCCGGCACCCTGCACACTATACTATTGCCACATTTGAAGCATAAGCCGTCATTATCTCCCTAGTGAGCTGGCTAAATACAGGGTTCTTACTTGGTGTTCCTAAGTGTAATGCCATCACGACACTGAAATAGTGTGCAAAGATAATAGACTGCTGTATTTTCTTTTCTGTGATGTGCTGAACGAGCTTCTGGGGGTGCCGTCCAGGGGGCTGGTCAAGCGGTGCTGGACGTGGCTACGAAATTCAACCGAAAGTTACTCAGAATGTCCAAAGGCTCGTTTTTTGTAATTAAACGAGGTCGTGTTTTGTCCTCATGGCCCATCCCAGCCTAAAATCACAACAAAAATACTGCAAAAAGCCTAACAAGAATTCCTGTCGTACGACAAAAAAACTTTGTTGTGACAACAGAAGTGCTTCCTCAAGTAAATTTCCTCAACGACAAACATTCCTGTAGTCACAACAAAACTGCCGTTTACGTTACTCTTTACATTGGGCAATGACATTCAAACCATGTCCAACTACTGACGGAACATCAGGATCACGACAAGACAGGAATTCGGCACGACGGAACATCAAAATCGGGACAGGAATACGACACACGACAGGACATCAGAATCACGACACGACAAGAATATACGACCAGACGACACGGAGAAATACGGCAAACTACAGAAATTTTTCTTGTAATTTTCGACTGGGCTGCCCCGCGTGGCTTAGGCCCCATTTAGGACTTTGTTGTCTTGGGAGAAGTTTGGGGAACTTGGAAGGATTAAAAGTAAAGCACTCTTCCTGAGTTCGCCATAATCAGGGCCGCCAGCGAATCTGCTAAGGTTGCGTTACGAAGCCAAGCGCTTCACTCTACCTCCATTCCCTCCCTGCCGTGCACGTTAGGTTTTCTGGAATGCTGAAAACGTCAAGACTAAGAAAGAATGGCTGTCTTTTCACACGAACATTTACGCCGCCATGTCGCGCTGTTATTGGAATTCCGCCAACTCGTTCAGCGTCCAGCTTTTGTGAATTTGAATACATAAGTGAAGGTTGAATTCGCATCACTCTTTGGGCCAGGTTACGGTACTCGACGCAACGACATTAGATACAGCTGAGATTCTTGCAGGCAGACCACCCGTCATCGCACAGCATGGCACGCGCAAAGTGTGAACAAGTGATTAACGCTTTGTGTCGTCTCACTTCATGTCATTTAACAGCAATTTTTGGCACTTACGCACATCTTAACTGAAAGCCGCGGAACGTGCAACGAAAATTTCAGATTCATTTGCGTGGTCTCTCGCGATAAGCTGCAGAAAATCAAGTGCTGTAGCATTTATTTCATGCTCGAATTTAAATGCCACGTGCGAGGGATGACGTCGTGACCTTCTTGAGGGCGAGACTGGCCACCGCAATTTTTTTAGGGTCATCAAACAGCTATTTATGCCATACCCACGATTTCTCGTTCTGTCGTATTTTGTAAAATACTTTTCACCGCCCGCAACATGTTTGTCCAAGCCGCTTTCACACTCCCCGATACCCTTGATTGCGTCCAAATATCTCGACGTATAATTTACAATGCTTCCCGGTTAGATATTCCAGCTTTGTAAACCTGGCGTGTTTCTGTAATAAAACTGAGCGGGAAGTAAGCGTTCGCCCTGTGTGCCTTGTTAACGCGCAGTGATAGAGGTTTTTATATTTCTTAATTCGCTTGGCTAAGGTTATCACACCGCTTCATTTCTCACACTTCGTCACCACGTGTGTAGCTCTCAAAAAAAAAGAAAAAAAGAAAAGAGACCCGTCTGCGCGCCGCATTGTGGCCTGCAAAATCACGCGGTAAATTCAAATTCGAACAGTGTGAACGCGGTTCAAACCAAACGTGCTTGATCCCCGTTTGAATGACAAAAAAGCATTCACATCTGCACGGGAACGAGTAAGACACGCCGTCGTAGCCCTCTGCTCGGACGGATCGCCTACCTGAACACGGCGATCCTGGACTTCAGCATGGAGACGCGGCACTTCTTGTCGCGGGGATCCTCGGTGGGAATCTCGGCGAACGACAGTCCGGACGGCTTGCCGCCCGGTGCCGCACACTTGTCCTGACGGCCGCATTCCGGCGTCGTGGTGTCCACAACGCCGCTCTCTTCGGACACCTCCGGTAGTATTTCGCCGTTTCCCAGCTCACTCGCCTCTGGAACGATCATCCCTTGCAGGGTTGTCATTGTCCAGTCGATTGGCAGCCCGTTCTTTTCAAACCAGGAACGCGTTCGTTCGGTCCGCTATGAAGAACACACAGAGCGGCCTAATTGAGGTAGCCGCGAAACTTATTAAGCTATCCGAAACTTGTCCGAACGACTCACGCTCTGACAAATGTTTCTCGTGGCCTCTTGCTCATCCGGGCATGTGACGGGCACAGCGGACGCGGTCCAAACAAGATCCAAGCGCGTAGCTGAGGTGGCTGAACAATCACTGACAAGCGGCCACAGTTCAGTCGATGTCAGCTGCAGTCCTGGTCGGCGTCAGCGCGTCGATGTCGGCGTCAGCGGAGACACAGCTGTAGTGGCTTTCCCTCGGCATTCGCAGCTGCACCGGGGTCGAGAACACCGGCGGTGACACAGCATCCACATTTCACGGGCTTGATCTTCTAGGTAAACACTTCGCCCGCCGCAGTCACTCCACCGTCTAGAACACACGCCACGCGCGCGACCGCGCACGGGGATACACACGCGCTCTTTCTTTCTCTCCTATCTAACCCTTTCCCCTTTTCTGACGCCCCTCTCCGCTTCCTGAAACGCTATGAACATGTAGGAGCCCACCGAACCGTCTCGCCGGTCGTTTTGTGTGGAGCAAGTGGCAGAGAGACGGGGGGAGGAGATGGCGGAGGGTAGACCCGTTTGTTTCGCGAAGTTATAATTCCCAGCCGCCGCTTGAGACCACTGGATTGCCGGCGGCTGTCTTCGTGCGCGTGTGCAGCACGCTCGAAGTCAATCTAGCCGGCGCGTGCGTGTGTGCGTGCAAGCGCCTCGGGCCGGCCGCGAAAATTTATTGCGTATTAGTGAGTGCCGCACGCGCGCAGTCGATCGGCTTCGCCGCGAAACTCTATGGCCGCGGGGACACCTATCGGTGCCGGGCGTGGCAGGCGGCGTCGTCGTCGGGGGTGTCGAACCTTCCCGAAGTGTCGCGGATGTGACATGCCACCGCGGATTGCTGCTGCGGGCGAGATGGCGACACGACGACGCAACGGGGAAGAGGGGGGAAGGAAGAGTTAGAGGACGTGTTTCCCGGATCTGCCGTAAGCGTCTCTTCGCCGGCGTGATTGACACGGCGTGTGCGTCGTCGGCCAACACTGCTCGGCCGCCGACTTCCGTCAGTTGGTCGCTCGCGCGTTGCGTTCGTTGTGTGAGTGCATCCTTAACGTCACCGACGACGCAGGCTGTGCCGGTCAAAGACACAAGTAACGACCACACAGCGCATACGGAGGACCAAAGCGGGAAAACTCTTGAAGCTTTCCACTCGGTAACGTCCACTGGCGGTCGGTGTTGCATTTCGGGACACATTTCCTCCTTCGAGGAGAAGTGTACGGGGGTACATGTAACAGCGAGAATTGCGATAGTTTGCCGAGCAGACCAGAAAGGGCTTAAGAGGCGGTGAATAATAATGACGATAGACTTTCTTGAGCTACTTAAGCGCAAAAATTTTTGGTTTGTCTGTCTGTGGCTCGATTCAACCACCCGGCCAAAGTGAAACAAAATCTGCGCGATAGTCTTATATACTCACAGTCAAATCTGAACGTCTAACTCCGGTGTCACTGTTCATACTTGTCAACATTGCTGAACAAGAACAAGACATTACGCAAATATAAGTCAGGAAATCAATACATTAGTGATATTTACAGTGTTCCCTTTAGAAAAAAAAAGCCATGGATGCTTGATTTTTGCGAAACGAAATACTACATCTACTGCAGAAAAAAAAAATCACTCCTGGTGAAATTTTAAGAAATCAAGCGGCAACAGTTACGAAACGTTCCACTAGATATGTTCCACGTTCTGCTTGGAGTAGGGCAACGTGGTTCTATAAACGTTGAAGTAGGGCGCCTCGATATACGCGCGTCTCCTCCGTACGGCAGTGCTGGCATCGAGGCACCCGGCCTGGAGAAGTGGAACGCGGCAAATTTAAATTGTTTTGAGAAATTATTTTGCCTGTTTACCTTGGGAGGAGCGCGACGGAAGAGGAACAGCATGAGAGGTGAGCGGGAAAGCGAAGGGAGGCATTTACTTGGAAAATGTCGATGAAAGACTATCGTCTTTTGTCGACATTTTCAACGAAAGGAGCAGATACGCGGCCAATTTTTTTCATTATATCGCCAGAAATTCTTGTGATTCATTTTTCTTAATCATGATGTTTCAACTTCAATCGGAACACTTTCATATGGTCCCCTGTGTGACGCGGACATCATTATCATGTAAGCGTAAGGCACGTGCACGTGAGAAAGGCGATCCAAGAAACATAGTCTCATTTCACGGAACAAGTTTCTTCCGGCCAACCACGTTCTCTGAGGATCCATGGAGCGTGTCTTCTGTAACCGCTATCATGCGTTGGATTGCGGCGCAGCACGTGTAAACGCGATACGTAAGAGTATGTATGGCAAAGAGTAGCTCTGATTCGTAAAGGTGACAACAGCTTGCTGAGCTTTTGCCAAGAGTCGACTCAGGTAAATTTATTTCAGAAACATGCTTCGCAGGGATCTGAATGGCAGCTCTACTATACTCGCCACTCATGCAAGGTCAAACAAAACCAGCGAATTTTCACAGCTCCTCTCTGTTCCGCCATTAATTGTGTCACGTTCGGCATGTATACTGCAATGGCTTAAACCGGAAGTCTATCGCGTGAAGTCGTGAGGGGAAAAAACGGACTACGTAAACCTTATAGTTCTTGATTTCAGGTACTATATTCAAACCATACCTTCATCTGGGAGCGAAAAATCTACAATGCCTTCAAAAGTATTGCGTTAAGTTTTGCTCCTGGATGTCTCTAAAATGATGCGAATTGTCTCCATGCCTATTGGGGGAAATAATCGTCATAGTACAGTGCATTTGTGCACGCGTGCTATTTGCACCGAATTCCCCACAGGATTACGCGGAAACTAGGATTTGCATTTGTATGAATTTGCACCCTAAGAGACTACTTATTCTTGTCCAGGCTTGTTCCTCTCCCGTTCCATATTAATTCCTTTTTTTGCGACAGGCGCTTTTCTTAATTTTTAATAACTCCAGTCTGTATTTTTTTCTGTGGTTTGTTAATTGCTTACATCGTCCTTACTGCATCGTCAGAGGCGTGGGGTCAACAAAGCAGCAAAAGAGATTTTTTGGTGGTATAATAGACATGGCGGAGATACCTCTTGTCGTATACGCGTACGCTAGAAACAAGGCAGTGAAACAAACATACAAGATCAATGCGCGTGAATGTGGATACGATTGAGAGGGTGACAGCAGCAGCCCTAGTAATCGAGCCTTACCGTGCATAATTTAACGTAATGTACCACATATTTTTAACGTACATTATTATTATTATTATTACTATGTTGTTATTTTTAACACATATAAACATTGTCTTCTGCATCCACAGCCGTGGACAGTATGCGTAGGCTTCTGTTAGCCTTTTGTTTTCGTTTAGCTAACATTCTAGTTCGTTCCGCAACATCGACAAGAGCACGCGAAAATACGGCACACAAAAAATACGGTATTTCGCCTTCTCCAAAAATAATCAGGCTCTTAGCGACACCAGTTCCACACGACGGTTCTTTCTCGGTTTCTCCTATCTGGCTTCGCCCCACACAAAACCATTACAATAAATGAAGAGGACTGTGGAGCTGCTATGTGGGGATTAGGCCGCCGAACTTCATCGATTTCATAATTTCTCTCTTATCATTTGGACAGAGCCTTACAGGCAACTAAAAGCGTCAGTTTATTCCGGTCGGCAAATCACGTACGACCTAAGCCAGTACCTTCCACAGTTTGTGGTTTCGTCGACGTTCGTTTGCAATGGTTTGGACGGACACAATGGTACCTAAACATCCCTTTCCACCTCGTTTAAAGGAGCCATGAAGAGAAAATACAACTTCGTTTAATTTGAAAGAACTAGGATTCAGTATCTCACTCAGCTCCATTACAGCCACAAAAGATGTTTCTTTAAGGGAAAAAAAAAAGCAAGAAGTATTTAAAAACTTAAATTTTGCGCCACAGTGACTTGTTATGAGTAAAACTGACGTCATACGGGCCAACAATAAAACATAATTTTCAGTGCGTTAACTGCCCTTTAGCATTCAAGTGATGCGGTCAAATGGAACTAGAGGCCCCATTACAGACGTCCAGTCATGTGCCGTCGCGACAGGTCAGTTAGGCGGCCGCCAATCGCACAAACAAGGTTCCGTGACGTCATAGAAAAGTTGCGGGAAACTGGCTAGGGGGTCGCGACTGCTTCACACGTTTTCTTTAATATCTCCGTTATTTGTTCGAAGATTGCGATGATATTGGTATCATTGTTATCGGGACTAAGCAGTCTTTCTAATAAACCCAACTTGTATTTTGTCTTCGTGGCTCCTTTAAGGAAGGAGTAGCTCGTTCGGACTGCGAATTGGAATTGAATCTGACTAATGATTAAGGCTAATGTTTCGCAATCCAGTTATGAGCAAACGTTTAGAATGAACCTTCGTATGGTCAGGACGAGGTAGTAACAAAGAGTGCAACTTAACCTAAAAATACTATCTGTCCAAGACGTCTCGGTGGCGAAAGTCCCCACGCTTCACGGAAGAAAGAGTTCCGCGCATAAAAATTCCAGCTTGTATCCGTCTTGTGAAACTGCCGCCGGTAAAACCCTGCACACGGCAGAAACGCAGCTCGGCGACTACTTTTAATTTCACAATTTTTTTCTTTCCTTTTTCCGCATCTCAAAACGCAAGAAAACCTTCCTTGTCCTGTTCTTGTTGCTTTAGACTCAAAGAGTGCATGCGAATAATGAGAGGTTCTTTACTCAACTCTTTTTGACGGTTTGTTGTGTTCGCCAGACGAAAAGCGCGCACATTTTTTCGTGCTTTTCAGCGCACCTTGGTTCCGCTATGATGTAATTGTGTTATCGGATTATTTGTAGCGAAAAATCTTTAACGTGCTTACCAATTTTGCGGAAGAGTTCTAATTTTTAGCGTGAAAGATCCCGTGCGGACTGCCGAGGCGTTTGCAACGGACCTTTTCTGTCACGCGGCATTTGTGATTAAAAGAAGTTTCTATCGCCGTACATTGCATTTTGATGGCAAGTTGGCCTTCGTTCGTGATATGCGCCGGTTCGTCATAAGCGGAAAGATTTAATGAGCTCAACTGCACATGTACTCTCAACAGAATGGACAGCTGGGCGAGTTGGTGCTGGTGTTGGAACTGTGCGCGGACCTTCCGTCCAGTCGTGGAGAGAGACCACAGAGGGACGACAGAACGGCCGGGCGCAGGAAAGGAAAAGCCATTAAGAGGCGCCTCTGGCAGTAACGGGACACCACGACTGGAGGGAGGGGCCGCTCGCGGAATTCGGGGAAGCGAGGGAGCGGCCGGGCTCTTGGTGACCGCGAAAGCGGAAAGCAAGAGAACGACTCCGAGGGGCCCACGGACGAGCATCGCTCCGGCGACTGCTCGAATTGGCTCCAACGAGAAGTGTGAATAAACAGTTGAACGAACAAAATATCGAAGTGCTTCTTCTGGGTTAATTCAAAAACCTGCAACGACAGGAGAAGTATTCTCATACAACAGCTGGTTCGTGACTTAAAGTAACAGCGCGCACAGAAAGAGGACAAAGGACGAGTCATGACGCTTTGTAAAGTGCCCCTGCGATCTCATTCCGACATTGTGGGGCATAGATACAGCTTGTGGCTACCTCTTGACGTGTTTTTGTTTTTTCTCAGGATCGCATTAGCTCCTCTCTCAACCCCTTCCCAAGTGCTGTGGGGGGACCAGCAAGCACCAAGGTATACAAACTGAGGGAGAGAGAGCGAGAGAGAGAGGAGGAGAAGAGGAGAGAGAGAGGGAGGAGGAACACCTCTCACTGGGAGAGCGTCCGAAGATCGCGCCTCCTGTTGCATCAAGATTATTCGTCTCACTTGTCGGTCGATCGCAGCTGACTCACCGCCTCCACGCGAGGAACCCCTTCCTTCGGGTGACGAACTCACGACACTTCAGGAAATAATTATACAAGCTCGGTCGCAACACCTATCCAGCGGCGGATAAACAGATCAGGAAAAAAAAAAAGGGAAGTTATGTGGAGGAAATTTCAAACCGGGGTGTTTCCGAACCCTCAACTGTACAGCAAATGGCATCCGGAAGTCTTTAATCCTAGATGCACTCACTGCAATAGCATTGCAGACCTAGTACACATGGGCTGGACATGCCCTTCCTATAACGACCCCAACGGAAATGTGGAATCTTGGGAGTCCTTATTACTCAACTACAAAGCAAAAGAGCAACGCAAAGTCATCGGTTTCGCCTGACCGCCCCCGAATCTCAAGGGATTCCGGCCGACGGCTAGGGGAGTGAAAGGGGGTCTGGTTAATGCCCTCTCCCTCGTCACTTTAGGCGGGTGCAAATAAAAGTTCTCTCTCTCTCTCTCTCTCTCTCTCTCTCTCTCTCTCTCTCTCTCTCTCTCTCTCTCTCTCTCTCTCTCTCTGCCCCAAATGGTGCCTTTGCCCCTCAAGGCGGCTCGTACTGCACGCGCGACAGCGGCCTACCCTCCTCCGGCGGTGCTGTTCCTTTTCCTGACGCGCACTCCGCCACCCTTCCTCAGAACCCTCCTCCGTTCGTGCTGGTTTCTCCTTCCCGGTCTGCCCTCCTATTTTCCGTACTTCACGGTTTTCTGTACCTCACAACACTTCGGAGGAAGCATAGTGATGTAAGGCTTTCATAACTTTATCTCCGTTTACGCTCGGTCCCATGATACTGCCGTTCATGAAGTCTGCTTTCTCTCAATAAGAGTACGCTTGTAGTGAAGCCCCCTTTACAGGTCCTAAATTGTTGTTCGCACGCACGCCGACACGCAGCGAGGGGATGTAACTCTTTATAGCTCCGGATGCAAAAAAAAAGTCGTTCTTTTTACAGTGCGGCTGTATGTGGCTAAGGTTCCTGGTATTTTTGTTGGCAGCCAACCAAAGCACAGAGCGCCCTCTCCTTGTCCGCGCTACAGAATCTTTCGGGTCGGCTTCTCCAGATTTCTATCAATATCTATGTTGATAATGCAAGCTGCTGTGTTATAACTACCACAGCATATTGCGGTAGGAGTCTTCACCGCAGTATCCTTCGAGGGAGGAAATTCATGAAGCCCTGCGAAAGCCACGCAGGTGGCGAACGACCCAAAACCCCGGTGTTTCCCCTCTCATCTGCCTCAACCACACGTTATTTTCGAGCAAGAAATTTGCACGCTACGTGCGGTTAAAGAATTGCGAAGCAAAGCGTGAAACCAGGTATCTAAGAAAAAAAAAAAGAAAAATTACACCAAACATGCTGTTATACAGCCCTATACAACAAGTGGGTATCAATTGAACAGCACAGTAAAAGAGAAGGCACTGATTTTTTTTGACAAAACCTATTCAGTGACAAAGCTTGTTTAGGTAAAAGGAAAGAAAGGGAAGGAAAAGGAAGGGAAGAAAAGAAGTGCACAAACGAAAACTTGAATGACAAAAATTCGACCCTATCAGAACACCACGCTAGCCTGCCTATAAATCACCGCCTGTACTATATCTACCGAACACGCGGCGGCTCGTGTGGAGAATGGATGTTGCCTGTCCGTAATCCGCGACGCCTTCAGTTGAGTAACGAGGCTTTATCGCGTCGAAGGCCGTTCTCTCCTCGTGTCGCGTTAGCACTCACACCAGACGTCCGGCTTTGTGAGTGATCATTAATGCCGAGCTCCTGCCCGCGTCTCACGCATATTCAGCCAGCTCGGGAACCTAAACAACAAACGAAACACTGCCAGCGCTTAGCCTACTTTCTATGCGTAGGCATAAGAGGCTCAAACTGTACACATCCGTGTCACAGGTTGCCCGAAGCCTCGGTGGGCGCCGAGTGGGGAAGGACAAACAGTATATCATCGGAGAAGAGGACGCGCCTGTGCTGTGAGCACGCACATTGTGAGCGTGTGGGCGTGGGTGGGTGGGTGTGAAAGGGAGCGAGAGAGAGACCAAGATAGATGGATATACAGGCGAATCTCGACTTAACGAAACCAGATTTAACAAAAGTCCCGATTTAACATAGATATCCCGATCCCCCTTCAGACACCCATAGAGCCAGATGCTTTGACTAACTCGAAATAACGAAACCAATGTCATGATCTGTCCCGGTTTAACGGACCTTCTCTCAAAAATTCAGCTCAGAAAGTGTAAATTCTTGGTCTGTTTCGTAGAGACCGTCTGGGAGTTTGTAATTTCGAGTTGAATTCACCAATAACGCCAGCGGTAAAAAAAAAAAAAAAGTTTCGTTCGCACGTCGTAGATGGCACTGGCGCTGTTCCAATTCCGTCCCAGTTGTCGGATTAGTAATTATTGCTATTAATCGGTGTTTTATTAATACCGTCAAGTGTGCATACAGGCGTTGAGGCGTCGAAAGGGTCCTAAACCTAGATATGAAGCGCGAGACGAATATCAACGTTTTCATGCCGGTTGAGATGATGACGGCTGCTTGAAGAGCAACGACGCAGTCGATACACTCTTTTAAAAATGTTGTGGTATCCACTAACGAAACGCTAACCAGTTACTTGTCCCAGTATACACTAAGCACTTATCAATCGGAGGTAGTAAATGCAGCACTAGTCCGGGTTACTAACTGAAGCAGGCAGTAGGCACCATTAAGTCCTGGCGATAACACCCTTCTGAGCTACATGCGTTTACTAACTGGCCATGCATAACCTAGTCATAAGCACGACCTTAATCTAGTGTATACTATTCCTACACCCAGTTAATTTCCTAATCATGCAGTTTCTACAGGCAGAGCCTACGTACTGTACAGAGGTGTGGTAAGGTTTGTAAGGAGTTAGTAAATACGGCCGTTACTACCTTTATATGACTTTGTTTATTACGACTGTAGTTGTCAACTGCTTCAGGTCTGCCGGCTGCTGTAGACAGGTCCTGAAACTGTCGAAGCTGCACCGGACTGTGCGGGTTCCATGCACCAGCAGGGAGATGTCTGGGAGCACCTTCGTTCAGTGGATGAAGTGCCCGTCTGGATCTGGAGGCCTCGACGGGTCGCGGTGGCCCTGTGGGGGGTCGCCACCACCCCATGAGGGGAAAGCGTTTTGAATAAATGTTATTTCCCTCTCTCGCTCTCACTCTCTTTCTCCGCCAGGCTACGTGAGAGCTGACGCAAACGCAGTCACTACGGAAGTTTTGGATGCCGGAGATATGTTGCGGTTTGTAAGAAGCGTGGAACAAGTGGCGGCTGAAGACACTGACGAAGTCGTTGAAGCTCTCGAAGGTTCTGTGGTCAAGGATTGATGCCCTTGAGGGATGGATGCCCTTGTGGTCAACACCGGGTCAAGGGATGGATGCCCTTGATATGCTGCGCATGTTTGCCGGAGCGCATGAGGATACGGACGACGAAGCGCACGCTATATACAGTAATATCTCGTTATAACGAAAATTTTGTTATAAGCGGTACTTTGATATAAGCGTCCAGTCAAGAAAAATTCAAGCAGTTGAGCTTTAATTGCGCCACAACTGCGAGGAATAAAACCATAATGTATTCAGAGAAGCAAAACTAATTCGAGTGCAAACAACGCAGTGAGCTTTGACTGATTCAATTTCTTGCCGGGCGCGAGTAACTCCTGCTTCAATTTGACGACTCCTTGCATGAGGCTGCGGTTGCCGTGATTGGACGCCGTGAAGAGCTGTGACTGGCGTCTGAACGCCTCGCACACTGGAGAGCTAATGAAGAGGACAGGCAGTGGCAACATATTTAGTGGGCGCGCGGGCATCACGGAACGCTACGAGATTTTTGTTCTGGGAAAGGCCGCAAATGCCGTGGCTTGAGTCTGAGGTTGTGTTTGTGAGCGCAAGAAACGACTACCCGATCATTCTTGATCAGAGCGCAATCATGAAAATAGACCAGTTTTTCACTAGGGGCTTTGCGTGATCACTGGACAATTTTTTTTCCGAGGTGTGCAGCCGTGATCTTTGCAAAACAAAAGTTTTTTGGCACCCCGTTGTCGACGACGCCGCTAATTCTACGATTCGAGTGCCGTTGTATGCGCACCATCGCGTCCACACCATTGACCAATGTCTAAGAACAAAATTCAATGACCCTACTACGCATTTGGACCGTTTGTCTAAAGTCGGATGGCGCGTGCGAGTGTGTGCATGTGTGCATGTGTGTTTATGTGCACGGCCTCCGTGATGAGCAACGCGTGTCGCCTCGTGGCGTTATAAGTGTTTCGCAAAGCAGCATATTCCGTGCTTACGCAGCCATAATGAATCTGCAGCCACACATCGTCCTTTAATTTTTAAGCTCTTAATAAACTGGGGTTTTCGGTCAAAACTTACAAATTTGAAACGCTGCATTTTTGATTGATTTGATTGATTGTGGGGTTTAACGCGCCGACGCAACGCAGGCGATGAGGCGCGCCGTAGTGGAGGGCTCCGGATTAATTTTGACCACCTGGGGATCTTTATCGTGCGCCGAAATCTCGTACACACGGGCGTCACTGCATTTTTGGGATACCGACTCTGGAGTTGTCTTCGTTTGGTAAAGCTAAAAAGCACTTGTACGCACACACACACACACACACACACACACACACACACACACACACACACACACACACACACACACACACACACACACACACACACACACACACACACACACACGCGCGCGCGCGCGCGCGCGCGCGCACGCACGCACATACACACGCACGCGCGCGCGCACACACGGACGAACACACACTCACACGCACGCACGTACCCTAGCAAACACGCACACGCACGCGCGCGCGCACACACACACACGCGCGCACGTACGCACGCACAAATGACTGATTAGATTTCTGCACGAACCTAAGCCAACGCGCACTGTGAGTTAGGCAACAGTGAAGTTATTGCAAACATCTAAGGTGTATTGACATCCTCACTTAAAATCCAGCAACTGGCCAGAACATGGGAGGCAACGCCGAGCTACATGACACCAATTTGAAGATAAATATTCTGAATCACGCGCACGTATAATTATGTCAAGGGGCGCTCACCTTGGAAAATTACTGGCGAGCTGTGACACAATTTGTAACAGTCAGACCGCTAATAAATAAACTTCCGGTGATTAGTAGCAAGTGTTTCATCTGTTACGGCGCCGATTAACGCAACGATTAAAAATTGACTCTTCCGCAGTTTTAGCAAGTTGTGGTAGTCATCGAAGAAACGTCCCTTGAACAGTGAGACGGCGGCCGCAATAAACGTTGGCGCGACGAGATGCGCTCAGCAGAGGCGCGGGCCGATCCCTGACCTTGCGTGAACGGCGTCGTCCCGCGCGCGACAACCTCTCTCTTCTGCTCGACTGCCAAGCCGTGTAATTAGGGCCTCTCGATCTTGAGTGCGTGTGTGGCGGTTGCGTGGTCGCTGCCAAGCTCTGGACGGCGTGTGAGGAGGCGGTGTCCACAGTCTGCGACGAAGACAGGCCGTCGTTTGCGAAGGAGGAGGCGTTCGACTTGGACCGCTGCGGGTGACGCCGGAATGCAGTCAGTGAACGCCCGCCCCTGGAATGCACCAGGAGCGATCGAATTCCTCGGAAAACTGCCGCCGACTCCCCCTCCCCCCCCCCCCCCCGCCCCCCACTCGCGCCCTTCCCCCTTCCTCTCTGTCCTGGATGAGGTTATGTTTAATTACCTACCCCACAAAGGTCATGACACCCCCTTTCCCCTCTAGCACGTTTCCTGACCACCTGTCTTGGTTTGGGGGTCTCAAGAGGACGCCAGCAAGAGTCCACGCTGAGGTTCAGCACGTGACCCTGCCTAAAATCGTCGAGAAGAGATCTGTTGTGTCTAATCTTTGTCTCTTTAGTGCACGCGATATTAGAATGCCGTAGCACCCAGTGTTTATGATTATGAACGATGTCGCTCGTCAAGCGCCACCGCTGGCATTCGCTATGGTGCGTCCATACACAACGTACTTCCCCCCGTCTCTTTCTTTCCCATTTTTCTCTAGCTTACTGTGTTTCTCTGATTCTTATCGCAGGAAATAATCGCGCAAAATTGCAGGGTCAATCCGTCTTCTGGGGCAACATATGAAAAGACAAAGAACTCATGGACCCATTTTTACGAAACAAATCAAACAGGCTTTTCTCCCCTACCAAAGCCGCCGCGCGAAAAAAAAAAAAAAAAAAAGAGAGAGATGACCGTGAAATGATGGTTCTTTTAATGCCGTGCTTTCGAAAAAAAAAACATCAAGATGTGTTTAGCAATGATTAAACACTGGGGCTTTCTAATCTCACGTAGTTAGCAATCACTGGTTGTAAACGAGATATGAGAAAGATGCTACAGCGCGAAATAAAACACGGCCACAGAAAGACGACGGGACGAGCGCTGTCTTTCTGTGTCCGTGTTTTATTTCGCGCTGTAGCATCTTTTACAATGAACTACCAACTCGCCCAACAGTACACTTTGTTGAGATATGCGACTATCAGAGCCGTTAGAGCGAGCTCAGACAAATGGTAGCTGTTAAAAGCTTATTGGTGTAGGCTAGGGTGAGGTAGGTCAGGTAACTTTTTGAAACAAGGACAAGCATGTTGTTGTGTAAAGCTCACTGCTAGCAGTGATTATTTAGAAGAAATTGCGTGTAGTGGGTTAAATTTCGGGTGGTACGGTCTTCATCGGGGTTCGTGCGACGAAAACATTTTTGTTGGAGGGGGGGGAGGAAGGGGGGGGGGGCGAGGGCTGTAGAACGAGCCACAATCTAAATTTTCACATCGAAATTACAGCACATCTTTACACTGCGAATAATGAATAGCCTTGCAATCTTGAGTTGCGCCGATCAATTCAGAAGCATGCCCAATCCTACTTTGAAAACGATCGTAATCGTATATATCGCGTACACAGCATGCGATATGATCATGCACGTTCTACGTGATGCAGCAGCCGCCCACTTTGTGCAAGAAAAAAAAATCGCAGACTGCGATCTTCTTCTCCAGTTACTAAGGAAACTAACTATCAACCAACAAGAAGCAAATACGCCTAAAGCCACGTTCTACGCAATACATCGGCCCCATCAGCGCCCGCCCACATGCGCGCGAGCACGCATGCCGCAGGCACACTCCCACAGCGCTCACGCCCGCGAGGGCGCAGCGGAATAAAAAATCCGTGGCTCGACACTTACAGAAGGGTGGTGTGTGCGATTCACCTGGCATCAATCACGCGATGGCCCCGTCTCCGCGCGCGGTTAGGTGGTAAAGGCTGCCAAGTCGGAGCGAAAGCGACACTTGTAGTGTCTGGACAGCGAGCACGGAGGTTAAAGGAGCCATGAAGAGAAAATGCAAGTTGGTTTTATTCGAAAGATTTCGTGTTTTATAGTGCCCCCAGCGCTTGTCCGGATACAAACGGTGCTTTATTCACTGAGAAATTAAACAATTTAGGTTAAAATTTTGATTTTCCAGCTCAATCGTGCGTTTTCGTGGTCCCAAACATGGAGGAAGAAAAAGTTAGGAGACGGCGCCGCCGGAGAAACGTGAAGCCTATACATAAAAAGTAAAATCGAAGTCGGCCCGGGCGTCACTGCACCACGTGACCCCGCCGCACCGCCTCTGTATGGGCCGCCGCGCTCTTCAATTTCGTCTGCTCGAAACTGCTCTGCGGCCCGTTGTCGCGAAGCCTGCTATATGTTGGTTTTTTTTTCCCACGGCTTTTGTCTTCCGCACGTACGCGGCACTCCTGCCCGCACACGGGCATGAGATCGCCGAGCAGACAAATGCAGGAAGGACGGGGAACAGCTACCGCCAACGAAACACGAGAGATGCCCCGGAGTCGGAGACCGCCGCCGCCGCCGGCCCACCCGACCTTGGAGGGCCGACTGCGGAGGCTTGAGAAAGGGAAACGGCGGAGGGAGCGGCTTCAACGGACCTGGGCTTGCGAAGGCTAGCTGCGTGACGTCATGCCGTCTCCTAACTTTTTTTTCCTCCATGGTCCCAAATGACATCACAGGAACCGACCGCTCTGCAGCCTAGAGTACCTTCATTCACGCATCCGCCGTACAGGGTAGAGACACGTATACGCGGCGCCGCCATTTTCGGTTGCTCGCTCGCCGCCGAAGCAAGTCATTGTGTCAAAACCGCGCTAAAATTATCGCCGCAACGCGGTTTACTGAACAATTTTGAATCATATTGTCTGTTTCGCGTTGCTAGGTCTCGTGGGAAACGAAAAGAATAACGCGTTGAGCCCGTTGGCCCAATTGCGGCGGCACGGGACCGTTCAAAGGTTGTCTCCACCCTGTACAGCGGTGTTGGTTTGTTCCCGCGTTTCTTTACGTTCCGTAACCTAGATGGCGCCACCATACCGTGGCAAGCGTTTGGTTTGTTTTTTCCCGCATTTAAACCTGGCTTGTTTTTGTTCTGGGAGAAAATATTCGTCCCCTGAAACAGTGCTCGCTCGACAAATGGGGTCACGTAAGACACCGTTGCTTGCGTCAATCGGCCAGTGTCGTCTGAGACAACCCCAAGCCCCGTAGTGCTGTGCAGCTAAACCAAGCATGCTGTGCGCAGTACGAACAGCAGAACGCATCAGTACTTCTATGTTTACATGTGCTTTCGTAACTTCCACTGTTTGTCCCATCATTCTTATTGCTTTGTAAAGAATGTGCCCTAAATTTAAGCGCAAATCGCTCGTTCGTCTAGTTTGTAAGCTCTACCTAATTTGCGTCTGCTTCTGCCAGCCTCCGCCAATCGCAGAGCTTAGCCCATGTGACGACATAGGTTCTGTTGCGGGAAATGAGCTGGTGGGTCGCATGACCATTCCCGTTTTTCCTAATTATGTAGCTTATTTGAGCGAAGTTTACGTTAAAAGTGGTGTCAGTATGATTCTAACGAGACAATCTTTTGAATGAACCAAACTTGTGTTTTCTCTTCATGGCTCCGTAAGCCTGGGCTAGAAGAGCAGCCGGTGCCTACCAAGCACAAAAAATTGAGCCACTCATGCGCTACTATGCGGTATGTCCTAGAGCGACAGCTAGCGTTTCTAGTGCGTTCCCAGCGCCAGTTAACGCAGGCGGACACAACGCGGAACACGTGCACGGCGGCTCAAAATTGACCTAAGAAGGGGTGGTTCGTGTAGCACTGCGCCGGCGGATCGAGCCCTGTTAGGGGTGGATCGGCCGCTCGATGCAAACCCAGCAGCAGAGCAGTGGCTGTGGTGGCGGCCGTCATGGCTTCCTCTAAGCTTTGCTTTCTGCTACCTGGTCAGCCAAGGCCGTGCCATGCTGAAGCACAAAGCGTTATAACTATATACGCGTGTTCTCACGAGAAAATGGACCACCCCGTTCAAGCCGCTCGAGAAAGCGACACTCAGCCTTGTTACAAGCTACGGACAGGCGCCATCTGCGATCACATAGAGAAGACAGCTAGGAGCAACCGCGGCGCCACTACAATTTGATTCATGGTGGGGCCGGCTGCTTCAGTACAATTCGTGTTGCTTGCCTCATGAGCAGTCCCTGCAGTAGAAAGAAATGCTGGACTTTTGTCTTTACAGAACCTACCGACGTAGGATATGAAAACACTAACGAACCAACGAACAAACGAACTAACGAACGAACTAACGAATGAATGAAATTTAAATTTTTTTTTCACTCGGATACATACAAACGTGTGTACGCATGAAGTGGCGGGACCAAGGAGAAAAGCTGTTATAAAAAGCTTGACTGCGTTTTGGTCCAGAGCACGACGCAAACCCCGTGGACTGCAAAAACCCCGACGACCTGGAATGAGGTCCTCAAAAGTACAAAGTTTGTAGCATTCTGCATTGTTACAAATGAAATAACAATACCAACGTAAGACAAAAGTAAGGTACGGGTTCTTCGTGATTCAAAATAAACATGAATCTGTTGTCAAATTGTGAGCACACTAATAAGATCTCGTGAGGCGGAATTCGTCAAACCTACATTAAGTTTTGGTGATTTGTTCAACAAGGAAGGAACAAGTGACAACTTGTTCAAGCTATAATTAGTTCTGGGACACTCAATGATTCACTTTTAAGTCGTCGTATAGGATAAATTACCTTATGCTAGGCGGGGAAAACTGCTTCGCTGGTCTCAACGGGGAACTTTTCTACAGGCCACGAATAAGCGGACTTCACACAGTGCGCGAATACAAGACTCATTTTATTGTTTGGTCTATGTTAATGCTACAAATGTTTTGAATGCTCTCTTTTGTAACATGAATAATTTTTGCTTGTAAGTGTGGTTGGTCGTGCCCCAGGCAAGTTTACAACCAGTAATGTGAGACAGGAAAGAAGTGAGGTGGGCAGGTAGATTTTTTTTTTCAGAGTTGCTATTGTTTATAGGTTTTCATAGAGTCAAAGAAAAGGGAACATGTGATGTTTTGCATTCATAATTACTCTGAAAGATCTTCTTTTCTTGCGTAATTAGGGTTAGTTAAGTAAAACGTGAAGGTAGAAATCATTCTGCGAGTCAGTCAAAGTTCAGTGCTTGTTTTCAAAATTGGAAGTTCTTAACAGAATATTTTTTCTTTAAACCTTTCCCCTAATTCCGGTATAATATAAAGAGGGCCGTATGATTACCCAATATGTTTTTGTTGCATTTGCCGTTTACCTTCGGTTTGGGAAAACTTGTTCGATCGCGAAGTTGAACATTAGTGTAAGCGTGGGTGATATATCTACGATAACATTTTTGACAGGGCGTATCGACGTATTATTGCTACCGTATACGTGGTTGTTACTTTAACATTAGACAAAAATATACCACTTCACCCGCATGGATGGGCGCTACGATAATAGCAGAAGTAATGCTGCTTCGTTCGTAGTCGTATGCGACATGGCTCGTGAAACCCTGAAAATACTTACCCCATCATCACTGCAAATATCTGCAATGGAATAATTTGCAAACAGGTATTGTTGCGTACATCTTACATGGCACATTATCTGACTTGCAGAAAATGGATGCTGGTTATCAATGTTCACGAATAAAAAGAAAGGCAAGTGCAGCGTACCCCGCCTAACCAGTCCCACTAAGGTAACCAGACACAAGCCACTACGCGTGAGTACGGAACATAGCGCGTGATAGTGAGTATGCGCAGTATAGCGCCCATAATGAGCCGTGGTGGAGACCTAGGTTTATGCCTGATGGGCTGTTGAGCTCTCTACTAACTACGCACGCCTGAGGAGGGTATACCCTGTGCGTCATCCTTACTATTTGCTTTGTAATATCCCCTTCCTGGACGGCCATTGCAAATCCATGAGCGCATATGTCGGCGTACAGCCCGCATAGCACTGTATGTAGGCCTATACTCTCGTCATATTTAGCCCCGCCACAAGCACAAGGGACTTTTTTAGGGGGGGGGGGGGGGGGCGAAGCACCTATGGACTTCGCTTTGTCCGGGGCTTGGCGTCCGTGTACACAGTGTTGCGCATGCGCGAGCAGCATTGAAATGGATGGGATTGGATTGGATTAAATTGAATTGAATTGTATCCGATTGGATTGGATTGGCATTGTATATACTGTACACACGCGTTGTCACTCATTTACATGCGTGAGTGGGCAATGCCACAGGTGATTTACGGTAAGAACGATCCCCATATGCTTCGCCCACTCGTCATGATTCACTTCGTGAAGATGCGTGATATTTTGTTTACCGCTTAGCGTGGGGCTGGGTAGAGCGTAGGACGGTGCACCTATACTAGCGACACAAAAGCAGAAGACGCCCGTTTAGTGCGGTAACCCAGCAGACCTCTAAAGAAACTCGCAGCACTAATTTTGCACACGCTGTGGCTGACTGCACGGCACGGAGATAGATCGCGCTGCCAGTGCCAGCTACTTATAAGTGCAAGCAGAAAATCGACTCGGTGCCGCCGTAGAGAACGGCTTAACGTTCTGCGCAATGCAGCTCACGTTTTAACTACGGTGCGTGGTGCAGAAGGTAAAACAGAAGTTCGAGACTGTGAAAAGACGACGTGCGGCGAGACGCAAACAGGGCTCGTATCGTCTCTCGCTTGTCTTGATGGCGTTAGACGACTGTTTGAATTGAACACGAAACGAATAGGCAGACAACGAGGTTTACTGCCTAGCACTTGTAGGTCCCACCGTTTTGCTATATATAAGGTCCGTTGTGCCTGATTGATTGATTGTAGGGTTTAACGCGCCGACGCAACGCAGCCGATGAGGCGCGCCGTAGTGGAGGGCTCCGGATTAATTTTGACCACCTGGGGATCTTTAACGTGCGCCGAAATTTCGTACACACGGGTGTTTTTGCTTTTCGCTTCCATCAGAAAAGCGGCCGCCGCGGCCGGGAATCGAACCCGCGACCTCCGTTGCGCCTGTTGAATGTGACGGCAGTATTAATCCAAGCAGCTTCATCAGTTTTTTGGCTACGCCTGCAGTTCACCCTGTGTGGCGATGTTCGATACCTTTGCACTAGCCTGGTGTCCAGGGTATTCCGTGCTTTGTAACCTTCAAACTTCAAACCAAGCGCATTGTGTTCCAGCCCATTCCGCCGCTGGATTTAATTCCCTTCACCTTCCTCCTTTCCCTCAGATGAGACGTTCGAACACTACCCTCTAAATTGATTGATTGATTGATTGATTGATTGATTGATTGATTGATTGATTGATTGATTGATTGATTGATTGATTGATTGATTGATTGATTGATTCATTCATTCATTCATTCATTCATTCATTCATTCATTCATTCATTCATTCGTATCCTGAATTAAAGCAAAATAGAACAGGTCCAGGTGAACTTCCTTGTTGCAAGGTCAGTTAACGAGTGAAACGCGCTTGGGACAGATCGACATAGCGGTAACACCGTAGGGACGTAAAAACGCTTCGATGGCTCAGATGGTAATTCGTTAATGTCCCCGCTGCGCGAGGAAGATGTGCGAAGATGTGGAAGATGTTCCTTCGCGAAACCGTCAAAATTTCTGCTCGTGATTACGAAGATGTTCTGGGTATCGCATTTTAAAAAAAAATATTTAACACTGGTTAATAGAAACCCAATTCCCCCTGCCCTTCTCTCTAAAAAAAGACATTTAAAGCACCCCAATTCCAGAGACAAATGCATTTAAGACAAATCCCTGTGTAGCAAAATAGCGGCGGAGCGAGTGTCGCCATGAGAAAGGCCCAATTGCATTCGAAGCCTTCTAAACGCACAAGCCTTCTACACATACAAAACTGCAGCTGGCCGACGACCGGTTCAGAGTGTTTACGTCTGCGCAGAGTCAGTCCGTTTACTTGCTTAAACGAGTCGATTATCACACGCGTCTTACCTACTGCCTGATAGGAAGGGGTGGAACCCCTAAATCAACGTACAAGGCCACCCATTTGCAGCCAAGTGTTTGTTGGTATACGCTTCCATGCCCGGCCACAAGCACGCCTTAAAAAAACCAATCAATCGACTCAATGTCCTTGAATTTGCCCCGGCAGGCAGAAGCACCGCTATTTTCAGAAGACTGAGACGTGATGAGCTTGCGGAGCGGTCAATTACGGTACTTTAATTGAACATTTAGTAGGTTTGGCAGTCTAGTAGGTTCACTCGTTGGCAAAAATTGCAAGCAAGGCGTTTAGAACGGTGGTATTCAGCCACTGCATTACGTTACGCATGCGACTCTAATGAAGCGCATTAGGCTTCAGCAAGATTTATGCATTTCACAATTTCTAAATTGTCCATTTTCTCTCTGATAATTGCCCTCCGTTCCTAACCCGATGATGCTCATAGCTTGAATGGGTGCTTAGACTGGAAGCACTTTAGCATTCAACCGTTATGAGGGCCGGTTCTCCGCCATAACACACCGATGAGCGTGTGTAATAAAGCGTTAATGCAGGACCACAAAGAAAAGAACCAGGCGGGACGAGCGCTGACTATCAACTGAGATTCATTCAAAACGAAGAAACATATTTTTACATAAAACACCGCATCTGCGCATGCGCTCCGATAAACACATTCAAGAACTGATAGAGATAACAGGAAGGATTTTCCCTTGTTCCTGCGTTTAACTACAATCAAGAAAGGCCATTTTTTTCTCGTGTAAACAGACAGAGGCGTGACTAACGCACTTTTATCAAGCCTGGTTATGTTGAAAGCCACTGTTATTTCTCGCTTAAGCGACTGGGATGACAGAACAGCACAACATTTTTATCTAAATGGGGCTGACAGGAGCGCGAGGAACATGAACGACAGTGATCCCGCAAAACAGGCTGGGTAAACAGTGCGTTAGTCAGGCCTCTGTTTGTTTACACGAGAAAGAAGTGGCCTTTCGTGATTGTAGTTAAACACAGGAGCAAGGGAAAATCCTTCCTGTTATCTCTATCAGTGTTTGGATGTGTTTCTTATCGCAGCGCATGCGCAGATTCGATGTTCCATGTATAAATATGTTTCTTCGTCTTGAATAAATTTCTGTTGGTAGTCAGCGCTCGTCCTGCCTGGTTATTTTCTTTGCGGTCCTGTATTACGCGCTGTTTCCAAAACCATGCCGCAATACCAACTCGCCCAACTCTCCATCTTGGTGTGTAATAAAGATGTTGTTTTCCTTCCTTCCTTCCTTCTCTCTCTCTCTCTCTCTCTCTCTCTCTGTACTGCTCTTTTTTTGCAACACATTTCTGGGATGAGGGTTTTAAAAATGCAGCGCTTGGGTCGATATCAGAAAAATGTAGATGATCTCTCGCACCTCACACCGAACGAAGACAACCTAGAACTTTAGCATAGCGTGTGTTCCGTACGTTCCGTGTGTACCGTGCGTACCGGGACCCGACTGCGCATGCGCGTGCAGGCTGGGCGAAGAGGGCCGCACCCCACCCACCTGAACGAATGCGCGCGCATGGCAAGGCGGGAACGGCCCGTCAGCGGAACTACGCCACCCTGCCGGAACGAATGCGCAAGTGCACAGTCGGGTCCCGGTACATACGGAGCACACGGAACGTACGGAACACACTGTATGCTAAAATTGTCTAATCACGAAGCGGACACGATGCGCGGGACACGAGCTGGACGTGACGGGGATTGGGGATGGGGGACGCGGGGCAGTGAGTGTGCTAGCCGGAACTCAGGCGCGAACGGACGCAAGGAAACCTCGTTTCTCAGGTGTCCGTCCTGGTAGCCACGGTCGGCTGTTAGAACCCCGTATCCACGAAACTTAACCTAAGTCATTACGCTATATACATACTTATTGAGTAATTAGCGAAGACTATAAATGTCACCACGCAAGCAAAGCCGGCCTGCTGTACACCCGCCATGATGTCAGCTTTTTTTTATACTATCGCAGAAATATAGTGAATAAAACAACAGGCCAATCTTTTTTTTTTCTTTTGACCTTGTATATTAGTTGGTCGCACCCGCGTTTCACTTATCCACGGTGGAAATAAATGTTTCTTACGATGGCCTTTGCAAACCATCTGGTTAATTGATTCATGTTGCGTGGACGACGAATTCCGCCTACGCTCTTTCTGATTCCCGTGAAAGAGCAACGCTACCGCAATCTATTTGGCTGCTTCTGTACACAACTTTTAAACCAGTTGTGGAAATCGTAGTGTCTGCTGGTAGGGCGTGGCGGGTCGTGCTAATGAAAGACTTGTCTTTGCTCTCACGGCATTATCCGCATCGAATGAATCAGAGGGGACACAAAAGAGCGGCAACCATGGGGTCGTCGCTCAACAATCACTTTGTGTTCCTCGTGCAGGTTGGTAAAGCCCCACATTGCATTCTAAATGCTCTGACAACATTTGTTTGCTGTCTCTCCCGTGCCGAAGTGTAGCCTAGGAGAATTTCTGCGACTACTGAAAGCTCGCCCAAAGAGCACGATTGATTACTTGCAGTCAACAGTGTCGTTCCTGCTACAGAACACTCGCAGCAACACGCCCAAAAGGTATTTGGCCTGGCGACAAGGCTGACCGCAGTATGCAGTCAATAGAGGATCAATTTTGTCCCATCCGGCACATCACTAGCGTGTCGTGAGCAGTGAAGAACGGTTTCAGAATACGGAACTCAAACTGTGGTGTATGCCACGTGGTATCCCTGTCATAGCTCCCCGCAGCGGTTCCCAAGAAAGACACTAACTCCCCGGAAGGGGAGTCCCGTCGCACACGTCTGATCCTTGCCAGGTCCACTCGCGCACATTGAGTTCCATCACTGATCTCCCTGTATACCCACGCTGCCCTGATCCGTTCCTTGTTGTCATTTCGTGCTAGGAAAACATGACCCATCTGTGGAATTGTCCACATGCTGTGCAGGTTTCCACAGCCCTTGAGCTTCTGCCGCGCCACTAGGCCTACAGTGCGAGCCCCCTCCTCCCGATCGTTACCATGCACTGACAAATTTCCAGCAGCCCCCTCCCAAATAAACGCTAAAGACCATCCGCGTCGACTCCGTGTGCGTCAATGCGAGGTAAAAGTTGAGCAAAAGTCACAATAAAGTTCTCTCTCTCTCTGGCCCAACGTATAACTTAAGACAAAAACCGACCGAAAGAATAACACAGAAAAATAAAACTCGGGTAAGCGGGTTCCGGTGCGTGGGAGGGGAAAGGAAAGTGGTGTTTAATCCCCGTCCTCCTTAATTGGTGTTGTAAGGAAGGGGAAAAAGAATTCCTCTCTTTCCGTTAAAGCCAGCATCAGTACAACGGCTTGAAGCTGTACACACAAACCAACGGAAACGCTCTCCCTCGCAACTGTACTCACATGTCGCTCCTGCGTCCATATCGCACCCAACCCATGGTGTGGGATGGCACACCCACTCACCGGTCTCGTGACCAGAAGCATCGGATGCGCTGGTTCCCATGGCGAGCAGCGAGAGGCTGAGGAGAAGACGCTGCAGGTGCCGACGGCGGCAAGGCGTTCGCCGCCCGCGCCCGCCCGTTCGTCGAGCTCCGATCGGCAAAGTATCCGCGGCGCTTCCAGATGCAAGGCCGATACTAATTCCAGTGACGCGGGACAACCGAGAAAGAGGAGGGAGAGGTCTTCACCTGTGGCCGTTATTGCGCTGCTCACACGTGATCGCCGCGGTGGCGGCCGCTCTGCCAGGGGCTGCGGCAGCGCATTTGCCAGTTGTCGTCGGCCCGTTGATTGCATCGCGAAGGACGGGAGACAAAGCTCGCGCGCCTCCGCTTCTTGGCACCGCCGGCCGTTTAAATATCCGCGAGGACGTTCCAGCCGAACATGGGAGCAGCTGGTGCATCGCCTTCACCGTGTGGCTAAGGGGGGTCTCGGCTAGCTTCATTTAGGGCGCGGAAAGAATGAACGTTTAACTCTACGATATTCGATTCGCCCCTGTTAAGTGAAGATTCGAACGCATGACTCACGCTTCGAATAATTACTGGTAGCGAGCTTAATTAACGTTATACTTCATTATGGACTACAGGAAAGGCAGGAGGATGAGAACATAATGTTATACAAAACTATCGGTCACAAGCACGTACAGAAGGATGGATTATGGTGGGGTGGCTCTTATAGAGCATGCGAGTGATGTCTGCTTTGAGCTCACCCTTGCGCTTATCAAAAATTGTGTGTCATGCGCGCGGCCCATCCGGTTACTTCGCACATTATTAGCGTTGCCCTTAACATCTCGAAATTAGGTAAGCAGTGGCCCGTTATACGTAAACACGTTCGTGCAGTTTATATCTGCGGAACACGCAAGCAGGTTTCGTTTTGACTCGCGTTAAAAGACTGAGATGTGACAAAGTTAACAAATTAATTAGCTATATCAATCAGCTTAATTAAATAAATCAAATTATGAAATTGATTAAGATGGTTAAATTAATTAATTTAATTACATTAATTAAATGGATCGAAATATGGCCTAGCATCCTCCGCCTGTATTGTGAAAATAAAGCTTATATTGATTTTTGCTCAGCCAGAGATAATTTCGTTGAACCCCACTTTTACTGGGAGATTTCCCAAGTCTTTTCCTCGCATCTTTAGAGCCGCCTCTGCAGTATTAGTAACGATCTACATGCGTTTCTGAGCAGCACCTACCGATGTCATTGTTTTATATTTTTCCACCCAGTTGCCCAGACAGTCCCCTCGTCAGCCTTGAAGTCTCAACGACATTTTTCATCACTTATTGTTTGTTTGAGCCCAAAAACAGCGAAGAGCGTACTTACTGCCGAACGTATGCATACTTGAAGGCAGGAAAGCAGTTAAGTTGGCAGTAACAACGCCTCACACTTCAGACGTCACGTTCACCGGTATCACTGGCGATATTAAGCAGACTTCGAAGTCGATTTGAGGGATTCAATGCCCAAGCATCACAAACCTTGAGCACACCGTATTGACAAAACTGCGTACGCGCAAACTAAAAAAAAAAACCTTTGGGGTTCTAACGGATGTTGACTTATGGATAAATTTATACAAAAAAACAAAGAACTGAAGTCACGATAACTTGAAGACATGAAAATAAACAATCTAGCCAACATATCTTCGAAGCTAGGGGTGGGAGATTAAGGGTTTCTTGCAAACTATTCAGATTACTCTGCTATATGCAAGCGTATATACATGACGGCCTCGAAGTATCTTGATAGATGCGTGATAAGAATTGGGTTAGTCCGTGCAGGATGGATTTAAGTTGTATTGTTATTCATTCCCACCAAATCCGCGTAGGAGTGCGCGTGGTGGTCGGTCCACATACGTGGGTCCATTTGTGAACCCCCCCCCCCCCCCCCCCCTTTTCTTTTTTAGAAATCACTCAGAAAGTTGCAAACGGAATAGCCCTGGGTTAGCGATCGCAAGCTACGACGATGGTCGACACTTATTCCTGCATCAGTACTAGCAACGACTTCGTCTGTCGCACCAATATGCGTCTCTGGCCCGGACGTGGGCCTTCGCCCGTTTCCTTACGTCTTTCCTGTTAAAGGGGCCCTGAAAGGCGTTTTGAGCACACTAAACGAAGTAGCGCAATCGTTAGATTGGGTCGTCAACGTCATCTGTGCCAAGTATTACTCTTTTACGCGCAGCGGAAAGCGCAAACTTTTGTTGCAAAGTTTGTCGCTTTTTTCTCACCCTTCCCTTCGTGTTTTTGGACACTGCCATCTTCACATGTCTACATCATCTGTTCCCAGATGTTCGTCATGAGGTAGACATCTTGCTATTGGGTGGCTTTTTCACGCACTTCCGGCAACGAGATGAGTCGTCTGCTCAGCGGCGGCTCGCCGGCTGATATGCCAGCGTAGTACCGGAGTGGTTGGACATTTTACGAGAAACGAAACAAGTGTAAAGAAACGCTTAACCGCTTGTATTGAATGCAGCACGGCCATAACACGACATGCATATTCTCTTACCTGAGTACGTTCCATAAAGAAAGCGTTGAAGCCCCGTGGCACTTCTTTCGTGCAATCGCAGAGAACGCCCTGAGCCGAATGCCCGGGTATGACGCATACATTTTATTCAACTTTAAAACAATCCAGAGATGCGTTTCGAACGAACACAACGTCACAACATGCGTTGTAAGTCTGAACCGCGATTGACAGACGATAGGTTGCCTCCTCCTACCCGTCGTAAATTCGGCACTCACCTCGCGCGCGGTTTGCGGGGGCGAACAGGTCACTAACTCTGGCGCACAAGCCGAGATGGCTTTTAGCCACGCACACTGCACATACCCCATGCGAGGCTGAGTCGTACGTCGCTCGAGAAAGATAATCCATACCATGGTAAGCACTATCCACCCGCAGAAGCACAACGTCGCATTTCATCGCGAAACAAAGGAGTCCACAACACATACACCATCGCCTCCTGTAATGCCAAACGCATCTCGCACTTCCCAATGGGAGTGAGTGGTACGCCTGCAGTTCCCACATGTCGCGAGGTGGGGCCCCGAGCTGAACCGGGATCACGCAACCGTAACTGACTTCTGGAGCGGTTTGTGCCTTGTTGCCAAGGCAACCGATGTTTGAGATTGTCAAAGAAATGGCGCTCGCTCCAGCGCTAGAAAGCTCAGAGCCACGCCGGAGCATGTTTTGCCAACGTTGCCGCTCTCCACCACGCGTCGCCCCAAGCTGAACTGGTCACATGATTGAAGCGTCATAGAGAAAATTTTCTTTCTCTATGGAAGCGTTTTGTGCACGGGTTCTGTATCGGTTTAAAATGCCTTTTTCACATGCCGCCGGCAGGAATTACCACCGCCGCAAAATAAGACCCGGCACCAGCGGGGCCACATCTGATACGGCGCTTTTTGGATAAACAGTGCGCGGTGCATGAAAGGGACGGGGCGCACTATCCTCCCCGAGCGGCTGCGAGTTCACCGCCGATTAAAAGTCACGTGCGGCCGATAGCAACTGCAGCAACGTACACCGCGAAAGGGCAAGGTCAGGCCGCCGCACAAATGCGGCAGGATTTTAGATGCAACGCATCTCATGCTCGCCCCTCTGTCCTTCCTGCGTCTGTCCGGCGTTGTCCGCACAGCTGCGCCTCTCCTCCTCTCCTCTCTCCGATAGCGAACACTCTCTCCCAAACAGCTGCGGGTTGGCGCAGCGCGATCTCACTCCGTTGCTAGGCGCCGGTGGGCGGCGCTGCGCGCGCTGCGCATGTGCAGTACTCCGCGCTCTCCTCTCCTTCGGGCGCTGTCAATATAAAGCGGCATGCCGCGCTCCGACGGTCTCAGTCGACGGTCGCCCGCGTTACGCTTACACTCTCTCGCAGTACTCGACGATTGCTTGATGCAATCGTCGAGCCTCTAGCTGTGCACTTTACGACCATACGTGTACTGCATGTGCATTGCATGGTGAAAATGGAAAATTACGCCCACCTCCCCTTCGCGTGAGAATCCCTGCTATAAGCGTAATCAATACGATGGAAAACGCCAATGGAACCCCCCATGAGATGCGTTGCATCACACCAGAGTTCCCGCGAGGGAAGGGGGGCGTAATTTGGGGCACTGATGTCACAGCTAACAAGGATGTCAGTTGGCAAATTGTGCTAACATAGCTCGAAATTTAGGTTGCGCAAGGAGACGGAGAAAGAGACGAAGGTGGAAACCGGTTTCAACAACTAACGTAGCCTTTTCAGCAATAAAAAACACGAAGGAAGCTCACACGAACGCGTAAGGCTTGAAGGTAGCGAAGCTGTACGCAACCTTCACGACCACCACAACGGTTTAAGTCCACGATTGCAGCCTATTTGCTTTTTCTTCACTGACGACCTCAACTCCATCATTGTTGCTTGCTATAAGAGCGAGCTTCCTTCGTTCTTTTTTTGGAAGTGATAGTCATTGGACATCACCTTGGAGGTTATTACCTACGCTATTGTCTTTCTCGTTCCGAAAAAGTGTTGCCACGATTACAGGAAACGCTGGAGTCTTTCTCGTTTCGAGCAAGCGTTGCCGCGATTACGCGAAGGCGGGAGATTTTTTTTTTTCAATCTTGGCCAATCCCTCTAAGTGGGTATGCGTCTTTTGGCTAGTCTTGGCCAATCTCCCTAAATGGGCGTTCTGGGCATTTTTGTTGGTATTTTTAACTGCGGACACGAAAAATTAAGATTTGCTAAACAGCTCCGCTGTTAAAAAAGCACCTACTTTAATGACGACATGTGTTTCGGGTTGTAGGAGCTTGCGCCATCCCCTGCCTACCTGTAGGAATTAAAAGTACTGCAACCAGACAAGGAGATAGACACGAAGAGACACAGGAGTGCCTCTTCCTGGCTTTCTCCCTCGTCCGGCTGCAACGCTTCTTGTCGAGCAACGACAAGTCAGAGTGGGCAGCGGAGCCTCTGCACGCTCACTGGCTCTTCCTCCCGTTTCGCTGCATAAAACGAGCGCATGCCTCTTTAAAAAAGCGCACGCCGAACGCCTTCAACCTTGAGCGCACCGCACCTACTGCATCCGCCCTCGAGACTTAGTGCAGCCGATAGAAGGAGAGGAAAGAACGGCTGCCTGTCGGCGCGTGCGGGCCCCTGCACTTGATGACCGCTATCAACGCAACCCCACGACTGCCGGACTGTGTACCTACGTCCAGTCTTGCCCCAATTCTAGTTATTGGGAACGTCTCGTAACCGCTGATTAGGCGCCGTCCTGCTCGTGGTGCGTGGCTGCGCTTAGGCGACCGCGGCCTCTGGCTGTACTGTCGAGCGCCGTTACGAAGACGTAGAATATGACGAAGCTCGATTACAAGAACGCGATGAAGCTTTCGTCCTAACCCTTAAAGACGCCAAACTGTCTTTGTTTTCTTTGCACATAATAATAATAATAATAGTAATAAAATATATCGCTTCGCTACTGATGCATAGGATGATAAGGTGTAGTTTTGTCACGATTGAAGTAAAAAATAAACGCATGACCTTGCCATGTTCTTTATGAACTATACATTCATGAAACAACGAGCTTGGCGTGATTATTTCCCCCGTTAATAAAGAGAAACAGCCTTTTCGTGTATCGCAAGGACAGCCTAAAGAGAATTATTAACGCCCTGAATATCTATGCACCCTTCAGATGTAGCTTTAATGTATCGTAAACGGAAAGGTGATTTTGGGCAAATAACTTTCAAGAGATATTCGACGAACACTCAAATTCTTAACACGTAATGGGGCCCGTTCTTGAGTATGCTCCGGTGGTATGGTAAAATAAACGCGGAATAAACGTCGACCAGATGGGATTTTGTTCGCTTCTGAAAACTAGGAAACCTCCTCGCCTGAGGACCGGAGCCTCAACTAACGGTACAACACTTGCGGCTTCTTTCGATGGCCTGGGAACGCCACTGCGCATGCAATATCTTGACTCGCGAATCAGACAGAAAAATGTTTTTGTAAGTTTGTAGTTCGCGTCACTGCGAGCAGCGGTTTTGCCACCATCACACGCTCTCATTGAGCGAGTGAGTGAAAGAGAGAGAGAGATAGCGAGAGGGAAATAACTTTTATTTGCATTGCCTAAAATGACGAGGGAGAGGGCATTAACCCAGACCCCCTTTCACTCCCCTAGACGTCGGCCGGAATCCCTTGAGATTCGGGGGCGGTCAGGGCGAAACCGATGACTTTGCGTTGCTCTTTTGCTTTGTTTTTGAGTAATAAGGTCTCTCAAGATTCCACATTTCCGTTCGGGTCGTTATAGGAAGGGCATGTCCAGCCCATGTGTACTAGGTCCGCAATGCTATTGCAGTGAGTGCATTTGGAAGTAAAGATTTCCGGGTGACATTTGCTGTACAGTTGAGGGTTCGGAAACACCCCGGTTTGCAATGTCCTCCACATAACTTCCTCTTTTTTTTGCTGAGCTGTTTATCGGCCGCTGGATAGGTCTTGCGACCGAGCTTGTATAATTATTTCCTGAAATGTCCCGAGTTCGTCACTCGAAGGAAGGGGTTCCTCGCGTGGAGGCGGTGAGTCAGCTGTGCGATCGACCGGCAAGTGAGGCGCATCATCTTGATACAACAGGAATCGCGATCTTGGGACGCTCTCGCAGTGAGAGGTGTTCCCTCTCTCTCTCTCTCTCTCTCTCTCTCTCTCTCTCTCTCTCTCTCTCTCTCTCTCTCTCTCTCTCTCTCTCTCTCTCTCTCTCTCTCTCTCTCTCTCTCTCTCTCTCTCTCTCTCTCTCTCGCCCTCTCTCCCCTCAGTTTGTATACCTTGGTGCTTGCTGGCAAGATGGACCCTCTTCACCGGCATATACGCTGGACGCAATATATCGCTCCAATTGGTTCATATGTACAGCCACGAGCAAAAGTTTACGGACCACGAAAATGGCAATTTTGGGTTATTTCTCTTCCGGTAGCAGCCCGACATACTGCCGTGTGCATGCGAGATGTCGTATAGTTACTGAAGTAATGAAAAATACCGCACATAGTAACCCGGGCTGCCATGCGGCAAAAAAATAACCCGAAATTGCTGCTTTCATGGTCCGTAAACTTTTGCTCTTGGGTGTACATTTGAGCTCATTTCCGCCTTACAAGACGTACTGCGCGTGAATGATAACTAGAGTGTTATTAGAGAGTTATAGCAGATCGGAAAAACGTTCTATATAGCCCGATCGCCTTTATTTAACCTAAAATAAGCTATCGTACATGCGTCGCTCGATTACACAAGCCACGGCAGTTGGGTCGGGACCGTGTTTCGCTTGCTTCTTGAGCTGTCAGAATCGCGCGGATTTCACTTGTTGCGACCTCATTTTTCTTAAACGATCTCATAATTACAATCCGTTCGACTAGGCGTGAGCCAAGCGTACGTCTACCAAACTCTTCCAAAGCGGCCGTCCGATTTGGAACGACGGACACGGTACGTCTCGGTACCGTCCGGCCAAGTCGCTCCGCTTTACGGTAGGGTTCTGCGCTTGCGCGGTGGTGTCCAGACGGTAGACGTTACCGTACCGGAACCATTTTTCCGATCTGCTATAACTCTCTATTGTCGCCTTCATTTCTTCCGTCAGCGCATTCGCATGTGCTGCTCATCGAACAGGGTTCGCTAATCCGCGCATTTATGGCTGTATTCATGCCGGCGTGTTCTCTAAACTAGGAGTGGCGCAGCAGCTACATCGCGACAGGGTGCGGTTTTTTAGTGCAGATACCTTTATATTCATTCAAATATTTATCATCTCCCTGTACGGTTTAACTATCATAACGGGTGATTCGTTGAAGCAACTACCAACTAAAATTCTTGAAGAACTGGCTAGCCATATGTTTCATTATCTTGGCTTCGTGTCTTCTGTACCCACTCCCGCAACCTTGCTTTCTTTGGAAGCAGCACTTGTTCACGAAGAGCAATGGAATACTAAAATAGTTTATTTCCCGCCCGGGCTTTGCGTAGCATTTTAGATTACCAATATTTTCTATCACACGTTGCTCGTAGTTGTAGTCATCCCGTATCTCCCTGTTTTCTCCGCCGATGTGGTTGCCATGTCCCGCACAACTAATATTTTTTGGAATCATGCTGAAGATGAGAAGGTACACATAGACGGGTAATGATTGTGTTATGAGTGCCGTGCGCATCAGATATGGTTCGCTTCTGTCAACGGCGTCATTTGTGATTATTATGAGGTTTAATGCACCGACGCTACGCATGGGATAAGGTGCGCCCTAGTGGAGTGCTCCGCATTAATTTTGACCACCTGGAAATCTCGAACGCACGGGCGTTTGCACTTTTCGCGCGGCATCATTTGTGCGGCAACCTGGAGTATAGCCTGTCGTGATTGTTGATTGATTGATTGTGGAGTTTAACGCGCCGACGCAACGCAGGCGATGAGGCGCACCGTAGTAGAGGGCTCCGGATTAATTTTGACCGCCTGGGGATCTTTAACGTGCACCGAAATCTCGTACACACGGGCGGTTTTGGTTTTCGCCTCCATCAGAAAAGCGGCCACCGCGGCCGGGAATCGAACCCGCGACCTCGTGCTCAGAAGCGCAACGCCTTAGCCACTGAGCCACCGTGGCGGGTCTGTCGTGATTGTATGAAGCAGGAAACATTGTTTTCATTGAGCCCACGTATTTTTCCGTCATTATACCAGCACTGGGTGTTTTTGCAAGATCTGCTTCATAACCACAGTTCTCTTTTTTTGGATATCTCCAGAAATTAAGAAGATTGAACCTATAGCGCACCGCTAACGTCCAAGCGACCTGATGATTAAGTGTAAACGTCCATATCTCGTGGCCGGTAAGGTCTCTTAAAGAGACAGCGCATGTCGACTGCGGGGGCTTCTATTCCCACTTATTTTCAGGCGTGACGTCTGCAACAACAGGCGGCAGCCAAGCTCACAAGCTTTGGTATACGCAGGAAAAATCTCGCGTGCAGTCGCCCTAACATATACGCGGCACGCACGTAAGCAGTTTCTGGCGGTTACTCACAAAAAATTCCCCGCATTTCCCCGAGGGGAAGAATGTGAAAGTGCGAATGCACGAGTTGAATTTGCGCGGTTCGGTAATGTTCGCGAAAGAGAGATCACACACACACACACAACTACAAAGAAAGAAAGATGCATTTATTCACAGACACCTATTTGTGTTGTCGTTGTACTTGATTGCTAGAGCGGATCCCAGCTTTGAAATTTCGTGTCAGTACTCCTTTAAGCGGGTGCATTAGCCCTTCTCACGCCCGATTCCTGGCCAATCCCCCACGTGGGTATGTGCCATGTCAGCGGCCAGGCAGCGCGCGCCCATCTCCCCCCGTTGCCAAGGAAGACGAGGAGATTCCTGGCCAATCCCCCACGTGGGTATGTTATGCGGACATCACCGGTGGACGCAGGTTCAGGGTCGCTTAAGAAGTGCATTCGCACTTAAAAGTTGCCGCCAGCAGACCATTTCCCCTGTAAACAGCAGGGGGTGCTGCAACTTTCAGTTTTACCGGGTTGTATCACCAGTGTCAATTACTAGTCCGAAGCGTTTGCGATTATTTGATTTTTGCACTGGCTACTCGCACCTACGATAACTTTTACAGTGAATGCTTGCAAAATAAGCTTCGTCAACCATTTGTCTTACGCAAACATATAGACCTTTTTATTTTCTTCGTTCTAGGAGCTTCCATTTTATCAGTGGGCTGTGCTAGCGGTCCTACAATTGGCGCAGTCAACAGGAAGATGTAACTGCGCATGCGCAACACAGCCCAGATCATGCTCTGATCTTATTAAAGATTAACGAATGAAAAGCTTTATAAACGCGACTCGCACCTTTGCCTTCAAGTTTTCTGCCTTTCCCGTCCTTTCCCGTTCTTACAGGCATCACCACCTGCGCACGCAAGCAGGCGCACAATCACGCGGGCGCGCATCTATAAATTTATGATGACAGTGTGGACAAAGATCGCCTGTCTCTTGTCAGTCGCGCAGCAACACGGGCACACAGGTACAGCAGTGCGGTCGTAGAAGGCCGCAGTGGCGGTATTTCAGGCGAAGGCTTGCCGATTCTTCGCGGTCCAATGAGTCGTGCGGCGATTTTCCCGGCGGAGTGCCAATGGGCGTGTAGGTGAACCAGCCGCACACCCCAACGCTTTCTCTTTGCTCGGTTCAGTGGTCTCGAGATTGCAACAAGTAGAGGTCTGTACGTGCGCAGGGAGAAATGCATGCGTAAACACTCGTGTCCAGAAATGGAAAGCTTGCTCAAATTGCTCTTAACCTGCGCCTTCTTTACGATTCGCTTTTCCTGCTTTCGGCGCACGTACGACATTGCGTACTTGTTGTGCGTACTTCTATTTGCAGCCGGTTGCAGTCACGCGATTCGGAGCGCGAAATTATTCATCACAAAAGTTTGAATAACACACGCGGTGTTCACATGGGTTTTTAAAACGACGCAGTGTCGAGAGTGCCCTCCGACGGGGCACCAGCTCGGCACTGCAGTCATGACTCGAGTGCCTCCACGGCGGTGTTTGTATTTTTAAATGGGCCACGAAGACAAAAAAAAAAAAAAGGTCATCTCTACTAACGTGAAACTTGGGGAGAAGCGAAGTATGCAGTGTATAAGTGTATTCTTGGTGCTTTGGCGTTTTTGTCCACGGATATGAAACCATTGGGTCGGTAGAGGTATACAGCTTGGCTGTAAAATTCTCGTGTCTTTGAAGCACGCACCGTTCTAGCGCGAGGCATTGGAAAACGAGTGTCCCGGTGTGTTCTATTAGTATGCGTTACGTTCTAGCGCGAAGCGCTGGAAAACGAGTGCTCCGGTGTTTTAATACCGTGACTACATAAAACGATGATGACGACGACGACGACAGGAGACGCCGACAGCCCGAGCCCCTAAGGGGCTTCTCCCCTTTAAAAAAACGGGTTTGGCGCGGCAACAATGATACCAATTTCATCGCAAACTTCAAACACTTAATCTAGATAAGAATGACATATTAAACAGTGGGCCTCCTCGATTTACCAGTCCTGGATGGCCCGCGGGCAGTCCGAGGACTGCGTTCGGACCGGAGGTCCCATAGGAATACATGGGAAAATCGAGCGCCGGATCGCGTCTGGGGCAGTCCGCGGACGATCCGGGACAGGTATATCGAGGAGGACCAGTGGCGACACCCAAGCCAATTTTCGGCGACTTCGCTGTGACGTCACGGAAACGTGTTTGTGCGATTGGCGGTTCCCGACCTATGTCACCGCCAATTAGCATGAACAGGCGATTTCAGTGGCCCCTTCCAGTTCCGTTTTATTGTATAACTTGAACGCTAATGTGCAGTTAACGCACTGATAGCTATGTTTTAATTGCTGACAATATAACGTCACTCCTGCCCATACTACGTCACTGCAGCGCAAAATTTGAAAGTTTTTCAATATTGTTTGTCTTTTCTGGTTGAAAAACGTCTGTAGTGGCTGAAATGGAGCTGAGTGAGTTCCTAAAGGCTAGTTCTTTCAGACTGAACAAGTTTGTAGTTCGTCCTTATGGTTTCTTCATGGAGTCTTCATGGAGCGGTGTGGAATGTCTGGCATAATAGTCCCACGCTTACCTCTTAGCTTGGTAATTCAAAGTGCTGAGGTTCCAGGCTGACGCATGTGAGGGTTTTCTTCTTTGGTTGTAATTGTTTCGATAATAATTTTCATCATGTACGTTAGTATTTCGTTTTTAAGCGCCTAAAACGGTCGCTTCTTCTGGTTACATAACTTTACATTAGGTTTAGTGGCTACGTTCTATAAGACTAGGCCAGGTTACGTTGGGTTAGGTTATCTCAACGATTCATATTAGCCAATTTAAAAGCGTTTGGGACTGTGAAGTAGTGCCAGGACGCTTCAGTATGCCACTTTAGTGAAGTTCTTATGCTGATGTCGGATAGCACTATATACACAGCGTTAAAAGAAACTGATCAGCCGGCAAGGCTCTGGCTTGAGTCTGATTTACCGGTTCCTCACACACCAGCGCAGACAAGCTGTCGAGGTGTCGCAGCTCGTACCTTTCAACCAACTCGCGGCAAAGAATTTAGATCTGGCGGAGAACGTTCATGTGGCAATCCTTCCCACCCCATCATCGCACTGTATACTGTCAAGAGCTTCTCGAATTTCCTTTTATTACAATAAATGGAAGGCTCGCCACCATCTTTTTAAACCCTGCTTGTCAGAGAAGGCGAATGAACCCCTTCCTCCGATGGACAGTCAGCATATCTATGCCCTCTATGGAAAAGGAGGGAGGAAACCACATCCACATAAGCGTTGGCAGCCGGCCTCAGGCGGCAATATCTTAGTCGTGTTCATACAACTATCATAGAATACCAGGACTTCCGCGACGGAGTTCCACTGCAGTGGACGGTGACAACGCGTTTCAGTGCTTCAGGTACGTTAAACGGAAAACCGGGTCCATCGTGCGCAAAGCATATCTGAGACAAGGAATGTTCCGACAGTAGGAGACGCTGCAGTAGAAAAGGAACAAGACATCATCACTTCCTGTTTACGCCACCTTCTGGATTGTGCCCCGTGTCTCGAAGTACACTAAGCGCGACGTGGGGGCCATACGTGTACGCCAAGCCCTGCGCCCCCAAGCGGAGCAGCAGCCGGCGTGTCTCTGTTCCTCGGGCCGGGACCGGCCGTTGTCGCGGGGCCGTACTTGTGCAGCCGCGGTGACGCTTCCCTTTGTCCATGATCAGCACACCTCGGAATGACCGAACTGGGCTACGGGGACGGCCCGCAGAGCAAGACCGCCGCCGCTGCATGCCTTCATGGCCGGCCGCATTCGCCGCTGTGCGCGCCGCCAGCCGCGCCATGCGCGCGCAGAGGAGTGCGCACTGCATCATACCAACCGCCTGCAACTCGAGCCTTCGACGACGGTGCCTGTTTTCTGGTAAGCATATTACAGGTTTGCATGCGTTTGTAGATGGAAGCTCAGCCTGGCCAAGACACGAACGAACGGAGTGGTCTGCTCAATTAATTTACGCGCGTCGTCTTGGTAGGGGAATCACACGGAAGTCTTGTGATGAGAAGCCTCAAGCAAGACGGTTAAAGGTGTTTGACTGGGAGCCGCGATCAGCTGTGGTATCGAGGCCTAGTGTTCCTGACCATGGCATCCGGGTGCGTCGTTTAGCTATGATACGCAAGCCGACAGGCAGACGGACGTGCGAGCTAGGCAACGCCACAGAAGGCAGCAGGCGTAAGTGTCCCCGTGAGAGAGTTGGGTAGATACGAAGTGCTTTAGCCTGCCGGATAAACCGTTTGGCTACAGGACCTCGGAATGGCGTATCCGATGTCGTCCGTCTTTCTCAAATATATAAACGTTTGCAAGGTGTGCGTATGTTGTGCCGAAACAGGCGGCCACAATGGGATGGCGGCTACCCCATTCTATATCGCTTACTAGGTGAACAATAGTTGTTAGAAGGGACGTAAAGATAACCAGTGAGCAGGCGCAGAAACATATGCACGAAGGGCCCCTTCGAAATACAACCACATTATGAGGTATTCATGTCAAAAATGCTTATTGTCTCGGTCGAAACAACGGATTATTTAGACGGGAGAACTTGTGCCCACAAGCAAGCGGATTGCCTACAGCAGTAACGGTAAACTCAAAGTTCAAGAAGAACAGAAATGGTGGAATCGCTCCTCCTCCCAGATGGCATAGATCCTTTGCCACTGAGTCGGGAACGAGATGATCTACTTTGAAAATAAGGAGCCACGTGTCGTCAAGGTGAAATTGGTGCACTGTGCATATATATAGAAACACAAAGATAGGGCTACGTCGAAGGGGGCGATACGATTCAAGACGCATATGTGTCCGAATTCTTGGCGGGGTTGTCTCTGCGAGCTGTGCGTATTTTCCCGGTAGTAGTACGACGCAGCTAACAACGACCGGACGGGAGAAAAAAAAACCCTGCAGGGCCTAAAGTGCTGGAGTTACGGTCCGAAAGTCCGCGGTGGAGCACATATGGATGTCCATGGCACACCCAGCTCCACACTATCCCCCCATGTTATATCGCCGGTCGTCGATTTGTTTAAGTCTGCAAATTCTAAAGCGTGGCAGCTGGTGATCTTTGGCTCCCTGCGCCAAATCGTCGATTTCATCGTCAGTTATTGGGACACTGTCAACAAGCAGTATTGCGTCGAGCGTTGCCGTCACCTGGCAGCCGTACACTACTGGATTTAACAAGGATGAAATCGAGTGGTTTTGTACATGATCGTATTAAAAGCAAAGGTTGCGAGTACGAAAAATTTCGTGCGGAGTCTTGTGGTCGAGGCCGATGAACTTAGACATATCGTCTAATGTTCGGTTAAGACAATCCGCCAGGACATTTGTTTGACTCCATTTGTTCTCCAAGACGACGTCGGGAGGGAACCGAGTAAGTCCATCCCAATTTGTCGAAATGGTGCGTCAGGCGGATGTAGCGGACATAGTAATCCTGCGGCTTTTGCGCGTGGTGTTTCGTGACACTGACAGTTAGGACAAATCCTTACGCACTGTTTCACTGATCGTATCTGCCAGTAATATCTCAGATTTTCTTGGAAAACATGCAAATTACGCCTAAGTGTCCAGCAGTTACGTGATCATGGGAGGCCTCTAATATTTTATCTGCTTGTATCTTATTGATAAGGGGACGAGGAATATTTTCTGTCGTTGCTGTGGTCATAGTCTTTTCTCGTAAAGTATGTTCTTCCGTTGACAGTACAGAATCATTACGCGAAAAAAAAAAAAAAAAAGGCGCGTATTGCCGCTCATTGTAACCACGAGGCTACTCGATGGCTTTTCGCAACTCAATGTCGGTTAACTGGTAGGCTTCCAGATTGGTTGTGTGAATGACCCCAATGAACGGAAAGTTCTCCTCGACGTCGGATGGATCAATCGGAACTGACGCTCGTGACAAGCAATCAGGAGCTGATTGCGTGTCACGACAAGCTTGTTGTGAGAAGAAATCGTAACAGGAGCTGATGCACAAGCCCCGCGGATTCATCCACAATGATGCGATGCTTCACAACAGGAGTATGACGGATGTTAGATGCCATTTCGAAGCAGAAATAGAACTCCCGCACAACTCTTATTATGACATCCTTATAGTCGGCAGTTCCTGGTTGACTTCCTCAGGTAGGCGCAAGTCTGCTGTCGTCGACTTATCTGGCGCGTCCCAAATGTGTTTAGCTGCGTGACTTTGGCGACGTCCTCGATGAATGCGACGGTGCCTTACGTGAGATGGCGACGCTCTCTGGTGAAGTTGATAAGCAAGAAAGGCGTACACGCAACCTGCAGTTGTATAACTTCTTTTGCGATATATATACTCTTGTGCAGAAGTAGCAGGATGTTTCATTCGGCTATACCTTAGCAGTTTTCGAATGCGTCGCCCTTGACGTTGACAAATGTGCGGGCGCCGGTGGGAAGTGTTACGCCGTCATCAACGATGCGGCGGAGAGCCGTGCCGTTTTGCTTTCCAAAAAGATGATCGTAGATTTCGGTAAGTAAATCACGGCAGTTTTCGTTCAGGAAATTCATGCCAAGTATTAAATCGCTTGAGCTCTCGGAAAGTATGAAGAAGGTGCATGCCGATGTATGTGAAGCTGCGGATCCTGATCCGCGCCGAATAGCAGTTCACGTACCGACGGGTACAATCAGGTGAACCACAGCTGTTTGAATTCGTAGGCTGGTGTAGGGAGTGATTACTTTCTTCCGCGCAGTCGCTACAGCCACGCTCATAACCGAATGACTTCGCCTCTGCTGGCCGATACATTCTCGTTTTACAAACGTCGATACGGACGAGTAGGTCCCAAGGCACAGGTTGGATCGGCTTAGCAACCGAGAGGACCCAGATTTGAAGTCTACTCCTGCAGCGTCTTGTTTTTTTTTTTTTTTTTTTTTAACTAGCTTAGAAAAGGCTTCACGCAAACATAGGCGACATCCCGTTTGCTAGGCTGGTGCTTTCGCACAAAAAAATGTTGTCGAGAAACTCTTAACACCTGCCTTTTTTATTGTGGGTGTCTGCCTGCGACGAGCGGATGCAGCGGCCAAGTAAGGCCCGCGGTCACAAGCGCTCATGCGACGGAACACTGGCGCCGGCAGAGCGTAAAATTGTTGTTTGTCAAAGAAAATAGAGAACGTCCGCTCTGCATACTGTCTAGCTTTGGGCGACCTGCGACCTTCATTCACGTCCGCAACAAAGCCTATCACTGTTTAGATTAATATTTGTCGTGTACAGGGACAGGCCAGGAGAGTGCGATTACACAATTATCGCGCTTCTTCTTTTATGCGCAATGTCGCAATTGAAACTAAAGCCTATCTTTCCGAGGAAAATACCAAGAATACCCCTCGCAAGGTAAGTAGCAAACTACTATTTAGAACTACGTGCTAACGTAGCGAACACTGGATCGTAAATGGATTTAACAGTAAAAGCTTAAATCACATTTAAATGCGTTAATTAAAACAATACAGGGCTTCCAATCAAGCTAAGGGTAATAGATTGTGCACGTACGTGTTCGGTCCATCGGCGCTTTTATCTTCATCCTCCGCTCTCGGTCGTGGTTCAGTGCAGTGCCGAGTAGGGCGGCGGGCTTGTGATGACGGGCTTACTGAATAGAGGTAAGACTCACAGAACCTACACTCTCGGGAACGGCTCCATCATTGGCTAGCTCGTTGACTGCCGTCACGTTTCTCCTCGACACTATTACTCCGCTTGGTGCAAGACAATGCAGCGACCAATAAAGAACTGTTCTCGCGTACTCGAATCACTCGTCGCCTCGTCGGCATCTTTCGTCAAGAACTATCGCTAGCCTTTTCCTCTTGCCCCAAGACTTCCTTGTCGCGCGATACGCAACGTCAAAGAACTGCTCGACGAGCCGGCCTCTGTGCAACAAATTTCTTCGTTTCCGATTGAAGCGTATCCCTTTCTGCCTTCATGCCTGGATGAACGCGGACCTTTCGCCGGTGGGCCACTTTCATTGCATGTCGCAATCTCGAAGGCAGCTGAGAGACGGAGCAAATTAGAAAAGCAGCAAATAATTTTCATTCTGTTCCGTGATGCTAGAGCGCTCGCGAACTTTAGAAAACTGCCTTCCGCGCGCTTCGGGTGGAATACCACAGGATCTCCGCGCGTACTTTCGCAACCAAATTTTAGTACAGAGTGCGTTTGATTGAATCGCCAGCGGGAGATTATGCATCTTCCGTTGGTGATCCAATCAAACGCACTCTGTCCTAAAAAAGTCAGGGAAGCTTGCGCTCACGCGAAAAGCTTGAACGGCGAAGCGGCTGTTGTAGGTGAACACTAACGGACACATACTCAATTTTCAGGATAATTGTTTATTTGCATAGTTGCGGTGCTAGTAATCGCCGTCTTATGCATCGAAGAAGTCGTCGTCTTCTTCGCGGCGAGCGGTGGATGCAAAGTCCTCCTCTGAGCTGGTGGACTTCCACCAGCTCTTCGTTATCGACTCGAGGCAGCGGTGGTGGGACCTGCAAGTCGGCTGCAGAGGGATTGGCACACCTGTGGCCATGTCTCCAATTATCCATGATGGCTTCTAAAGAATGCGTCGGCCGCGGGGATCTCTCCTAAGCAGGGTGTCTTTTGTAGCGTGAGCTACACCGGCCGAGGTTGAGCAGTTTCGAGAGCCGTGCTGCGCATGCTCGAGGAGCAGAAACATCTCACGGCGCACAGCTGGCGCGCCGGAGCCGCTGCCGCCACGACTACATTGGATTGGATTGGATTGGATTGAATTGAATTGAATTGAATTTGATTGGATTGGATTGGATTGGATTGGATTGGATTGGATTGGATTGGATTGGATTGGATTGGAAATCGTTTTAGCAGCAGTAAGCATGATAATCAGCTAATCCTAGGCAACCAGGAAACCTATCTGGACCTTAGCTCACGCTACGTATATCCTGGCGTAGCCGAGCTAAGCCACTGCTAATTTTTTTTTCAACTTTAGCATTAGCGATGGAGTATTGCTTTTTACGTGCGCGGTAGCGCTTAACGACAGCGCTGGAGGTTTCTTTTTTTGCTAAAGCCCCTGCGCGAGCCAGAGACTCGGCGGTCACTGCGAGGCACGCGCTCACGAGCGCTCGGCATTTTCTTGGTATTTTTTCCTGCAACGGCGACCTTACAGCTTGCACAACAGCTCCGCTGTTAATATAAGCAGTAGGAGTTGCTGCACGCCAGACACCGAATATACCATTTCGAATTGCAGCTTAAAACAACAAAGGTACAAGACGAGTTTCAGTGGAGGCCGGCGGGCTAGTGTTTGGCCACATGAAGATACGCGTAACAAAATTTCCACGCACATGCATTTTCGAATTTCGCTTCCATTAAAAATACAGCCTTCCCAAACCGAAGAGTAGCTAAAGGGGAACTTGCAGCCAAGAAGCGCAAGTCCGGCCCCACAAAGAAATTGGCAGGCATTGGCATTGTTTTGAGCAACCTGGCGTTCGCTGTGCTGGAATTATTGCCTGGATTCTTGAAACGAGTGTCGTCTTTCTTTTTACGCGGAAGGGTAGCCTGCCCAGGTGATGCGTGTTCATCACGACGTAGAAGATAACACGAGCAAGTCGGAACCCAATGTCGAAGTAATGTTCAGGACCAACGCTGATCGACACAATACAAAAGTTTCATTATGATAAATGCTTACGTTTAAAGAAGGACGTTATTACTTATCATGCTTCAGGAGGAGGAGGAGGAGGAGGAACAACTTTATATTACACTTTTTAGGAAGGAGTGTCGTTCGCTTGAGGAGGGGATGTGTCCCTATTCCAAGGCCCCTGTAGCTCTGGCTGCACTCGTGGCCCGTCGTACCAGCTGACGCTGATCTTCCGGGTCTGAGCTGAGCAACGCAGCTTTCCACTGCTCAAGAGTTGGGTTGGGTATTCGAGGAATGTTTGGAATGTCGGGGAAGGCCCACGTAACGTGGTAAAGGGAGCCATACCGAGTTGTGCAAGCAGGGCATTTGTTCGAAGCGTGAATTGTCGGGTACGTGCGTGGAGCCTTACGTGCGCGAAGGTCTTTTCTCGTTAAGGATTTGTGCCCGGGAGGCATGGGCTCGGGCGACAGCGTTATCTCGCTGATTGCCACAAAGAGAGTCGTGTTCTGGAGTCACCATACTATTGTAACACTTGGAAGGTGTTCTGTCACCTTGCTGGCGAGAATGCGGTGCGCTATAGAAGAGACCCTGCCCCTTGCATAGCTCCGGCAGGCGGTCTGGGAGTCGGTGATGACGCGTACGTGTTTGGTCTGACGCGATGGATACTATGGGCTGCTTGTGTTGACGGTGACCGAAGCTATCTCCTGCAGGTCTGGGTCGATGACAGAAATTGCCATCGCTGGCCGATGCGGATACTTGGCTGCGTCCGTGAACCTCGAATCTGGGTGACTACCGAATCTGGACTGAATATATTTGGCCCTCGCCGATCTTCTCCCTGTATGGTGTTCGCGGTGCATGTTCCGAGGTATTGGGGCCACGTTGAGTTTTTCTCTGAGCTCCGTCTTCACGGTGTGCCCTCCAGCGTTGGTGGAATATCCCAGTCGACGGAGTACATGTCTGCCGGTAGGAGCGAGCGTGAGACGTTCCCATTGGCTTATAAGGTGTGCTTCGATGTGCTCCTCCACCGTGTTGTAGACGCCTAAGAAGAGGGGGTTTCCGGTTGCTGTGGTAGGTGGTAGACCAAGAGCTTGTTTGTAAGCCCTTCGGAGGATGGTCTCAAGCTTTTCCCTTTCGTAATTTTTGAGCTGGAGATATGGAGCTGCGCAGACGATCCAGCTGATAATTAGGGCTTGAATAAGCCTCGTCACGTCTGATTCCTTGAGCCCGTGATGTCTGTTGGTAATTCGGCCAATCATTCTAATTAATTGTGCTGCTGATTGTGTGATTCGTTGAACTGTGTATCCGCTTTCCCCATTTTGCTGTATATGCAAGCCAAGGATGCGTGCTCTATCGACAATGGGAATCTCTTGCCCGTCCAAACTCCGCCTGATCTGGGGTTGCCATATGCGAACCCTCGTCGCCGGCGTTTAACTATAGGAGCTTCGATTTCTCCGGCGCACATTGGGCACTCGCTTGTGCGTATTGCTGCACTGTGTGTACGGCGCTTTGCACTTTTTCCTGTATCTCGCCATCCGATCCCGTGTTGGTCCGAATCGTTATATCGTCGGCGTAAATCGCATGATGGATGCCTTCAATCTCGTGCGGTTTCGATGGGAGCTTCATCATGGCTATGTTAAATAGGGTTGGAGAGAGTACGGTGTCTTGGGGCGTGTCTTTGTTCGGGGTTCTTATGGTGTCTGTGCGGAGATCGCCGATTCCTATTGTGGCCGTTCGGTTGGTCAAAAAGGACCGGATGAAGTTGTACGTTCGTACGCCACAGTTTGTTTCCATTAGGTTTTTGAGGATAATATGATGGGCTACATTGTCAAAGGCTCCTTTCAGATCTAATGTCAAGATTGCCTTGACGCCGTGTGGAGAGGCGTGCTGGATGACGCCCCCCTTTAGTTGTAGCAGAATGTCTTGGGTTGATAGTTTCAGCCGGAGACCAAACATCGTTTCAGGAAAAAGTTCCCGATCTTCCAAGTATGGATGCAGACGGTTCAGAATGATGTGCTCGATAAGTTTCCCGAAGCACGACGTGAGCGATATCGGTCTCAAGTTGTCTAAGGTCGGAGGTTTATTCGGCTTCGGGATGAGTATTATGTGGACTTGCTTCCAATCTTCAGGAAGGGTGCCGGATTCCCAGTGTTTGTTGGGAAATTTCGTTAGGGCCTGAACAAAAGAGTCGTCCAGATTTCTTAGGAGTTGGTTCGTAACCTGATCTATGCCCAGAGATGTGTTGCGGGTGAGAGAGGCAAGTGCTTGTTTGACTTCAGCCACCGTTATAGGACGGTCTAGTAATTCGTTCGGTTCCCCTGTGCATTCAGAGTGTGTTACATTTTTGATGTTGCAACCTATATACTTCGTAGTAAGCGCATTTAGGATTTCGTCATCAGTACCTGGGTGTTGATGCACGATGCGCTGAATGGTTTGCTGGCGCGCCGAATTGCTTCTGATGGGATCCAGCAGGTGGCGGAGCAAGGACTACGTTTTCGCTGTGCTCAATGTGCCTTGCAGGCCATTGCACCGCTGCTGCCGATTTAGTCGCGTTAACTCTGCGGCATAATCTGCAGCCTCATAGGTGAGTTTGGCTATCCTCAGCTTAAGCTTTCTGTTGTGCTTTTGCCGCTCCCATCTTTTGCTCAGACATCTTCTTGCATCCCACAGTTGTAGAAGGTGCGAGTCTGCCGCAGGTGCGTCTGTAGTTAGATAAACTTCTGTGGTGCAGGATTTTACGTTCGCGTGCATCGGGGCAATCCATTCTTGAATGGATTTATGCGGAGTTTGTAGATTTGTATTCACGTCAGAGGCAGACACTTCCGTTCTCCGATTTTTTTTTATTTCTTCCGCGCAGCCTCTCTGTCCAGGATAGGCTGAATGTCTTCACGTAAATTCGATATGGCGAGCATGTTATCCTGCGTTGCCTTATATAAGTCCTGCATAGCGCGCTGCGTATCCTGAATGTCGTTCATAATCACGTCTATAGCTTCGACTGTTCCGGTTCTGAATAGCTCTCCATTTAGACTGATTCAGTTCTAGATCGAGCTTGTTGAGGCGTTTGTGGTGGGTGTAGCTTGCACTGGTTCCAGAGGCCGTGAGGGCGATAGCAGCGGCGATGTTGGGGCCACTGCTGATAATGCTGCTCGTAGCTGACGGATTTCTTCCTGTCGCTGTCTGTCGGATTCTTGAAGTTGCCGAATTTGCGCCATAAGTTAGGCATTTACCTCGTTAGCTTTCCGCAATTCGGCGATGAATTGCTCTGCGCGCGGATTACTGCTTGCAAGATTTTGTGTGGCAGGGGGCGAGGCGGGGATAGATTGAGCAAACGACAAGGGAAAATACCCACCGCAGGAAATGAAGGCATAACTTACCCGAATGCCACTGGGACAACGACGAAGCGAAACGTTTAAAATGGTGGCATACCTTGGAGCAACCATGCACCGTGAGGACACACAGTAAACCCTCGTTGTAAAGAAATCCTCCGTACTGGATGCTGACTTTGTTATAAGCGATACTTCTGTGGGTTGGCGTTTCGTTATAACGAAGGTATAGCGTACCTGGAATTCTGCAAAATGAAGGCAAAAAACAGTGAAAAATGTATGCCTTGAGGTACCTCGTTATCCAGTTTGTTCAAATGAATTCCCAGAGCATAGAAAGGTACTTTGAATTACTCATCTAAACTCAGTACTGACCCGCCGCGGTGGCTCAGTGGCTAAGGCGTTGTGCTGCTGAGCAGGAGGACGCGGGTTCGATTCCCAGCCGCGGCGGCTGCTTTTCTGATAGAGGCGAAAAGCGAAAACGCCCGCGCACATGTGTACGAGATTTCGGCGCACGGTAAAGATCCCCAGATGGTCAAAATTAATCCGAAGCCCGGTCACTGCGGCGCGCCTCATCGCCTGCGCTGCGTCGGTGTGTTAAAACCCCACAATCCGTCAATCAATGAACTCAGTAGTTGTGCAAAGAGATAGTTGGCTGCAGGCAAATGCCTCTTCCGTAAGTTTTAAAATAATCCCTAAACGTTTCCTGGAAGCGCATTTAAGGAGAGGTCCTAGCCCGATGAAAGAGAAAGCAACAACCCACATCTGCTAACAAATAAAAAAAACTATGAATATGTTGTTCTGGGGTAGAGCGTACATTACAGGCAGCATTCATGGTGAAGTATGTTGAATGATATGGACGTTTAATTAAAGCACTTTGAGGCAGAATTTTTGACAATGATAGTGAACTTTGATATTCGAGGTTGGATACGCCGAAAAAATATCAGGGCATAAAACGGCGTCAAGGGTGCAATTCAGAGGTAACACCAAAACCTTAAATAGGCAGGCGCTCTTGTGTTTACGAATAGTGAGGGCTGTGTCCGTCGCAATTGGTACTCGAACCCATGGCCTTGAAAACAAATGTAGCCATTCAGAGAAGTTAGCCTGTGCAGTGTGTGATCTCAAACCGTGAAAAAAAAAAATGGCGTCGACTAAGTTTGTACGCAAGGAAGAGAAAATTACCTTAATCGAGGCCTTAATCTTACCAGAATCAATTAAGCTTGGTATGGTTCATTACATGACTAACTACCAAGAAACAAAGTGAGAAATGCGATGCGATACGGGCGGTGCATTCTGGTTCCACTCACGGAGCGGGTCGCGTGCGGCCGCATACCCTCCCTCCTCCTCCTAATTATAATGTTGGTGTCGAAAAAAGCGTAAACTCCGCGTAAACTCGGAGGTCGAAACAGTCTGAGAATGCGCACATCTACGAACTCTAATTAAATAAGAACAGGTGCAATGTTGGTGCGCTGTCGTATTACGGAAAAGGAGGCGGTTAAAGTTTTTAGTTGAGGGTGATCGAAGCCCCGTTTAAGGCCACGCGCTGTTGCTGGGCACGTGCAAATGAATGAATGAATGAATGAATGAATGAATGAATGAATGAATGAATGCAAGGAGAGGAGGGGAGAGGAAGAGGAGGGGAAGAACAAGGAGGCCCGTTTCACCTGTGGCTCCAGGACGTCCAAGACGGCCCTGCCGAAATCCGATGATCCTGTCGCCGGTCAATTGGGGTCGCCTGCAGGGCGGATTATACATCGTTCAAATGCTTCAAATGAACCGGGCCCCTCGGGCATAGCGCCCCCCCCCCCCCCCCCCCCCCCCCCAAATCACCGACGGCTGGGAAAAAAATGGCCGACTTCGTGGTTTGGTTGGGGAAAGGTCAAGCTTCCTGCTGATTTTCGATGATTGAAACAGGGATTATCTATGAGTGCTTCGAAAAGGCTGTTAGTTGCGTAATGTGCATAATCCTGAAGTCAACTCACAGTTCTTCAGTATGAGGTAAAAACGTTGCACTCACCCAAAACCATCATGCATCGCGTAGTGCGACGGAGCGGACCGAGCTACGGGCACAGAGAGCAGCAGGACCTGGATTTACTGAAGGGTCAACAATTAAGATCTCTTCAACAAACTGCCCTAGCAGAAGGCAGCGAAACGCTTGTAGAAGCGTACATACCCTTCTTTCTTTCCTCAATTAAAAGATGAACAAAAATAGAAAACGTGGTATTACGTATACGCCCCGTTTCAAGGCAGAATTACTGCAAAACTCGAAACCAATTTTCCACAATGTTTTGAAGTAGAAAAGTGTCGTCAAAAGGTAAATCTATTCCACAATTTAATAGCAGAAAAGGCGTGTGCAATATCAATGAGTTTCTTGTTCTTATAAAAGAGGTTATTTATTTATTTATTTATTTATTTCACTTACTCTCAATCGCCGAAGCATTGTAGAGAGGAGTGGTTTACAGAGTACACACAAAAAAAGACAGATGCGGCCAATTACACAAAATCTCTTAAATTGGCCAACTATACGTGGTCGCGACATAAATACCATAATCAAGAACAATTAGTTCACATCAATATATTCACATCCCAACATATATTCACATCAAAAAGGCATAAATCAAAATATATTCACATCGCAAAGGAAGAAAAAGAAAATAGGAACGGAAGGTGGCAATGTTTCATGTCAAAGACACAAGCATTAACACCGAGTGGTATATGCTGAACAAAGCATACAAAATAAAAGATAATTGCAGATACAAGGGCAACTGTGCGCCAGCACTATAAGAAACAAATTATGATTGGTCATCTGGAACCAAATAGGCATATAACGAGCTTCGAAAAAGTGTGTGATCTGTTATGGATGCTATATCTGCAGGAAGGCGGTTCCAATCATTTGATGTGCAGGGTAGGAATGAGTGAAAAAATGTGTTGGTTTGACAATGAGTGATTCCAACTTTATGCATGTGATCAATACGGGACGAACGATAGAATGGTGGCGGTATAAGCAAGCTGCGCAGCAAGTTATGGTTATTGTTATGCGCAGCAAAACAATGCGCAGCAAGTTATGCGCAGCAAGTTATGCGCAGCAAGTTATTGACTGCGAAAATGTAAATGTATTACCTGTTCAAAAGTGAACGATCTGCGCGTAAATTAAAATATGTATTCCGGAGTGCTACTAATTTTTACCGAAGTTCGGTATCGATCTCGTTTAAATTTCTATAGGCACTACCTTTTTTAAAAGATTTCGCTCACCGCTTGATGAAAACATTTCAATAATACCGTTTAAATTATTGGTTCTCCTCAGTCGGCATATACAATACACATAATATCACCGTGTGGGCGGAAGCGCTGCCTTAGTGGAGGTTATATTTCTGTTGCTGGATGAAATCACCAAATAGCCAGACGATGTGGTAGCGCATGTACTGTAGGGATGGGCGAACAGTTTCTGAAAAAGGTCCACCTGTCTACTTCGGCAGTTCTTACACGCAGGCAACCAAAGCGTGCGCTGCCGATTTAGTAAAGCAGATAGACGAAGCCGTTTCTCACGAATGCGCTTCCTGATTTTCATGGAAAGATGTGGTCGATTGGAGCAAGGGTAAGCTGCGCTACAGGATATTAAGGCGAATGGAAGAAACGTATACGACACTTACACTGCACTTTTAAGTGTCGTGTGTATTTCTTCCTTTCGTGATAACTTCTCGCGCAGTTTACCTTTCTTTCAGTATGAACCAACTAGCCCGACAAATCTTGATGCTGTCTATGCCTCTTCGTCTCCTGTACAGTTCAATTCCGATGACAATCTCTCCACGTGCTCTGCGGGAAAGTAGAGGCCAAGGCGATGTTCACAAACAATGCGGAGATTGTTTGGGTAAATACGGCACGTGTTCTTTGCAGCGAAATATAAAAAGCGTCAAATCTCAAGAATGACGATAGGATAAGGTAGGAGGAGGCGAGGGGCCCTCCTTGTTTTTTGTTTGTTTGTTTGTTTTAACCGGGCCATAAGCACTGTTAATCTAACCTTGGTCGCCTAGGAGACCTGAAGCGTCCCGTCGTGACATCCCTGTGCCCAGGAAATTATACACCCCCCCAACACCCACCCCCCAGAATGATTTCGACCCAGACAACGCACATACATCCTAGGTAAGTGCTAGGGATGTCCCACCTGGAAGTTCGGGCAGGGGTTTATGCAGAATTTCGATTTGGGGGGGGGGGGGGGGGGGGGGGGCGTCGGTGGGATGTTTGGGGGTGTGTTGTATAAATCTATAGGCAGGGTGCTTGTGGTTGTGGAATCTTTTTGTGGGGGTGTCGAAGTCCTTCTGAGGGAGTGTTGGGGAGGTGTTAGGGGGGTGTGTATAAATCCCTGAGTTCGGGAACTCCCAGGGACATCCCACTAGCTCCAAAAACATCCCAAGTGATACAAAAAAAAAGACCTCGCTGGGATGTCCCAGACTAGGACTTTTCTGGGAGGTCTGACATCCCATGTAGAACAAAGAAAGGAAATTTTTGGGATGTTCCAAAAAGGTGCGCGTAGGTCCTTCTCAGGACACGTTTGATTAATGCTTGAGGTTATAGCTCAACATTCCATTGCAATGGAGCTTTTCCTCCACTCAGGTGCACAATTAGAACTCTGCAAAACCTTGCAAAACCATTTTATTGGACGGATTTCGTACATAACAGCGATCAGTGGCAAAATCAAGCAGCACTCGAGTCTTAAAGGTAGACTATACTCTTCTAATACCACAAATAAAAGTTCTTTATAGCTTCATACATGACTTTGTTTCTGTTTCTGACAATAAATTCGACTAGCTGAAGCAGAAGTGAAATTTCACATGAAAATTTTCGGAAGGTAGCACGAGTTATGCATAGAAAGATAAGTATCGTCTCTTCTCTTGTACATCAGAAATGCGCCATGCGCCTGAATAATTCATTTACAAAACAGGGTCAGCCTAATCTCTAAGCAATTTATGGCATGAAGAATGAGGTCTGAAAGTGCTGTACTTTCTGAAATATCAAAAGGTCAAACATGTTTCACGACACAGGAAAAGCACATTAGTGCACAAAAAGTTACTGAAAATCATAAAAAGGGCCATGCAGACGAAACACAAGTTTGGTTCATTAGAAAGATTGCCTCGATAGAATCATACTGACACGACTTTAAAGGGGCCATGTGACTTTAAAGTCCCAGGGATGCCCATAGGCTGTGTTGTTTGGGACGTGGGATTTAAGGCCTTTTTTGGGATGTCCCTAGGATGTTTGGTGTTGTCTGGGGACATCCCCCCTCGCAAAAAATTCCACAACCATAGCCCTCGGATTTATAAGCTTATATGCACCCCCGCCCCCCAGCAGCCCACCAACACCCCCGAGGAAGATTTCGACCCCCACCCCCCTTCCCAAATCGTAATTCTGGATAAACCCCTGCCTGCGTCGCACAATCTCCCCAATGGATGGGCTGGGGTCTGGAACGTGCGAGGCCGCAGTTTGAGTGATCCTTGATATACGGCTGACAAACACTGCGGTCGTGATTAATCTTCATCATTAGGAAAAAGAAAGGAATCGAAACCTCCCTCTCAGGTGGTTACGCTCAGCAAAGATGACATATCAAGTCTCTCTCTCTCTCTCTCTCTCTCTCTCTCTCTCTCTCTCTCTCTCTCTCTCTCTCTCTCTCTCTCCCTGTCTGTCTCTCTCTCTCTGTCTCTAGGTCCCACAAGTCGTAAATTGCCTCGCCGTAGGGTTGGTATCAGAAGTAAATAACAAATAGAGGGGGGAGGGTGAAAACTCCAAATTTATATGCCAGTAGGGCTGGTAGCATTGTGAAGTAGCTTGGGTAGAGAACAAGTTTTGAGGAGTACCCGGCTTTCGGCCCCGTGTCGTCTTCATCCAAGCCGCCAACACGAACCCAGCTGCGTTGCCGTGGCTTTCCTCGATGTGCGTAGCTCTAGCCATGACGCGCCACCTGGGAGAACTCACGGGAGCTACTCAGAATCGACCCAAATGCGAACTAAACAAAAAGTGCTGCATCCAGAACGGTGCTGCCATGTGTCGGAACCTGTTTGCGAAAGAGCCAGCCCATCGGTGCGCTGCTGTACCGAAAGAGGTCGCTCCCTGTCTGTCCGGTTCCTCGTTCTTTAGTGCTCTTTTGTTTTCACCTTTGGTATGGGTGACCCTATTCTGAGGCGCCCGCCCGCTTCAAAGGGAACGACCGTCAAGTATCTATCTATCTATCGGTTAGAGAGGGACGATAGGAGGGATGGTTGGGACGGTTATCTACCTTGATGTCCGCGTACCTCACTACTAATATGGTGCCCAGAATACTACTAAATAGGAGAAAGGGAGTGCGAGAAAACAAGGGAAAGTGTGACATGGAGTAGAGGCACGGTTACGGTCACATACCACACTGGTACTTGCTGGCAGCGGGAAACAAAGTGCCTGTTTCAGCAGCTCACTAAAATGTGGTTCAAATTCATTGGAGCTGGTGAAATAAGGGCTACAAAAGACGATGTACTTTCATTTTCGATTCCTTCGCTTTGGTTGGGATCCGTACCACCCCACTAAAAGATCGAAATTCCTTGTGCTATATGATGTCTTTTTGACTGATCAGACTTCTCTAACAAAGCCAATTACTGGCTTCGAGATTTGGTGCACACCAATCTAGACGCATAAGATCCACCTAGCCCATGTCAATGTTCTTTCAAGAAATGTTCTTTGGTAATGCTCGTACGTATCCAACGTTTTATGACAACGCATTACTATCATGCTCACTTACTCGAACATTTTTCAGTGTTCTGCGATGTCCTCTGGCTGAGTTAAAATTGAGCGTACAATCTTGCTGTGTCAGGTTCCGCTGATAGTTGGGAGACATCAGGTTTGTCACTGTGGATAGGAAAGAATCCGAGATTTTATTTTTTTTCAATTTTTTCTAGCTGAATTTGCGTTTCGAATAAAATCGTGGGGTATACAAAATATGTTCTACATTAAAGCATTACAATTGGGTTCCCGGATGCGGCATTATACGCATATCTGCGCATAGTTCGAAAGGCAATCGGTGAAACTAAACAAGTATGTGAAAGTTGTACAACGAGACTCAGTTACGCGAGGTACATGACCATACATTCGGAAGCGAATCGCGTTATCCAATGCACTGGGAGAGCTAGGAATCGTTACGTTATGCTCCCTGCATGCCCTGAGCACATTTTTTCCAAGGGACCAAAACACCTTTCATATCTTGCGAAATGCGGCGCGCACAACCAACCACACGGGTGGTCCGCGGTGAAGCACGATTGCAGGCATTTCTCTGATATGAATAATGAATGAATGAATGAATTTATTGACAAGGAAAAGGAAAGGAAAGACCACCAGCAGGCGTAAATTGTCACACCTATCGGTGGACACCGGAACGCCTGCTGGTGTGGGAGTTGGGGCAGGGGTGAGATATTCATAGAGAGGAGAGACAGAGGATAGCAGTGACATATTTACAGAAGACAGGGGAGAGAGGGGCATATTTACAAGTTAATGCACACTCAAACACCCACACATACAAACACAAAGTCTGGTCCAGGGGGAAAAAAAAGAAAAGGTCCACACAGTCACTGGGCAAGGGACAGCTTTACTCGATACCGCGCATCTAGTTCTTAGATAATTTGAGGTGCTAATTAGAGTATATAGGACATGACCGGGATTCGATTTGATTTTAAAGAGGGTGGTGCAGTAACAAAAAATATACCGACTTAACTAAATGCAACCGGCTAAACTGAAATATAGGCCGGCTATAGTTTGAAACCCACTCCGGCCCCCTCCAACCAAGAAATAAAATTTAAGAACGCCGCTTCCTCGTTGCGGCTGCGCAGCATATAAAAATAAGAAGTTCGTAGACAACACTGTGGAAATATGGTCGCTTTTGTTTTTTGGAAGCCGGAACAAAAAAGACATTTTGTTAACGGGGTTTCCAAAATGGTGTACCGTATCCTCACCTGGAGAAATAACGATTGACACCTCAAAATGTTCTCAACTTGGAAAGTTTCGCATTTTCTCTCTCGCTCACTTTGTATAAATCAGAGATTCTTTGCGGGAGGCGTAGGTACCAACAGTGTCTAGCTCTACCAACATCAAAAATCCTTTTTTCAGAGCCGTTCATATGGTTGCAAAGCGGGCAGTTGTTCTTGCAAAGGTTGTAGCTCGCACCATGAAAATATAAATAAACTTAATGGTGGACTATCGGATATATTTGTACACAAACATTCAGAATAACAATTTTCTTTTCGTAGCTTTCGAGTTCTCTTCCCTTGTGCGAATTTGTAGCACGCGTGAGCTCCTTTTACCGAAGACACTACCCGTGTTTAAATAAAGCGCGATTATGAGCAGTTTTTACATAAAATTACATAGATTAGATTGAACCAACTTCAAAGTAGCAAAGAAAAAGCCCGCTCGAGAGGAGCTTCGCTCCGATGAAGTCAATATGAAACATTTTAGTCGAGAGACCCTGAGGCGTTCGTGTAAACCGAAATGATCGTCGAATCTAGCTTTGTTCAAAGGAAACTGTACTGCAACAAATTTGGTTTGTGATTAGAATGAAATGCTCGAAGTACGTTGAATACGCTTGTATACAGTACGTGTAAAGCAAGCAAGCAAACATGTTATAGCCTTCACGTTACGTTAGTTTATCACGTTTGGCACGAAAACAACAACAATAAGCTTTGTATGGGCGTTACTGAAAGTTCGAACCGTTTCTCCCGAAATCTTCCTGGACTAAAAATTATTTGTTTTTTGTGCTGGTCGACTGTGAAACTGAAAAAAAAAAAGGCTGGCGATTACGGTACTCCCTAATGCGATATTTCGGCGCAGCAGCAGTGCGCTGAGGCAGTAGTCACTCGAGAGTTCTCTCGACGGCAGCGATGATGAGCCTCGGCGTCGGCGGCGCGAAGTGCGTCTCAGGAAGGGACCGCGAACTGCTTCTTAAGCGAACGCGCATCATAGTCACGCACCCGCCCCGCTCACGTTTTCGCCAAGGGTCGCGCCGTCGAGTGCCTCGTGCGGGCACATCATACTGCCCCCTCCCCTCCCCCACCGTACACTTTCGGAGAGCGCTGGCTCGCTCGCGCCGCCACGGCGAACCGTCCTACCCTCCCAATTTCGCGACACTCTCCTCCTGTTCTTTCTCTCATCGTTCGTTTTTTCTATCACTCGTCGTTCTTGCCATATTTCACTCGGTTACGCCGACAACGTGGCTCAGCCCAGAGTCAGCCGCCAAAGAGCTGCGTCCCACAAAGCGTATGCACACAGCACCCACATGACGACTACGATATCCAAAAGCGTTGAGTCAGTGTGTCAGCAACACCGTGAAACGTTCTTCCGAAGGTTACACATACCCTGAGGCTCTTCAGTGCAAATAGCGTGAGCAACATGTACATGGTGAAGATGACATAAGAACACTGTTCGGATGGTACGCTGACATGAAGCCATTTATATATTGGGTGCTATTATAATGGTGTATTTAGGAAACCTACCGGCCCTCTTGACAAAGTATATGTGCACTTTTACTTCATATACTAGGAAAATGACTGATAATTTTCAAAAATTTCAAACTCTAATTTGCATAATTTTCAAAAATTATAGCAGCATGCATATGTAAGTACTTTTAAGAAAGTGTAATTGATCTCTACTCTGCAAAGTGGTTTATTTGCTTTGATTAGTGCGTCGTGTATTCCACGAAGGCAACCTGCGGTAATCCTTTGAGAGGCCTATAAGGAGAAAATGCCGGGCTTATGCGTTTGTAAGGATTACCCTAATGCGTTTTATTGGTATAAACTCTATCGAGTTCTAATTACAACAAGTCTTTCGATATTCTGTTGAGTTATGTCCATAGCAAGCTTGTTGACTTTTTATCGACTGCACTCTCTCGAAATATGAATGTAGAATAAAAGCACATAAAAGTAACCTAGTAGCCGTATGGTTATAGAATTCAGTATATACAGTGTGTCCAGCGCTGAAAGAACAGCCCTTCACAGGTAAATGTTTCAGCCTGATGAGTTTTGTCAATTAGTGCTCGAAAACGTTTCAATATACTGGTGTCATTAAATTTTGTGTTGCGTTTTGTCAATAAAAATCCTTTTGACCTTCTGATGACAAATATCAAGAGCCATTGAGTTTGAATTACGTTTCTATGGACTCTATAAAAACTCAACAGCAACTGAACTGAAACTTGAAAACCCTATTTTTTAAGGGAATACGCTGACAGATTTCGTATTCTTCCGTTGAGCGCACATTCTAACGAGAACTTTTCTCAGTGTGCTCAACAATCAGTTCTCTGCAGTTCCGGTCTCCAACGACGGCTTTAACTGCAATTTTACGATACTGACGCATAATCTAAGACTGCTGAAGAAATTAATTCGCTCCCGCAGGCCGCACACTTTTTCGTCCGTAATCGACATGCCAATCGAATACCATTTCGCGGTGCTTCTGTTGTAAGCACTTTTCAGGAAATAAGAATTCGGGCCTTCTACATACTTATTCAAAAATCTTTCATCTACGGGGGTTTGCTCATACAGTTTGTCCAGCTGCTTCGTCCCGCAGGCAAGCTACTTAAGACTGCGCAAAACGGAACGGCCAACTACTGTCATTTTTTATTTATTTATTTATTTATTTATTTATTTATTTATTTATTTATTTATTTATTTATTGTCTTCGTCCTCCTTAATTACAGGTCTTGTTAGTGTCATGGAGAGAAGCGGCCAACGAACGGGGGCTGAATCCAAGTCGAGATGATACCGTGGTTCCAGACTCTACCGAGCTCACTGAGTGCCACAGAGGACACGGCATTCCGTGACAGCGTGTGCGCCTAACACCAGTGCAAAACAGTGGCCTCCAGCGCCTCGGCAGCCATGATCCACCCAGCGCTTCTAGCGTCCTACAGGGGCGACATTTCGGCTCTGTGGTGGATGCATCGGCAGCATCACCTCAGTCATCACCAGCAGCAGCACCGCGGATCCAGGGCGACTGGGCCCGAGGTCGCGCCGTGCCTGCGCCGTGTACGGGACTCGATGGGTGCGGGCTGCATCCACTACGCCTCTCGGGGCGGCCACGTGCAAGCCCTCCGATTCCTGGTGCGCTCCGTGGGCGTGCGGGCGCACGAAAGGGACTCGGCCGGTCGCACGGCGGCCCACGAGGCCGCTGCTGCCGGCAGGGCCCGTGCCCTGCGATGGATCATCATGCACACGGCCTGCCGCGTCGACGACAGGGACCTCAACGGGGACTCCGTACTCCACGTGGCCGCCAGGTGAGAAGGGAACACCGAATGTGGACCCACGCGGTTGGAAATAACTCTGGCAAAGCAGGCTGATTGCGAGAAGGTACGGAAGTACCCAAAGGTTAGGGTTTGTGGGAACTACAGCAGTTCAGGAGTATGAAAAATTGAACCAGTAGGAGTATACATTCATCGGTATTAACGCAAAAAGGCAAGTCAATGGGCTGTGTACCATTAACTAACGCTGTGCGCGCCGATGAGCAGTTTCAAGGCGAAGGAGACTGTAAGAATCGTCTTAGCAGATCGTGAGCACCAAACTGGGAAACAGTGACGTATAGCCGTGTGCTCGCTCCGTCTGTTGCGAAACAATGTTGCAATGGCTGAGGGGTTTGCGGCGCACCGCTGTTTTTGTCTCAATGCGCAAGTGTACAAGAACAGGATCGCATCATCTACCGTATACACCACGAACTAAATGTGTATCCTATGTCGCATGCAAGCGGCTTCTCAGAGTACGAAACCGCTGACATCTGCAAGCAGCGTTAAGCACACGTTGAGTGCTCGGCTTTATCTTTCCGGGAAGGCACACACGGGTTATCCCTGGGTGTCATACAGAGGTTTCTAATATCCATGCGAAACGTTCTATTTCGTCAACTCGAGAAAAATCACTTGTTCTGCCGCACCTGGAGGAGTGTCTGTCCGTAATCTGGAATTTTAAAAGCCTTGCAATCTTGGAGGAATGGAGAGACCACTGCATTGGCGGGAAGCGCAAATTAACACGAGGACAGAGAAGATAACCATATGACCATGGTAGCTGTCAATTTCTTCGATTGGCAACACTGGAAACGGCCACGGACATGGCCGAAGCGCCACGGACATGGTGCGGCTTGTGCCACTGCGGCCGCACGCCGAAGAAAAAAATAACACCAGCGTGCGTCGTCTGCTCTGTTTCAACCCAATTCTCGACGGTGGTGTCAGCAGAGTTGTTATTAGTCGCACTCACATTGGAGTCGAGGCATCACTTTGCGATCGGCGTGGGTAGAGTCTGGAACGTCCAACACACATCATGTGCTTAGCACGGACAAGTACTGCCATCTCGCGGAGCCCGACGTAACCAGTAACGGCGCACTCACATGGTTGCCTGCATGCGTATATAGCCAGGGAATAGAAGCTATAGGTAAAGCGCTGCGCTCACAGCGTCCCCCCCCCCTCCCCCTACCCCCTCACCGTATACCGGGACCGAATAGGGGGCAGCCACTGAATTACGGCATTGCTGTAAGTAACCTTGCGCGTATTTGTGTATATTAAAACTTCCTTAGCTTTACGTTTGCGCCGTATCTTTCCTGGGTAGCTCAATGGCTAAGCCGGCGTAGTATTGAACCTGAAGTGACGGCTTCGTCAACTGGCGGCTATCCTCCCAGTGTGGGATGAAAAAAAAAAAAAAAAACGAGAGTTTTGAGCACCGTTTTGTGTATATCGTGTCTTTGCTGTGTTTCACGCCGCTCGAGACAGAGCGAGTTAGAGTCTTTGTTTCTCATTTTTGATCTGCTTCAATGTCGCCTTTCAGCGTCGTTTTTCAATCCGGGTTCTTATTTTTTTTTTGCGTCAAAGACAATGCGACGTTATTTTTAGTTAAAAGAGCGGTGTAATTTTATGCACTTGTTTATTGCCTTGGATCTACCCAAGGCAATCCGTGGGCTAAGCACTGCAGTGAACACTGCTACCAGTGCTAGCAATATGACAAAAGTTTTCTGATACATACTATGTCATCACTCTCACTGTTATGGAAAGCATACAGATTGTGCTAATAGTATTTCCGAAAACCGCACATAAAAATTTGAACAACCCAAAACCATAAATTAACAGCCAAATAGTGCTTCGCATTAAAAAATAAACATTCTAACGGGAGAGTTGGGATATTTGCTCCAGTGATGCGGCTCATTGACATAAATGGGACGAAACCGTGATGAATGGATAATTCAACCAGTTCCAGATTAGGTTCTTCCGCGTGGGATAACTAGTGGTAGGTTATATCCGCGGCACTCCTTGGACATATTTAGAGAACTTCCGTGCCCGGCACAAAATCTAACCGTCTTCAAGCTGAGAACTAAAACATTTGAAACACAGTGCGCCCAATCAAACTCTTCATGTTTACGAATGTTTCTCACGGCAAGCAGCACGTTTTGGAAACTGCATTTTAACGAGACTATTCCTTTACAAATGGCTGTTGCTGAAGCTTTCCGCCAGCGACCTCTCCACAACACCACGAGATCAGCGCGGATTCCGCATCGATGACGAAGGGGCCTTGCATAAGACTCGCGCCCCGCAGTGTAGAGCGCCAAGGAGATACTAATATTGCAGTCGGACGTCAAGCGCTTTAGCTAACTGAACGTAGTCTGAACGTAGAAGGCAGTCCAGGCTGCGAGGACAGCCCGGACTGCCTTCTGTGCGGTTGTTCTGAGACTATTGAATATTTGATTAGCGCTTGTCCAAAGTACTCTAGTGAGCGAAAGAGCCTTGATGCAGCGTTACAACGCTTGGACTTTCACGCCCTGTCCGAACGAAATATTTTGGGCACATGATCTGACAACAGGAAACAAAGCCTAGCCGTTAACGCCCTTCTTATATTTCTTTGTGACTCCTCTCTGGATTCTCTGCACTAGGTTGCGACAAAATGTAACAGACCGCGACATAATGTCTCATTTTTTTTAATGGACGATAGGTAATCATGCGCAGAAAAGTGGAATGTGATCACGTGATTCAGCGCCCAGTTGTATGTGACGCGTTCATTGGTTTTACTGCTTTTGCATAGTTAATTGTCGATTTCATTGTCATTACTCATACCTTCCATATTCATTCCTTTCTCTTTTTCTCCCCCTTGCCCTCCCCCCAGTGGGAAGTAGCAGGCCCGAGATCAGTTTCTCATACCGACCTCGTCTCCTTTTCAATAAACTCGTACTCTCTCTCTCTCTCTCTCTCTCTCTCTCTCTCTCTCTCTCTCTCTCTCTCTCTCTCTCTCTCTCTCTCTCTCTCTCTCTCTCTCTCTGTGAACATAGTCTTCGAAACGCAACGTGAATTTAGTTTTTTTTTTGTTTTTGCTTAGTATAACATTTCCAGCCTGGGCGATGAACTTAATTACCATCTCAAATAAGTTTCAAATGCGTGAAACAATGTTGACATGCCGGCACCATGTCACCGGTGCAGGCTATCGAAAAATAAGTTCGAACGTCTTGTTGGTCGACATCGTTGTGACAGGTGTACCGTTTTTTTTAAACTGCGCGGCACCCTTAATCTGAAAGGGATAACAAAAAGTCACACGAAAAAGGCACCGGTGAGATTCGAACTCACGATCTCCTGTTTACTAGACAGGCGCTTTGACCAACTAAGCCACGGCGCCGACGGGGCTGCAGCGCCTTAAGATTGCAGAATATCGCGAGAAAAAACGGATGGCAGCCTTACCTATCTTCTTTTTTTTTTGCTATAAAGAAAAACAACATGCTAGGAGTGGTGGCGGTTTCCAGAAGCAACGGACGAAAGAATTGTATTTTTGAAGGTTATCCATTTTAGGCACCGCATTTTGCTTACTCAATCGCGCTGAGCTCACGTAAGGACAAGAGGAAAAAGAGGAGGAACCCGGAAGAGAAGGAGGAGGGGAAGATTTCATTAAGGCGAGCCTTAGGCCGGGTCCAGACTGTTGTCGCAACTGTCTTAATATCTGTAAAGAATGACGTCATTTCACGTCTCAGTCAACCGAACTGCGTGACACGCCGTATTTTTTACGTCCATAGCTCACGATATGGCTGTTACGTCGGTAGTATGAACATAGCCTGAGGTACTGAATTAAAAAAAACCATATCACATTCGGCAAAATTAAAAGACAAAAAAGGCACCGGTGAGATTCGAACTCACGATCTCCTGTTTACTAGACAGGCGCTTTAACCAACTAAGCCACGGCGCCGACTAATCCTGCAGAAGTGGAGACCCGAATTAAGGCGCTGACTTCAAACCTGTTCTGAATGTAAAGCCGTACTCTTTGATACCCCACTCTTTTGCCAGATACTCCGCGGAATACTGATTAGTTTGATGCCACAACCTGCCGGTTTTACTGCCTATAGGGCATATGCACGAAGCCGGAACGCAGTGCCCGCTTCGGAAGTGCTCTTTCTGACTTTTATTGTAGACTTCCAGGTATTCAGTTCTTTTCCAGTTCGTTGCAACTTGTATACATTTCTACATTTACTCCACGTTGTACAAAAGCCCGAGGCCCATGCAAGTATAATAAGTACATAAAATAATCTAAGTTCACAAGTTGCCCCGTCAAACACAAAAGGATGCTGAAATAACACGTAGACAAAGTAATCACTTTTCAATAGTTGTAATGCAAAAAAAAAAAAAAAATCCAGGGCTATCTCCACTAACGCGAAAGCTGGGGAGGGGCGAAGCATGCAGTTGGGTGAAGATGAAGATGAAACTGTTGGAGGTGGAGGTATACAGCTTTGATGTAAAAGTCTCGTGTCTTTTAAGCACGAAGCTCTCTAGCGCGAGGAGTAAACGAGTGTCCCAGTGTTGACGTAACCAGTCACGTAATCAGTGACGGCGTACTCACATTGTTGCCTGCATACGTTCCTCGCCAGTGAATACAACCTATACGCGCGGCAGTCTAGGCACCTCGAGCTAAGGAGGCGTTTGGGAGAGGCAGCTGTATTAGCCACTGACCCCATCTGCCGACGTCTTCTCAACCTACGGACATACAAAGTCCCCGGGTCGGGCAGACGAGCCATTCGCTGCTCAAAAATGGAGACGGTACATACACTGCTTCTATATCAATGAATTAAAAATTTGGGCTTTCTACGCTGCTGCACTACGCGAAAACAGAATTGGGGGAAATTATGCAAGCATAAACCTCGGCCTTTAGCGTATTCGAGAAACTGTATCACGTATATCTAAAAAATAACGCTCATTTTAATACAAAATTTAATTATTATTAATAACAGTTTTTTACGAGGTAGGTTTGGGCAACAAAAAGTCGAATGTATTCTGTGTAATTTACTTTTAGGCCAATTAGGCACATGAAAAACGGGTTAGCCTTAACTTCACCGCGTGTCTTTTTTTTTTTTTCTTTTTTAATCGCGAGATATAAATAGGGCAGCCCGAGGTCAGCGCCGGAAGTTTGACCTTGCGACGTAATACACACAAGAGCGTGGTCCCATTGACAGCATGGCCCTCACGAGGCAGGTACGGAAGTGTTTTAAAGGCAGACGCACGGTGGCCTCGCACCTGTTTGGGCCATGCGCGATAAACTACCATACCATGCGAGACTATTCCATTGGCGCCACTTTTACTCAAAATGCTGCTTTGTGAAATACGGACGTAGCCAAGGACTGGGTCCACTCGAGATCCGCTAGTTTGACGCATGTAGATGGAAAAAGTTGCAACGCAATGCAACCCCGCAAGGGTTAAGTGCTTTGCCTGCACCTATGGTGCCAAAGGGCTTGACCATTCGTTCATTCCTCGAAACCCCGACAACGAAACAGACTATGGGTTGAGATGCTTTTCCTGCCGCTAGTACAAGAGTATTCAGTACAAGTATATTCATTCATTCACTCATTCATTCATTCATTCATTCATTCATTCATTCATTCATGCGCAAAGCAATTCACATCGTGACTCCGTGAATCGATGTGCCTGTCATAACAATTAAAATGGCTAATTAGAGCCGGTCGTATTGCGCGGTGAGCATGGAATAAGTACACGCAAATTTACCACCATTTGGTTGCGGATTGCGTAACGTCGCCGTTTCGCGACGTTAAACGTTTTGCTTCGCGTTTGGTCGGAGTTCACTCTGATATGTAAAACAAGGAGTGTACCGCGGTTTGTTTACACAACTGTGTTTCACCTTTGCCACCGTGATGATAGCCAGTGTTGAGTTAGCAACTGGCTACTGTTTTGCGCCTCCCACTGCGATTTCATGCACAAGTTCTCATGTTTATTCGAGGCGATAATTCAAAGTACTAGGTGTGTAGCGAACAGGATCGTAACAGGAGCGACAACAGCCGTCGCCCCTCCTATTCAAATACCAAGCCAAATGCAAAATGTACTTATTGTTGGCTTTTGATGCATCTACCCCACCGCAACGAATCGTTTGCATTTCTTGGGCAACCATGTAGTAAAAGTGGCCGCTGGATAAAGGATAGCACACGAAACCCTTAATCCCACCACGAGATTTTCTGTCAAACTAGTGAGCTGAAGTGAAATGGTACTTAATACCGACCAAAAGCGCGGTGTCAATAAACTTAACACTAGTGCCGTCTCCGTGTACTTTTTTTCGTGTTTCGCTGACATTGGTTGCAACAAAGACAACCACTGTATGCACGCTTGATGTTTTATGTCAGATAAAACTTGCTGTAACACCATCGTACACCCGGATATTTATTGCCTACAATAAAGAAAGCGGGCATTCGTGTCGTCCTGTACAACGGTGTCAGAGAGGTCTTCCAAACGGGAAGTGCCATACACGCCGAGAAAAGAAATGTACCTCCACCCACCGCCAGCTTCCGGGAAACAAATAGCACTGCACTGAAGGCACGCACGCACACCTAGCGGATTTCCCAAGGCTCCCATTGGGGTGAACAGAGATCACGCAAGCCTTAATCCTTCCGGTCCCGACTGGAAGCCCCGTTTTTGAGAGACTGAAAAGGCCCACGAGGACGACGTATTTACGAGCCGGCCGGGCCGCAGTTCCAGATGCCGCTTTTGTGCAGCACGCCGACTTATAGCGCAAATATTGCATCAATTTCGCGTTTATCCCCTTTTGGCCCCACTTATACGGGTCGAACGGTGTGCACAAGTCCACCCCGCCTTACGAGTGACAGCACCACCGCTTGCAGGGTGCACGCGTATTTAGACGTGAGGTCACGTTACTGTTAAGTCTGCCAGAGAGACGACTTTTTTCTTTTTTCGCACCACGCAGGATACTTACTCGAAGCTGCTCTTCGTGCCGTATTCAATCTATCCTAATTGCACCAGATACTACCCCCCCCCCCCCCTTTTACGTCCGCCTCTCTACCTCTGAAAAAATAAAACAACAACCCGCGTCGAGGCCCTGTCGTTCATGAAATTTTCTTGTAAACCAGATACATTTTCTGCGAAGAAAAATTTGACGCCCGCCTCAAATGCAGCTGTACGGCAATAAACTGAAATGGTGCAGGATTCGAACCTAGAGGGCCACCGCCTATCAGGGGAGTCACTCTACCAGCTGAGATAACCGAGAGGACAGCCGTCTGTAGCGCGCCGGAGAATTGATCAACAACTCGAAGCGACGAACAGGTGTCAATCGACCCGATTTAGGGTAAATCCCAAAGTTGTAGTACGTTTTTGTGAAGTTTCCGTGAAAGCTGCATAGCTTTCCTTTGTAGCCGCACGGCTGCATTTCAGGTGGGCGTGAAATTTTCCTACTAAGAAACTTGCTCCACCTTGGGGATTTTCCTTAAATACGCCCGGTTGGGACTTTTCGGTCACTTCGAGTTGTTCATCAATTTGCTATCGCGTTACGAACAGCTAGCCCCACGGCTAGCGCAGTTGCTAGAGCGACTTCTCGATATAGGCAGTGGTCCCGAGCTCGAATCCTGAACCAGGACAGTTTTTCTTTTTTTTTTTTTTCAACTGCGAAGTTCCCGAGAAAGCTGTATAGCTTTCTACTGTACCCGCACGGCTGAGTTTAAGGTGGATGTTTACTTTTCCTTCGCAAAAACTTACTCCACGTTGGGTACTTTCTCTAAATCCGGTAGACGAACACATACCTTTCCGATGTTTATGACCGCGCCTGAAAGTTTGCGCTAGTGACGCATTCGAAGAGTTCTGCATTTCTTGCTTGTGAAGTTTTTAACTGAATACAGTCGACTTCCATTAATACGACGTACACGGTGAGAGCAAACAACGTCGGATTAACCCAACTTCCAATTAAACAGAAAGCTCAATAACAGCATTTCCATTAGTCCGCAACACGTCTCCCTTTTTTATTTTGTTCAGAACCTCAGCTTTCGTCGGCAGATATAGCAAAAGACGTGGTTTTCCCTCATAGTGTCACTAGATAAGATACAGAGTACCGTCACTGAGGCACCAAGTGAGCAACGGTGGTCATTTTGGTGTTTATCAGTGTTGCCAGATCGCCGCTTCTGTGACCTCACCGCCATTTTTGACGACGTCATTTGTAAACAACACTGCCAAAGACGCAGCAAAGCGGTATCTTCGGACACACTTCTGCAGCTGAAATGCTGCGAAGCGCGTATCTTCGATTCGCGTTCGGAACGGCGCCAGTCGCGCGCAGCCGCAGAGCAGAGAGGAGGAGCAAAAACTTTATTAACAGCGAAGTCGAGCGGGTTCGTGGGCGGGGTCCTTAGTCCAGGACTCCGTTGGTGCGGCCTGCCGTCTTCGCCCTTTCAGCGAGCCAAAGTTGCTTACTCAGGTCTGAGCTGGCAGGTTCACTCTCCCACTGCACGCGGGTTGCATTAGGAATTGGATCAAGGTCTGGGTTTGACTGGCATGTCCAAACCATATGGTTGGGCGTAGCAGGGCTGCCGCAGTGCCTGCACAGTGAGTGGGTAGTGTAATGTGGGGTGGAAGGTGTGTAGCCGCGTGGGGTGTGGGAATGTGTTGTCGAAGGGTGACTTGTTGTTCTTTTAAATGCAAAGCATCTCTTGCTCTCGGCTCCTTCGTCCGTCGTCCGTCCATCCAATGGCCCAGGAAGACACCGTCAATACTGCCGCTCCAGGAGCCCTTTAAGGGGAAGCGTGCTGGTCTCGTGACGGCCCAGGAAGACACCGGCAACACTGTCACTCCAGCATCTCATGGTCGGGGCTATGTCCCTCCCTTGTTGTGGCGCCGTCCACACCCCCACTGCGCATGCTCGGCTCATCTCGGGCCGGCCCAGGAAGACACCGGTAACACTATCGCTCCAGGAGCCATTAAAGCGTAAGACCCCACCGGGCGTTCAGCAAGCCGAGCATGCGCAGTGGGGGTGTGGACGGCGCAACAACGACAAGGGAGGGACATAGCCCCGTCGCATCTAATAAAATTACACCATCTTCCCGTAAAGAAACCCTGAGTAGTATGCGAAACAGCCATGGGCTCAACGCAATTTTTCATTTCGTAGTTCCGGTAAGTGAAAAGTGTGGTAGTTACCATGGAAACCAAACTGTAAATATAACTGTAGCTACCTACCTCAACCTAACGGAAACGACGAACTGAAAACTGATGGGCACTTGAATCGACCCCATGGCTGCTTTGCATACTACTCAGGGTTCCCCTACGGGAAGATGGCGTAATTTTTTTGTTAGCTGGTCGGCCGGCGGAGGGAAGCTGTGTCGTGTGAGCATATTGTGTAGGGTGATATCGTTGTATGTGACGAGTGAGTGACTGGTACTCTCATCATCCTCTTGCGGTGTCCAGCGAGCAAGTTCCCGGGCGTGAGCGTGCGCCGCTTTATTGCCGCGCAGAGAATTTGGGCAGGCGTCCAGATAATCTTGACTGTTCTCTTGGGACAGCAGGGAGGACAAGATAAGATTACCACAGTTGACCGAGTGCAAAAGCATAAACAACAAAATGACGGCGCCCACGAACCGTCGCAGTGTAAACAAATCTTACGTGATGCGAACTGACCAATGATCATGGTGGCGGCACGGAACAATAGGAGAAAATAGCGCCGATACTCTGCAACCTTATCTAGTGATACTAGTTCAGACTTATCGCTTAAGGACTATGCGTATGTTTGCAACTATGTGTACTTATTGGTTCCATTTCACTGACGTCCTGCCCACCTTCAGGCCTGTGTTATCACTACTTCGCTAGTAAAGCATGCAGGAAGGCGTGTTCGACACAGAATGTATAGCTTTCCTGTACGTGGCTGTGATCTTTACTCCCAAATTAAGCTTTATTTCTGACCACGCTCGTATGAACTGTTGCACGAGAATAGTCGACCCCTTTTTATAGAAATTGCTGCGTGTGATATTTTCTCAAGGGGCACAAATCGGTGCGAAAGCTATGGCGATTGACTTCCTCAAGTCTACTCACGACGGATGCTACACCGCTACGCACAACAGCGTACAGGGCGACTATATCTCTCTTCGTAGAATTTCGATCGCACTAACACTTCTTGTTTCTTTAATCAACCATTTGATCGAAACAATCCCGCGAAATGATTGGCCAATATTATGCGGCACGAAAAAGCAAAACAAACAGAACCGATACTGTCTGTCACGTCCCAGCCGGTATTGGAGTTACGTGCGCAGCCTACTGACGATTACCTTCTCCGAACGAAAAACCTAAAAAGCAAGGAGACTGCCAGAAAGGGGAATTTGTTCCGAGCGCTCCACGGCACGGAGGAAGTTGTCGCCGCTACGAAACCACTCCAAGCAGGCGGCCGCGCATATACGGGGACCCCCCTTCCGCCGTCTCCGTTTAGCGCATCCATGCACGCAGTTGGATAAACTGGATGCACTTGCTTCCTTGTAATACACTGCATCCGAACGCGACAGAGAGCACGCCTAGCGCAAATCTTTCCCCGGAGAAAATGTCGCTTGCCACGTATACAAGCGCGCTCGACAGATATGAATCAGTCCCCGTCGCCGGTATTCTTGTAATAGCCGGGAAAAAGCGCTGGGCTTATCTTTTGTTTTAAGCTGCCTCTATCAACCCATTATTTGGGGCAAAAATAGGAGGAAGAACTCCTTCGGAGCTTAGTTTGTACCAGGGAAGAAAATGGAGTTTGCAGCTCGAGCGGCAACCCGCGATGACCGTTAATTTCTCATTTTTCAGGCGTGAAACGTCCTTCGCAGTTCCCAACCCACCCTCAGATGTTGCGCCTGCATGCGTGAGTGAACACGTTTAGCGCAGATCTGAATTAATCCGGAGCCCTCCACTACGGCGCGCCTCATCGCCTGCGTTGCGTCGGCGTGTTAAACCCTATACAATCATTCAATCAATCAATCAATCAAGCACAGATCTGAAACTTGATCGCATTTATCAATACTGGTCATTGAAAATAAACATCCGGGGAGGGTGGGAGGGGGGAGGGCAGGAGTGCAGCTACTGTTTTCTTTCGTTTGGGTCATAGTATATGCTTACACCCGCGCACACGCATGCACTCACGCACACACGCACACGCACATAGCGGGCCGGTCCGAGCATTCGTGTAGGCTACCATCCTAGGTACACCCTCACAAAGTTGGCCCTCAAATACGCCGGTGTTCCAGCCCTCATTCCGCACATGTCATCCAGCTGCGCCGTACAAGCTATAACGCTAACTTGAAGACGAATTTTAGATATGCATATCCTTAACCACAGGCCGTATATGTGCCCCCCCCCCCTTGGTTCCGTCTTGTTAGCGCTGCAGTTTTTTCTACTTCACTATGAACCTACTATATACTTCGCGCCATAGCCCCTTTGTATCCCTACCAGACGTTCATCGTGAGTGAACTTGAAGCGAAACAAAGAGGGAAGAAATAAAACGAGGGAAGCTTTGAAGGGCGACATTGAGAAAGGTCGCGGTGGCCGAAGTCTTCTTCCTTTCCGCCTATGGCTTAAACGTTTGCGGATGATTAAGCATGCCGCCTACTTTCCTACCCTACCACGACGAAACGGCGCTACCGCAGTTGCCCCCCGCGGATATATATATATATATCCAGGCGACTCGTGCTGCGCATTGCCATATCCCAGGCCCCCCCCCGACGGGAACACGGCCCATTTGCTCCCGGGGTGATACCGGTCACGCAGTTTTCCTGCGCAAATCTGTGGCTTATTTTACTAAGCGCCCCAACTTCCCACAAGCACAGCGCACTGCGATGACATCTCACTGGGCTCTTCTGAACGCATTACGTAAAGATTCACAGGCGTCTCGTCTCCTGATTACTTTCCCCGCCTTCAATTTTTTTTTTCGGGAAACATTTTAGGTCTCCTGGCAGTTTACGGACCATTCTGCAGAGAACAAAGTGGAAATACTTTTTGCCAGAAAGTTACCATGGCTTCTATCCTCCCCCTCCTCCCTCCCCCTATCTGCGGGTATTTTATGCGGACCATTATACAATACGGAACGAAACTGCCGCATACTTTAGACGCATTTGTCTTGACTTGAATAAACTTTTATTGAAGCCCAATCCGACTCCGTGTCTGTAGGCGTACCAGGAGGGGGGCCTCCTTAGTCCAGGATTGCCTGGCTCTGACTGGCCGTCTGGGCCCGTCTCACCAGGTTAATCTGGGAGCCCGGTTCAGAGCTGGACAGCTGGGCCACCCAGCTGTTAAGGGTAGGGTTGCGGATTCGGAGGGAGGTCGGGTGTGTGGGACCACTCTTAACGATATGGTAAAGAGTACGTCTTTGAAAGATGAATGCCAGTCAATCGAGCGTGAGGAAGGGAATCTCTCGGTTATTTTTTGTTGTCCCCTCACCGGAGCGCCAGGTCGCCCTGGTGCGGCGCACACTGGAGGCAGCGCGGACAAGAGGACTCCTAGACATAGGAGGCTAACCACACCCTTATACCCCTTACCTTTGCCTCATTAAACGTTTTGCCACCACCACCACCCCTTTTTTTTCTGCTTCTGCTTTTAAGGTAAAGTTAGCAACCGCTCCGGTGTCAACTGAAGCACGTTGAGCTTGGCGTCGTTTACGTTGTGGTTCCGGTCGACGAACACGAGGCTGAACATCGGTATCGGTAAAAGTACCAGGCCCGCTCATTCTGTGACACTATTGCTGCAATAGTTTGATCCCATAGGCGATATACGAGGACACGTAAGCCGGCACATGCTATACATACGCTAAAATCATCTCCATGCTGTCGTCCTTAGTGCACCCTGTGCGGCTACCACACTCTTAGTCGGTACACACAGTAGCCGATGTGCTTACAGCTAAGATCGCGCGTCATTGTTTCACTTCGCGACAGGGATTAACAAGCTTCGCACTGCAACAGAACGACGTCAGTGGATTTCATGAAGTGGGCCGCCTAGCGCAATTGCGCCGAAGGTATTTGTGTTTGAATATGGTACGTGGTAAGGAAGCATTTTTTTAATGTTTTCTGGAAACTCTGCGTGTTGAAGCTAGATGCAAGCTCGGCCATTAGATGCACCTAGAAAGTACTTAAGAGTACAAGAAGACTGGCTGAACCAATTTGGCGCCAAAACACAAACGCCACGAATAGCTCGCACAACTGCTGCCCGCAATGCTTTGCAAATCCAGCTGCTCTCAGTGCGTCATGGACACTCAAGGAAATGTTCTGCGGAGAATAAGTTTGACCTTTGTCGACATTTTTTTTTGGTCATTGGCATTAATCCGTCGGCGCCAATGTTAGTTGACTGGAAATTCCCAGATGCGAGTTGGCATTTCTCACGGCGGCCTTTCTAAGCAGGTAACCGATACGCGAATGAAATAGAAGCACCGCGTCGTTTACTGCGAACTAGACAGGGTTCAACGACTTTAACGAGGGCAACGGCATGCATGCAGTTGATCCAGCAAGCGACCGAAAACCGCCTTCGCGGTATTACATATCGGCTCAAAATCCAAGCCGCGCTGCTTCGCGGTCTGTCACGAATATACGCGTCGCGGGAGCTCTCCGTACATCAAATATCCGCGCCGCGACCCAGAGCGGGCCCAGCCATGTTCGGAACGTGTAATGCGATCGGAGCACGAGCATATGCAACAAAAATAAACGCTGCCGCGATACGAATAGCGCCGAGGCTCCGTGGCCTTTCCTCCTTTAATAGGTGTATACTCGTGTCGCGGCCCTAGAATGTAGGAAGGGATTAAGATGGCGTCCTTTTTGTTTAACCGAAGAGGAGCGCGTACCATTTTTCTTCGTTCTTTATTCGTCTCATTCTTCAGGCAGGCTGGTCACGAGGTGAGAAAGTTGAAGGAAAGTGACTTCTTAAAACGACGCGATCGTTCGCGTCGATATGGTGGTATATGCGACAGGCGGAATTTCTTCCTACAGCTCGCTGCAGTTCCTCGACGGCGTAGATTCGAGCTGCAGCGACATGGTCCTTCTCTTTTTAATTTGGTTTCGCGGAAATGGCTTTGCACGGAAGCCATTCCTGGCATCTTTTTGCTTGTCTTCCGCCCGATACGGGTGTATGCGTGTTTGTCTATACGGGACGACTGTTTTTACAGCCGAGTCGCGTGCTGAGGCTCGCTGCACTGGCGCCGAACATTTGTATTTTGATTTGATGTCTGAGGTCCGCGCGTTCTACTTTGAACAGTTCGGTGCTGGTTAAACCGAGGGGGCGCATTGAGGTACAATCCCTCAGAATGTGTTTTAATAGATATTTGTTTTTTGTGTGTTCTCAAACCCAAATAAGGTCACCGCGCAGTCAAGGGTCAAAATGAACGTACGATTTCGTGCATAGCGATGGTACACGTACAACTGGGTTATTAAAGACGATAGTCTTTCTTGGGCTACTTAAACCCAGAAATTTTGGTCTGTCTGTATGTCTGTCTGTCCGTCTGTCTGTCTGTGACTCGATTCAGCCACCCGGCCAAAGTAAAATACTTACTGCGCAATAGTCTTATATACTAGCAGCCAAATGTGAGTGTCTAAGCCCGGTTTATATGTGCATACTTGTGAACTTTCATAAACATGAACAAGTCATAACGCAAATATAGGACCGAAAATTAATACACAAGGGATATTTACAGCGTTCCTTTATTTAAAAAAAAAAACTCATGGATGCTTGGTTTTTCGGTAGCAAATGATATTCTACATCTACTGCAGAAAACCGCCGTTTCCTTCCTGGCGGCATATGAGAAATCACGCGGTAACAGCAACTAAAGGTTCCACTAGCTAGGTTCCACGTTCTGCTTAGAACGCACGTGGAGCACGGCAACGCGGTTCTATAAACCTTGAAGTCGGCCGCCTCGATTCACGCGCGTCTCCGCCGTACTGCAGCGCTGGCATCGAGGAACCTGGCCTGTGGCAGTGGAACGCAATAAATTCAAATCATCTTGAGCAAACCTTTAGTCTGTTTACCTTGGGATGAGCGCGACAGTGCAGGAAGAGCATGGAGATGAGCGGGAAAGCAAAGGGGGGGGGGGCATTTCCTTGGCAAATGTCTACAGAGTCTTTCGTCTTTTGACGACATTTGCAACGAGCAGATACGCGGCTAATTTTTAGCGAGATATCAGTCTATCATGCTCCTCTCCCCAAACTTTAAATGAATTGTATTTTTAATGAATATTTAAAAAGCGAATGATAGCATTTTTATCTTACAGAGTAATACGGCTTCGTTAGTTTGGGGTAGTAACGTGGAATTCCGGTGCCCCAGTGTCTCAGGAATTTCTTCGAGGGGGACGAGGCTTGTCAAACGCAGACCGTAAACCTTCGTGATAAGCATACCCAGTGAAATGGCTCTTGCATTAATGGCACGTGTCGCTCAGAGAAGCACCGCACCAGCCGTTTTTGTAATGTTTCACTGTTCAGAAAAGGTATGCCTTTTTTTTTTAGAGCAGACTTCCTTATGTGGCGCATGCACAATTCCGTGTCCACCCGTTCACACGTTTGTTGGGCATGGTGTGGGCTGAGGGATTTTATCTTATCTTTATATTGCTGCCTTCCCTCCTCATTCAAGAGGAAAGGTACAGTCATAGAAAAGTGAAATGCGAACACGAAAATATGAACAAGAACGCGCAAAATTGAAGAATACTGTTCGTTGAGGTCCAATAATAGCGTGCTGTTGATATACTTGGAAAGCCACAATTCCTAACTTTGTTTTTGTAGCTAAGCCAGGCGTCGTTTTGACTTGCATAAAAAAAATCTTGCTATTTGTGCGTTCGGTTTCATATTTTTGTGTTCGCATTTCGTGTTCGCATGACCACGTCACCACGTCGCATTCGGTGGCAAGGATGCGCTATCAACAGGAACAACATGAATCCAAAATCTGCACCGTGAGATCCCGACTGGCTGATCAGTGCGAAGGGCGATGCGCCGTGATCAACCAAAGCACTTTTGATTAAAACGCTAACGCATTACAATATTGCAATTCAACGTGCAGTCATGGACAAATGAAATTCTAACACGAAAATATGAACAAGGACACGCAAAATGGAAGAAAAGTGTTCGTTGGGGTCCAATAATGGCACGCTATTGGTATATTTGGAAAGCCAGATTTCTCAACTTTGTTACTGTATTTAAGGTACGCGTCACTTAGTCTTGAATGAAAAGAAATCGCGCTATTTGTGCGTTCTGGTGCGGCATTCTCGTGTTTGTCAGTTTTGAAAACGTCCATTTTGCGTCCGTTTTATTGTGACCTACGTCCAGTTGTAGCTGGGCTTTGGGTTTACTTTTGCGCAACCGTTTTTGTAAACACGTTTTAAATGACTACACCTATTTTAAACTATCCTTTGTGTGTTTATTGTTCCGCCAGTGAACCTAAAACAAGGCGACGAAAAATCGTCTGCTCCAAATCATCTGCTTTGAGAAGCCGCGGCTCATAGCTCCGCCGCACTTGCATGGCGTCACATCCGGGTGGTCGCTTTTAGTTACTGAGGACTTACTCAAAACGGAATTTTTTTAAAGGGACACAAAACGGACAAAACACGAGAATACCTCCCCTAGTTGATACTTTCATGATCGCGTTTCATATGCACATGACTGCTTATCGAGATTTCACGAGCCGATGTTGTATACCAGGGCCCTAGTACGGTGCTGCAAAGACTGATTTTGTGCGACCTGTGGATATTTAGTGTGCGCTCAAATGTGAACAAAGCTCTTGCGCGGGAGTCGAAACGTCTTTATTCTTCATTGCTGTATTGATCGGTCGGTGCCTTCTAGCTCATTCGACGTATACATCCTCCTGATCAGACGGGCGTTCTTCCAACCCTCGACCTCAGCTTGCCGTGCACCTAGAATACAACGCCGAGCTCAGATTGCAGAAGGCCGAAACAAAGGCGCAGAGGTGACGAGTTCATTCGAACAAGACCGCACAACGCGGGGGTGAGAAGAGAGAGCGTGAAAGCAAACATGTCTTGAACGAGTTGTGGTGCTCACGAACTGCGTGCGTGACGACAATGTCCCGGCCGCTTGCCCTTTGTACGCCTCGTTTTCACTTCATTTATTTTTCTCTTTTTCTCCCCGGCGCTTCGCGCGCGACTGCGCAACCTTGTTTGAGGAAAGGGGTGTTTTGTTTACCAGCGGCCGTTGTCGCGTTCCCAAAACGTTGAAGTCATTCACACCGCCGCCAGCAACAAGTATTACGTGTGTCAGCCAGACCTCGGGGGTGTCGTAAGGTAAACACGCCGATTTCCCTTACGCACCTGGGCTTTCAACACAATCTCCGTGTAGTTTTTTTTTTTTTTTTTTTGATTGCTGGTTCAGGTTGTTTATTTAGCGTTCATGTTTGCAGTATTTGTGAACGTGCATATATCCGCTGGGAGCTAAGCGCTTGTCCGTGCCCTATTCTTTATTTGGTTTATTTTTCGCTGAAAATGCAGTTATTGTTTGTGCATATGAACTGCCAGAAATTCACTCAAAATTGGTTACTACCGAAGACTGTTATGTGCCGAAGCGCAACTTTGTTGCGATGAAGGCGAAGTTGGAAAACGAGTTCATCCTCCAAAGGAGCAACCACAGCTCGGGTCAATTCAACTAATAATAAAACGAAGCAAATATACAATGTTTCACCAACGCCGCCTGTATTATGCAAGCGGCGTTGGCTCTGCTGACTTGATTCTTCAGTACAAAAAAAAAAAAAAAAAAGCTACGCCCGAACGGGGGCTCGAACCCCGGACCGTTAGGTTAAAAGCCTAACGCTCTACCGACTGAGCTATCCGGGCGGACGGCTTGGAATTAGTTAGCCAATGTTGACATGAACTAGCCCTCTCCATCCCTCCTGCCACCCCCCCCCCCCCTCCCCTACAACAACAAAAAAAGTATGCCAGGTATGCCAACGGGGGAGGGCGGACTTCGTGCACGTGTTGTGGGACTGCGTCAAGTTTCCAGAGCGAGCGTCTACAAGAAGAGGAAGGCTGCCATCGAGGCTAGAAGCAGCGATGGCGAGCTACGACCAAGAAGAAAAATCCCAGAGGGGATTGTTTTCATTCACTGCGGAATCAAGGATAGAAGGTGGGACGTGGAAATAGCTGAAAAACTCAATAGTTGCGCTTCAAACGAGACTGAATGCGTAAGCAAGAAACGACCTGTACGAAACAGATGGTGGTTATGAAAAAAAAGAACTCAGGGAGACAAGGCTACTGTCGCATTTTATTGCAAGCTGTGCGACCCTCGGTGTCGAATGGTAGGCCTGTCGGGATTATGTGCTCTACTGTTGCGTTCGTCATGATAGGCGCATTATATGTCTGGCGTGTATATTCTCATCGTGACAGTTGCGGTGGCGACAGCTGCTCGTGGTTTTAGCAGCAGCGAGTGCCAGTCTCTTCGCTTGAAATACGGGGTAGCTGATCTCTTTTGAGGTGCACTTTAGTGGGCAACCACGTCTCACAGACGCCGTTGAGGTGGACGCTTCATTGCCCATCGCAGTGTATGGACAGGACAGACATGCAGACACGTGGCCAGTAGTGAAATTTTGTCCCCTTATTACCATCGTCATTTTCCTTTCCCCATTAAACGTCGGGTTCCTCCCCTCTCTCCCCTTACTGCGACTGAGAGGCTTGACCAATCGCCCCGGTTGGGCCCACATACATACACTATTAGCGTAAAGAGTGATGTGCTACTTTTGCAATTAGCATGCTCGAATTACTCCTGTAGCTCTCAGTGTGTCTCCAACGCACGTTTCGAAGTTGAAAGCAATAACGCATTCACAAGGTCCATCTTTTGTTGGCTACGGGTCGGCCCTCCTTGGTGCAGGGGATGCGCGTTGGACTCGCGTTTCGTAGAACCCTCGTTCGAACTCCAAACAAAATTTACCCACTTTTGTATGTTTTACTTTTGCTGTGTTTGGCGCTGTTGGCAATTTTTACCGAATAACCTTCTTTCAGCGTTCTTTTAGTACGCGTGTCTTCCCACGGAGATGAAACGTTCTAACGCGAGCGAGGCCTTGGAAAACGAGTGTCCCGGTATTTTAGTACCGTGACCACATGAAACGATGACGATGACAGGAGACGCCGACAGCCCGAGCGCCTAAGGGGCTTCGCCCCTATAAAAGCCAGCAGGTCGTATGGTCAGGTGGTTGGTGTATGTAATGGGGTGACAATGGTTTGCTTCCCCCCCCCCCCCCCCCCCCCACAGCTGAGCAGCGGGAGACCGCGCTGTCCAGCGCACACCTCGCCAACCAAGTCATGCTGACGGAGAGGGCAAAACGTGCGAAGACGGTGCTTGGACTTCTGAATTGAAAAGCCGCTCTCGCGCATAAATATGCCAAATAAAGGTCTCTCTCTCTCTCTCTCTCTCTCTCTCTCTCTCTCTCTCTCTCTCTCTCTCTCTCTCTCTCTCTCTCTCTCTCTCTCTCTCTCTCTCTCTCTCTCCCTCTCTCTCGTTTATACAAAAAGCATTACCACGCTTTCCTAAAGCAAGTTTAGAGAAGCGCGAAAGCTTTCTGACATCAAAAGTGCGCCGAAAGCTTCGCTGAGAGTATGTACCATCGCTCGTCAAAGCTTCAAAGACTACCTAGGCACCGGCCACGGTCAAGGCCCACCCAGATTTCGCGGGGCGTTGGTTCACGGGGCCTAAATAAAATGTGGTTGCAGGAAAATTAGGTTTTCATCCACTGCAATTAGTACAATGCGAAGAAAGATGGGATGATGGGGGGGGGGGGGGGGCCTTTAATGACAATTCATGATCTCTCCAATTTGCACGTTGATACAACTTGTGTTCCACTTCCTTTGCCTTTGTTTAAGTTCGCCCTTGTTTCATCCAAGAATATGTCTTTCCAACTAGCCCAGCTTGCAACCCTTCTGCCGATAGATAGGCGAGGAGGGAACGGAGACGTGCGCGAAACCCGTGTCGCCACCTGGTGGAGCAAGGCGAGGAGGCCGCCGCCGCAGCGATAAGCGCCCGCCACAAAGGAAGGCCAGGTGGCCACGTGTGGCGCAGAGCCGTGTGCGGTGGAGGAAGACGAACATCCAGCTGTGGTCGCTCGTGCAGCGGCGAGGCTTAAACAACGCCGTGAGGCGAATAAAGATGAATAGGCAGTGTATTCTTGGCAAACATTTCTGTATATCACTGCGAAACCACGCCTCGACCACGCCTCGATAATGGGCGTAGCCAGGGCAGTGAAGCCTTCGCTATCAACTAGGGTTAACCAAAGCTAAACCACAGCATTTTTTTTATGATCACCATTCTTTCTTTCACCACATCTCGCGTATCACCCAATCGGAATGTCAGTCCGACACGTACACACTTTTGGAGCGAATGAATACTGAGAGGCTCCGGCGAGAAGGCTTTGTTGAAGGCGAGAAGGCCCTTTATTCGGCAAGCAGCAGCCCGAACCCGAGAAGGGACTTCAAACCACGATGATGATGATCGAGCGTTCCACGCCCAGGCGATGATGTGCTGATGATGAACGGGCGAGGTAAGAAGTCGAAGACGATGCATTGATGGCAAATAAATGGAGGGAAAACGAGGAAGGATGCTCGGCAGTCACTTGTGCTTGCAATACACACGTTTGCCGCCACGTGACGTGTCGCAGCCAACGAGGACGTTAGGCCGACGCATACCCGCTTTCGCAGCCAATGTAAAGTTCGTGCCCGCGCCCTTGGCACTCTTCGTGGTTACGCAGATTTGGGAACGGCGCGTGTTTTGCCAACTGAGCTATACTATGCTTAAGTGATGCTTACGCGTTAAAAAGGTTCCCCTGCATGCTGGCCGACCCAGCACACCGCCTGCCAAGCAGTATTATGTCCGCGTCACGCTCCTGGTAGCAAATGTTCTGTGCGCAAAGTGAAACCTATAAAATTTAAAAGCGAACTCCTAACCGGAATTGTTGGAGTGTAAATGGGTGAAAGATACAATCATGGTGCAGTTGGGGAAGCTTTGTGAAGTAACGTGACTGTACTACAATTTTAACGGACCAACAAGAGAGAGAGAAATAACTTTATTGCGTGACAGCCAGTTATCCTAGACGTCGGCCAAGAGCCCTTGGGCTCTGACAGCGTCGTGCCGTCGTCCGCCAGCTGAATGGCGCAGACTTGATCCGCTGGGTCCGAGCGGAGCAATACGGTATCCCATTGCTCTACACTAGCGATTTTGCAGGCCCACAGCATGTGTGCTAGGTCTGCCCTATCCTTACACCGGTGACACTTTTCAGAATATTGCCCGGGGTAGCAATGGCTGTACGCTACCGGGTTGGGGTACGAGTTTGTTTGCAAAACAAATTTTCTTTTTTATATATATCGCCCTCACAGATTCATCACGCTTTAAATCTGATTTGGTATCTTATTTAGTAGCCGATGATGATTTGTAGCCACTGTTGTCATGTCAAGTGTATTATATGCATTAACAATCTGTGCTTGCCTCTTTTCGAGAGTGTTACACGTCGATGTACGACTAAGTTGTTATTAATATTGTTCCTGACCAAACACCAAATACACTGTTGACACTGTTGTACCAGCTTGATGAGTCCCCCTTATGCAACTCCCCCTGGGCTCTTAAGGTATATAAAGAAATACGTAAAAAAAATTTATTCTTTTCGCAGAAACGAGAGGTTTCTGCTACCCTTGACACGCAACCCCTCCTCACCCTCCCACCAAACACCTCTTTCCTTCTCCTCCCCTCTCACTCCTCCCATGAGAAATACAGTGCATGTATTCGCAGTAAGCTAGACGTTGAGATTTAGCTCCGCCCGGACCAACGTTTATAGATAAACGCTGGCCCGGACCACGCATTTTGTAGCGTACGCTACACTGGCCGAGGCAGAGCAGTTTTCGTGTGGACCTTGAAAGGCCGTACTGCGCAAGCGCGAGGAGCATTATATTGGATTTGATTTAGATTGGATTGGATTGGATTAGATTGTATTAGATTGGATTGGAAATCCAATCCAATTCAAGTACGGGTGTGTAGAGAATTGGGTCTGCACATTCGCCGGTCTGCGCATTCGCCGCGGCAGACGCACTGGCGCCGGCGCGTGCCCAGCTGTCTCCGTTACGCAGTAGCCAAGTCTGACGCTGTGCCGTAGCCGCTTGATAGCAGTTTCACGTGGCTCCTGGAGAGCCGGGCTGCGCATGCGCGAGGAGCACTGACTGGACTGGACTGGACTGGATTGGGTTGCTGAACCTTAGCTCACGCTACGTATAATCTGGCATAGCCGACCTGAGCCACTGGTAATTTTTTGCTTAAGTTTAAAATTTAGTTTCTTTTTTTTTTTCGGGGAAAGCGTGCGTTTTTAACACCGCGGTTAGTGCACTATTCTATTGTTCCACAGCTATCATCCAAGCTAATTTCGCTACCGCAGAACAGCCACAACAACGTCGACGGCTTTCCGCACAATGGGTCACTTAGGGCTTTCGCATTAAACAAAGGTTAGTGCGTAGCGCAGGAGCCCGCGAGGTGCGTCCTACTTCGGCGGGGGGCGGGCAACAAGTGGTTGATTTGACAGGCGGGCGGGCAGAAAAACAGGCGGGCAGGCTAAACGTTTCGCGCTTAGGTTTACGTCCCAACAAAAACTATAGTCATTAATATCTTAAATCTGAAATCAACATGGAGATGCCGGAGGGTTGCGCTGGTGACAAAGTGTAATTATAAAATTATGTAGTACTCGCACAAAGACCGGAAAAAGGTAGCATAGCACAGAAACGAGCCCGCGGAGTCACTGACGCTGCTAGGGCGAGTAGTACAAAAATCAGTGAACCATCCAGCTAATGCGGGTGGTTGCCGCTCTGAGAACGGTGGGGGTATCAGATCCGCCAGTCTTGTCAGCTGCGCGCATCTTTGTGAAAACGGCCATGACTCCGGCACTCAGCATCCTCTTCACCGATGAGGATGCGGCTTTCGTGGAGGAGGCAGTGAGGAGCCTGGACCAGGTACACGACTGGTCGAAGCAGGCAGGCAGGACAGCCCTTCTGGAAAAACACCGCGGCGGATACATCAGGCGACAGCAAGCCACGGAAGTTGCCGGATTGGGTGATGGCGGAGTGGTTTGTGGGATGACGGTGCCCGAGGATGGGGATGGTGAAAGAGTGTCGGTGAGTAGCCGGCTTCGCTCTGGCCAAGATGGCGCTGACGACGAGAACCAGACAGTCGCCGGGGCGGTGCTGCGGTTTGTTCCGCTGCTGCGGCTGGCCACCACCCTCGGCACGCATTAGGGAAGCCTGAGAACCCTCTAACATTTTGGCACCGTCGGCGGCTCCGAACACGGCCGTTGGGGACCTTGCTTGCTTCTTCTTCTTCAGCTTCCTTCTCATCTTCTTATCTTCCGCCACCCGGCTGTGAGAAGTCGCTGTAATTGATGGGCAAGCCATAATTAATGGGCAATCCGGGATTTCATCGCAGTCCGCTTTAAGCCATTCAACACCGTCGTATTTGTGTCCGGAAAAAAAATTAAATCAATAAACTTAAACAGGGGCCCAATTATCGCTTCAGTCCTGGCCAATCCTTGTGGGTTCGTGCGGAAGACTTCAAAAGGAGTCCCCATCGTAATTATTACCTTGCTACGCTGCTTAAATAGTTAGATTTCTACCATGGTAATTATTGAATGAATTATAATAGTTAATTCGTTATCAAAATATATAGGTTATTCAAAATTAGCCATAAAGCGAATAATTAACTGTTTAATAAGTCAAAAAACGATCGGTTGGTCAATCTTCAGAGACACCACTGTGCAACTCTGTCAAAGGCAAATAACGAGTGCATGCACGAGCGCATTTGTCACCCCATCGCCGAAGTCGAGACGTCCTCTATTGCGCAACACATTCATACCTCAGGAATCCGATGGCGTACGTGTCTGCTGGGAGCATAGAGTTTCATAGTAAAATATACTAGAGGGAATTTCGGCGCCACTGTCTAGGGGAACCGCACTTCGGCGAGCGTTCCGTCATTTACCGGGCAGGCACGTTCCACTTGTCCTTGACATGGCTCATGAACAGGCTGAAATGTTAGCTCTGGCTGCAAAAAGCAACAATATTACTATAGAAGGTTCAACAAATTTTTGTTTGTTATTACAAAGCTGTACCTCCAAAAAGGTTTATTCGTCAGTGATTATGTAGAAGCTTCATGCACGATGAACAAGAAAAAATGTTACCCTTTTAAGTTTATTTTGGCCTCGAGACAAAAAGGAAGCCATGTGGCTACCGGACCTCCCTAGCCGACTCGCTCGCTGGGAGGAGGTCTTGCTGCGAAGACTTCGTGTTGGTGTAGCCCTCTCTCCCGCTGTTACCCGGGAGTGGCCACCACGCTACGATGCCCCGTTCGACCAGAGCTGCCCCTTTTGCACGGCTCCTGCCGAAGATGCCGACACAGAACATTTGCTGTGGACGTGCCCTTCATTGCAAGCGGCCAGAACACGACACCTTCGAGGCACAGGCCTCCACCCTGGCAGACCACCTGACCTCCATCGGTGGATATGGGGACCCCACCACCGCTCCCTCCTTGCGTTTGTTCGCGAAAGGGGAGTTAACCTATACTTGTAGCATAGTATTTATGCCAACGGGCATACTGTCGCAAAAGAAAAAAAAAAGTAGGCGAGGAACGTCGCTAACGGCAATGGCGCCGCCCGCGGCGGCCCGCAACTGCAGCGACAGATTTCCCTCTAGTATAGATTAGTATGAAACTCTATGGCTGGGAGAGCTCAATGCTATCAATGCTATCTCGTGAAAACCAAGCTGAAGGCGGGTCGAGTAATGCAGAAATTTTCCCGCTGGCTGCCTGATTGCTTTCGTGGCTCGAGAGGTTTCTTCCGTTGGGCACCACCGCTAGCTCTGAAGTGCTCTGCCGACGGCGTGTTGGACAGCCGTGATCTAGGTTACAACCACGCAAGCTAAGTTTCTCTTCTGTGTGACGACTGTGCTTCTACGATAATTGCCTACACTCAGTTTGGTGCACGCAGGCTTTTGATACAGTTCAAATATCGGAACAAACACTCGGTTGAGCTCACTGGCCCCCGTGTCTTCTGTAAAAAGTGACAACGGTTCAGAGACGCGCCACGTGCTGGAAAAAAATTATTTTTTTTTCATTTTTGCTGTTAAGGAAAAAATGCTATACGTCCTAAATGAGGAAAGAAATTAGCGAGGGGAACTGAAAGATAAGTAGAAAATTAACATTTTATTAGTGTAAGCGGTCGAGTGCAATAATTTAGCACGTACACCTAACACGCCCGTCAACAACTCCTTTTCTCCTTGAAGTACGACCACGAAAACTTGGTTGTTTGGCAAGATATCAGAATTAAACACATGATTTTGTGTAGTGTGAACGCGTCAGAACGTTGCCTCGCGGGAGATGAAAATAAATAGATAAATAAACACAATAATACTTCGTTAACACGAAGTAGTAAAAACCAGGAAATATTTCAAGATAAGCGGATTTTTGGGATAAGCAAAGTTGCGCGAATTGCCATGAAATACCGAGTTCTTTGCAAGAAAGGCGGTATACTACTTACCAGATCTTCAACAGCAGCTACAAATCTTTGTTTTTCATAAAGGTTTGGAAGAGAAAAAAGAAAAACATGCAAGGGACGTTCACCGCGAAAGGGACCCGCGCCCTCCAATGGGTTTCTCCCCTCACGACATACCTTCACCTTCTAGTACACCGTACCTCTGCGCATGTCTCTACCGTCACATGATGTGCCACAGGGCTGCTTGACGAAGTTGATATGCCGCTAGGCTCAGACTTCACGTCCGGGGAAAACATCGGCTTTGTGGTAGGCGCGGCTAAACGAGAGAGAGAGAGAGAGAGAGAGAGAGAGAGAGAGAGAGAGAGAGAGAGAGAGAGAGAGAGAGAGAGGGACTTAGGCGCGGCAGCATCGCGCGAATCTTGTGAAACGCTCCTCTGCGACGAAATTTTCGTTCCACCCTCAGGCAATATTTCGAGATATCCGCAGTTTGGCCCGAAAATACTTCGAAATAAAGGGCAGCAAATACACGGGACGTATAGGAAATGGTTCGGTGCCGAAGAAAATTTCGACTTCACCGACTTTTCGAGACATGCGAGTTCGAGTTAACGAGGTATTAATGTAAACAAACAAACAAACAAACAAACAAACAAACAAACAAACAAACAAACAAACAAACAAACAAACAAACAAACAAACAAACAAACAAACAAACAAACAAACAAACAAACAAATAAATAAACAAACAAACAAACAAATAAATAAATAAATAAATAAATAAATAAATAAATAAATAAATAAATAAATAAACAAACACAGTTATCTCTCAATCAAACCATCGATCTATATCCCTTCATCCGTCCGTCTGTCTGTCTGTGCCCGTGTGTTGGTGCATATGTGCTTGAAATGTGAAATCGGCAAGTGGGCAAATCTATCGCCCAATGGTAGAGCAAACGCTCGTTGCCACGACGTCCCACTTATGTGCGTTACCTGATTACCGATAAGGTGACATCGGTTGTGACACAGCACGGGCACGCTTATCCTAGGTAAGCTGTATTAGCAATGTCATAGTCGCTCCCTGTCTTATTAAACGTTGTCTTTTATTTTGGCGCATTACGTTTCGTTTCATCAGAGATTGGCAGCTCAATTTTTTTAAACAGTTGCACATTTACGCTATAGAGTAAGACGAGATCCACGGCAGCATTTATGGGAATCTCCGTGGTGCATAAGAGGGACCGTACGCTTGCTGCTGTTGTCTCTGCCATGACATTTGCGCGGCTGCGGAACACTACGGCAGCCGTGCGGAGCAGCCACTTTGCCGCATGTTAGGTGCCAGAGAAATATCACCCATGTATAGCTTGTGTTTTGCTGGGTTCACGAGTTCGGATTAGCCTCTGAGAAACTAAAGGCCGCGATTGGCCGCTGTAGTTGCAGTCAAATTGACCCAAGAGGCAGCACAGCTGTAGTTCCCAGGTGAAAGTCGACGCACCTAGTCTAAAAACCCAGCCCATTCCATTCCTCCAAGCGTTGTCGCCATTGCATTCCCATTTAATTACGGGGTCATGAAAATGCGGATTGATCCGGAGTAACTTCCATTCTGGAGTGGTAACTCCGCAACGTTGATTCGCACTCAACCCAGGACGCCTGTACTCATTAAAAACCGGTAGGGGTACCCGGCGGCAGGCGGATTCGAACCCGGTACCTTCCGCATACGATTTGAGGGCCGTATCATTGACCCATCACTGCGGTGTCGAGTCGGGATGTGTATATCACTACTTCCACGCAAGCTGCAGCAAGCAACGTCACGTTCGACGTGTTCTTCCCGTGCAACGGTTCCATCTTAACCCGGCAAATCCTGAAGCCGCTTCCGAGCGTTCCGTACATCACGTTCGGTAGAGCTCTGTCCGCTGCGGTGCGCGGAAGCGATAACACGCGGACTTTCGCTGCGTATGCCGCTCCTGGCTTGGAATACGGCGGCGAAGCTCTTAGCCTGCAGCGTCTCCTTCTGGCCTCGTTGCTCTACCAGCGTTGCTTTACCTCCCGTTGTGCCCCGGACGGACGTGATCCAGTTGGCCGGATGGGCGACACTTACTTCCCGCTCTGTTTGTCGTGTCGACGTAAAACGCCGCGCTCTCCAGGGATCCGCCGCTGACAATCACCCCCACGCTCGAACAGACTTCCGGATAGTCCTAGCAGGACCCTCTAAATGAAAGAAAATATTCCCACAATGCTGTCGTAAGTTGTCTGGTGACCTTTAGATCGCAGAAAGTAAGTCGGATGTCGCGAGGTGTGCTGAAAATCACTGATGAGGCAGAGCGCAGGCTTACGCGCATCTAGGGGGTGTTGGTCGCGCACGCGCGCTTTTTAAACGGCGGCGGAGAGAGCGCGCGCTGCCCCCGACGCGTCGGCGGCAGCTCTTATCGTGATCACCTTGTGGACGCGTGCCACGCATGGTTCAATCGCTTCTCCTCGCTTAGCCGGCGAGCCGTCACTTCCTCCTGCTGGCGAGCACGGCGCGCCGACTGACCCGCTGCGGAAGGACGGCTGTGTACGAGGAGGAGGAGGAGGGAGAAGATACACACAACCGAGGATGGGCCGTTCGTTTACGACATCGCCCGCGTCGCCCGATTTCTTCCCCTGCTAGCGGTACTTTATTGACTTGAGCACACCGAGCTACAGGCCCGTACGTTATTTGCTCAATCCGTTTAGGCGACCGTATCGACTATTAGACTTCGCCCTGCAGATACGGGCTACTTTCGGAAGTGTAAAATGATACGCCGGCATCACCGCGAATAGGTAATGACGAGTAGTAACAGCCGAAAGGGCTTTTTTTTTTTTTTGGTTGGTGATAAAATTTGTCACGTTCTTCGGCGTGTTAAACATGGAAAATTGTGTACCAGAACTGCGCCACAAAAATTGTTTCCGGTTGTAAAGCTGGCAAACCCTCGAAAATTCAGCCGAATCAGCCGTATCCCCCCCCCCCCCCTCGCGCCCCCTCTCGGGCCTGCCAAGTTGCCCGTCTTGGGGAGCAGGTATGGGGCACGGGGGACGGGACGGTCGGGAGGGGGTTAAGGTCTTTGAGGCGAAACTAGTTGGCAATCTTTAGCTTGTCGACCATCCTTCATGAAAAAAATCGAGGTCAACTTGCCCAGTAGAAATACAAAATACTTGCACAGGCTGAAGTAGTCAGCGCTTAACAAAATGGGCAGCCAAAGACCGCAAGGTTTTAGTTTCTATCGCCATTTTCCCTTAAATTGACGAAACCTAAACTTGAAAGTCCATTAATAATACCATGTATCGACAAAATAATTGACTGCGTTTTATTGCCGTCAAACTCTGCCGCATTTAGAACCTCTGAACCTCAAATGAGGACATGGCGCAAATTATGTGGTCTATATCTACTCCTGATCTTTATGTTGTTTTCCTTTTCTAACACCAAAGCTGTTTGGGCCGCTTTGATCGGATATTTTACGAGCAAGTTACGCGAATGTCGTCATGCAAAGGTCCATCCATAATTGCCGCGTACGTGCTTAGAGGGATTGGCCAATGCCGGTGAAAGCTGGCTTGAAAAGTTGAGGAAATTAATGGCTTTTCACAAGCATAGTCGCGGCCAATTAGCATGCACCTCACATACGTGAAGTGCGAGTCAAGAAAGGGTTAAATTGTTTTAAGGCAACATCGAACACGTTCTCTAAAATTCCTTCTTCAAGGGGTGAAATGATAATTATGATGAAAACATTCTTTATTTGGATCTAAGATTGGTGGTCCCTGAATCCCTATAATGGGATTCAGTTGGATTTTGCTGTCGCTTTTGCCCTTTCGATTCGGCCATGTTGAACTTACGGGTCCTCACTCGACAGCATTAGCCGATTCACGAACTCGTCGGTCGGGAGGAGTGTGTGACTCGACAGCTCAAGGACGTCCAACTGGCCGAAGATGCTGCTCGCATTCAAAGGCTAAGGGGGAGGAATCCCGGGAAACTCCTCCTGCATTCAGCCCAATTTTTGGGCAAAATATGTTATCACCATTATCACCGCATGGTCGCTTCACCGCTCCTCAATGACAACATGCCTACTCATGGGGAATGGCCAATGACCAGGTGCCCTCACAAGACGAAGAATTTAATGCCTCAGCAAATTGATGACAGTCGAGAAAGAGTCCGGCTTGAAGACGGACAATGCCGATTCCCATACTTCTAGCTAACGTGAGGTGAATAGCACATACGCGCGTATCATTCGAAAGTCAATCCGCACATACTCACTAGGGCGGGATTGGCCAGTGATTATAACACTTCATCTTTTAAAAGCCATGAAGCTGCAGCATTTCATTTATTTTATTTTTTCCTTAACCCACTTTACAAAACTGAACTTACTGGTGGTACCAAACTCCCGCACCCGAGCTTATTCTTTTGAGGAAAGTAAGCGCGACTTCTGTTTCTAATTGCGCGCATGTTTGCTGTCAGTTGGACAATCTCCACTGCGTTTCGAAAATACAAGTGTAGGACAGCGGTAAAGACAGCAGAACCGAGATTGTATCTGCATTATACTGACCATTTTTCCACTTATTCTCAGTTTATCGAACAAACAACCCCACTTCTTGGTCAGGATCGAGTAAACCAGCAATCACAGTGTAGGAACAGTCGAGTCTTCCTTGCGCACTTTCTATACGGAGTATACATATTTAAAACAGCGCGCCGACGCAACGGTTGTGGCTGACCAAAAAAAAAATAATAATAATGACGAACAAGGCGGCACAGGAGCGTCGCTTTCGTTCGCGATAAATATAGTAGTGGCGATGCACTTTATTTCGGAAACCCTGGCCGCGCGCGAGAAACATGCACGCGTACGGACGCAGCGACCGATTTGCAGCCTCTTCCGCGTTCATTAAAAGTCGCTTCGCTTTTGGTGGCCGCGCAGCGACACCCTGGTTCGTCGTTTCGGGAAGTCGTCGGTCTTTTTTTCACTGGCTACCGCGCGGTTATAGAGAGAGAGAATGGTGAACGCGGCCTAAAGCCCTGGAGCCTACAAGGACGTTTAAGCCCACGCTTTGATGCAAGCGAGATTACCAGCGGCAGTTTACGTGTTAGACGACTTTACCGCATGCAGGTTCAACGAACGCCGCAACATCCGTTTAGGATTGAGATGTCGCAAGCCGAGCGTGTGGTTCTGGCGAACAATAAAAAAAAATGCTAGGTTATAATAGTGGAACACGCATGTATTAATCTTGACGCTTAGAAGCTACAACTCGAGGTCATGCGGCTAGGTCGTCGTGGAGGAATGCAGTCGCACGCATAAAAAGAGTTATGGGCCCGCAGTGTCGCTAACAATACTATATCGGGTGAGTGCCCGATACATGCAAAAATTACAACCATTAAAATGTTATGTGTGTATGCAATGCTAATTCTTGTGCCTAGTTGATGTACAGCTCGTTTTGTTGTGTCGCCGTTTTGTGATGCTGTCGGGTTAATTTATCTTGCCCCGAAACATTTACATAATTTGTCTAGTTGTCTCTGAAACATATAAGTGGGCAGACCAATAAACGGTGTGTTGGCCAACTGAAGGAGTTTGTCCTGCGGGTTCCGATTTGGGGGCGTAGGGGAAAGGGGAAGGTTGTTTGTAATGCTTCAAATGGGTGAAGAATTAGTTCTTTTTAGTGCGCAAGCACTACAGGATTACCATTCTGGATTGTGTCTCGGTGTTCGTTCTCAGCCAGCAGAGTATGCCTTGCTATGGAAACCAAAATAAGCCTTGCTAGTTTAATATGACTCTGCTTATATCGTCTTTACAAAGTATTTTCTTAGTGGTGCAAGTTTTGCGCGATTGAAAATTCGACATTAAAAGGGCCCTGTTACATTCGGGAAGGCGTCCCCGAACCTGGCTCCGTCGCCTCCGTCATGTAGTGATAGCGTGGTGGACGAGCGGTCGGCAAAAGTTGCTGCCTTGCTGATGACGATAAAAAGCCTAAGGCAAAATTTAACTGGTTTACTGCATGTCGAGAGATAGTCCGCGACGACACAGGAACATCACCCTTCCGGACGAGCTTTTAGCAAGACTCGAACAGAGCGACAGGGATCCGATGCTGTCAATCGAATGAATTATGCGCTCGGAAGAACCGCGTATTTATCCACCTAGGCGTTAACGGTCAAACAACTCGGGTAGTGCTTTTGTACGCGGCACGAAATAGTACAGGCACACAACACAAACACTCTTTCCCGAGTTGGTGAGAACCCGCAGTAGTGGCGCACGTTGAGCATGAGAGAAGGGGCAGAGATCTCGGCGAGTGGTGTCCGCCCACAGAAGTAAGTCTCAGCGTGAGCAGTTTGTTCTTGTGTTTTGTAGCTGCCGCGGCTTAAGGCGCCACCAGCGAGGCGCCCGTGCGGCATACACACTCCGGCATGTAGTAGCTTGTCCGAGGAAGGCAGGCTGTGCCGCAAAGCCCAGGAGCACTACACAAAACTTGCAGCACGCGCGAATAAGGTGTAACGGCGCGCTGAATCGTAGCAGCCCTAAGTAAGGTTGGTTTTTGTACGCTGGCTTTTCCTACATTAGGCGTTGCAGTGAATACTACTCATAAAGAAAAAAGAAGTTGACTGACTGTGGGTAATTAATCAATAGTTTAACAACATCGCGACTGCAAAATATTCAATTAGCAGCAGGTCAAAAGGCGGCCCAGCAGTGCTTAACTTGGTGCAAGAAAATGTGCTTTCGCATGATATTTGGTGTTTGGCGCAGACAAACCGTCAGTCATTTTTACAGCGGAGATGAATCAGGATAAATTTTTATATATATTCGCTTTTCGCTATTACGTAAACGGAATTCGCTTCTTCAGTTGTTAGCATGGTCAAGTAACTCCTGTAAGACTCAATGCGTGTTACTACAACATATTTATACATCGCAGGCCACAACGTATTAACTGGTCGCCTCCTGTTAGTCTAGGGTATACGCCTCGAGATTCGCGATCGCTGCGCCGCCTGCCGCCGCTTCTCCGCGGCGTTTGCGGGATTAGCGCTGCATAACTGATAAGTGGTTATGCAGTGTTTTGGTTCTCTTTCGCTTCTCTTTGCCTTTCCGCGCACTAAACAGCTTGTTATGTTGACGTCTGTAAGCAAACTGCACGTTTAAGGCACTTAAGAAAAAACAGCTGCGTCTTCGTAGAGCGCTCGAACGCCAACGAGAGGTACCCGGGAGGCGGTTCTGCGCGCTTCTTGGCCGCTCTTGCGGGCGTCGGCGACGGCAGCAGCATATCACCCCTGTCACCTTCGAACACGTCAGCACAAGTGAATTCTATTTATTGTCGCCTCGTTTAGACCTGATATTGGCACTATAAGAGGTTGGTGCGTTTTGCAGAACAGACAACAAATGCGGCTTTGCTTCGAATATGTACGGCGTTGAAAAATATGTTTCGGGGATGTGATAACCCAATAGCTCACAGCAACTTGTGCTTTTTATGGGAATATAAGCCACGCGAAAATGTTAAGTACACTCAAAGGCTGTGCGTTGTCAAATATGTGCCCAATTAAATTTTATAGCAAGCACCAAGGTATAAGTTAATGAAACCACGGGAAAATGAATGGTCTGCAAGTCAGGAATAAATAGAATAGTCGTACGGGAATGAAAAAAAACCCGGTGCAGCTTCTGAAATGCTAAAGACGTTCGTTTAAGCACGGTAGTATTCAGACCAACAAGATGCGAAATGCACTGATATTTCGCAAGACATTGGGGGGGGGGGGGGGGGGGTAGGGAGGAGGGGGACGCTCAACTATCGTTGTTCACAATCGCGGAGCGAAATCAACGAACGAACGTTTTATTAATCACACACACACACACACACACAAGCTGCGTGTTCACTTTTCGTTTGTTTTTCGCCTTCAAGGAACGGCTGATCACTCGGCGGACGCATTTTTTGAATACAGGGTAGGCAGTTCACAAGCTATACGAGGTGTCGTTGGAAGAGTTGATTGATTTATTGTAGTTTTTAACGCGCCGATGCAACGGAGGCGATGAGGTGCGCCGTAGTGCAGGGCTCCGGATTAATTTTGACCACCTGGAGATTCTTAACGTACGCCGAAATCTTGTACACACGGGCTCGTTGAAGAGTGTGGTATCGATAAGGCTCTCTGATTTCGGTTTATGCTAGATTCTGCAGTCTCCCCGTGTCATATAACGATGTTTCGAAGAAGTGTTTAGTCGCGGAAGCGGATTACTCTATAAGCCCGTCTCCGCGTTTCTCGTGGAGGATAAGTGTAACAGATTTATCTTTGCGAGCGCTCACCTCGGGACAAGAGGACCCAGCATTAAAATTTTCGTCGTGTGCTGACTCCAGAGTATAATTTTGCATTATCCATCGTACTTCTTTCGTAAAATGTTTGTGAAATTTATGTCGCATTGGCTTGTTCAGGGTAGTGATCAATATAAGCGTAACTTGCGTGCTGTCAGGTATGAGTGCTCCGCTAGATTATACAAGCGCACAAAGTCGATTTACATCACAGTCTTATGGCCGCAACATGGCCATCGGAGGAAACACGGCTTACGGAGACACTGCCACTAAATTTCAGGGCAGCGGAATTGCAATCAGCTGCATGCATATGCCGGCTTCGGGACGCCGGCCTGTGACACACACCTGGCGCTCATACAGACCGAATGTACCGCACTAAGATCGCGTCATGAATGTTTATACTCTCGTAAACGCACCACGCTTACAAACAGAGTGCCTGCTTCACATTATTCCGCATTTCGAACGCGTAAAAACGGTAAATCGCAGTCTTTAACGAGCCGCAAAAGCAACGGCGACAGGGGAGAGCGGGCCGGAGACTCCCGCGGCTGCTTCCGAAACGGGCCGGTAGGGGGATTTCAGTGGCGCCCCTACAGGCCGCGCTCGAGGCGTATACGACCTGGCTATGGTGCAGGGAATGCGTGCTCGACTCGCGTCGCGTAGGAACCAGGCTGGAATCCCAGTCTTCCTTAATTCTTTTTCCTTTTCTTTAAATCTGTTCGTGCTGTAGGCCATTCTTTGAACTACCTGTAAGGTCCACTTATGAGATTAGCGGCCAGGCGCCCGGGTTGCGCGTGAGAACCCGCCACTCTGTCTGGTGGGTGGCCCAACACTGTAGACTCTACGCTGCAGCCGTCGCCAATTCGTCACGGCGCGCACGGGAGACGGATTGTCTGGCCCACCTCATACCACAGGGATAATCCCCCATTGAAAAAGCAGACGGCGCCGCCGGATTCCTGGAACCGTCCGCGTGACGCGCGGAGGTGGTGGGATTCCCGGCGTCGAAGCGCGCGCTGCGCAAGACACCATTGTTAATGCGCCCCGGCCGGCACTGTGCACTGTCGCCGTCTTTCGCTCTCACCCCGCGGGGTCGCACGCACCTGATCGTCTGCGAGCGTGCCGTTGACCCAAAGATGGCGGCGCCTCATTGAATATTCCGTTTCGTGTTGAGTGGCAGCTGTCTACGTGAATTTGGGCACTCCTTACGCGTGTACGAAAGCTACAGGGGTGTTCCGGAGAGAGGGTGATCTTGAGGTTTTATAAGGCCGAACTTGGCTGTTGGAAATCGTTCTCGTCTGAGCGCCGAGCCGTTCCCGGCGGCGACAAGGAGTCTCGACCGTTAAAGCTAGGTTGGGATTTGTGAGCCCCCTAAGCAAGAGGTTAAGATCGCGTCGGAGGTTTAGGGTGCAGCGCCGTACCGGGCAACTAGACGGATCTTGCGGCGGGACAGAGTCTCGGCCGTCATTTCTCGAGCGGTTTGTGTACGCTCCGAGGATAGGAGAGTTAGACGAAGTTGAGAAGCTCAAGTGATTTGTGCGCACTTGGAGCTAGCGTCTAGCTGAAGTTTGAAGTTTTCCTTTTATTACTCATGTACCCAGTTTTCCTACTGTAAATAGCTGTATATAAACTTCGTTTCATTTAATCTACCACAACGCCTTGAGTTCGTCAATTCGACCGCCGTCTCCAAGAACTTCAACACCATCGCCCTGCCAGCCTCCTGCCAAATCAACCGGAGCCCGGGCGATTGGGTTCCTGATCGACGACGGACTTCGGGGAAACGAACCACAACCATCTTTGCTCTACCTTTCGGTCACGCCGACGCCGTACGCCGCATTTTCGCTTAATGGGGCAAATAAGACCTTCGCAATAAAATAAAACACAAGCAAACACTTCGTCGGCGCTGGTCCGCAGCGTGCACCAGAAAAAATAAAGCCCACAAAAACATCCGGTGGGCGTTCCATATAGGCCATGCATAAGAAAAAAAAAAAAAAACGAAAATCGCGTGCATTAGACATTTCGCCCGTGTACTCTCGATTTGCCTTCAGCTTCTGTGGAGGCATTGTCGGAGCATTCTGGACCGTAATTCTGCAACAAGTAGCTGCAGTAAGACTGGTGTCGAGGTTTTAGGCTATAGTCGACATTGGTAGAAGACTCGTCGATGAACCTATCCAAAAGAAACGCTCTCGCGCCACCACCTCGTAAGAATATGTTTAGGAATCCTCGGTAACTTTTTTATTCACTGAACTGCTAATCTCTTTAGCCACTAACATTTTGTCTAAAATGTGCCCACGGTCTATGTTGACAAATCCGAACCTTGACACCGATGCTGGTTAAATAGTTTTTGATGCAAGGTTTTTTTTTTTTTACAGCAGCGCTGTCCTGGTGACCTTAAAGTAGCTTAATAAAGCGACGCCAAAAGTACTGACACCCGTGAGTGACGCTGAAATACTGACATACGAAAAAAGGTGCGTCCACGCACTCCGTACAGATCGTTAGGGGTAACTTGCAGCCGGCATATAACGTATAACGCGTGGCCTACCCATTTCAAACTAACGTGCGGCCGAAAGTTGCTCTTGTCACGTTGGCGCTGCAGTAACTTGCTGCGAGAGAGACACTTTTCCTCTCCCTCTGGTGCGCCGTCCCCAACTACTGGTGTCGCTAAACGTGATAGTGTGGCTACGTCATCTAAAATTCTGCAGAAATTCAGAGAATTATCTACTAATGCGTAGCATTCTTATGTCGCCTATCTTGAGTGTGAGTTTTCTCCATCCAACTGCTTTGTTTTTTTTTTCTAAATCCTGTCCCACCAATTATCTTCAATTATCTTCAATTACATTATTATAACGATTGCAGGTGAAACTTTTGCGAAATCTTCATTATTATGGAAATGGCATGCGGTACACGTTTTGACATTTTCCGTAATTATTTTATATATTTATTATTTCCTTAGTTTTTCAAAATTGCGTTCCACCAATTACGTCCATTTATTCTATTACAATGACTACAGGTGGAACTGCCGCTAAATCTGCATTATTGTGGAAATGCCACGCGGTATACGTTTTGCCATTTTCTGTAATTATTTTATATTTACGGGAAACGGCCTGACGTTAGGTACGCGGACGCATCACTATACCCGAGTAGATCAGCCCACGCCATCAGCATAGTCAATAACCAGGGACTGGAGCTAGCTTCAGCTTCTATACCTACCAAGGACATCGACACCGCCGAAGAAGCAGCCATTGCCCTTGCAGCTATCACTGGCAAAGAACATGTCATCATCCTATCAGACTCCCAGACGGCGTGTCGAAACTTTCAAATTGGACGCATTTCATCAACAGCAGCAAACATTTTATCGGCCCACCCTGATTTACCCGAAATTTTCATCATATGGACACCGGCTCATTCATCACTGGAAGGGAATGAGGCGGCTCACGCCGCAGCCCGAGCCCACACTCACCGGGCGTCTCCTTCTGGGATGTCAGCCAGTCCTTCCATTAGCCCAACTAGAGAAATAATCCCCAGAAGGTACAGTGACATCCTGGCCCACTACCGCTTGGGACGAAGAACCTTTCCGCCTCCACATCTCAACATGTCTCGCGAAGACACGGTCATCTACAGACAGCTACAGACTAACACATTTCCACATGGTACATTACTACACTCAATGCATCCGACACTGCACACATACACTTGTAAATTCTGCGTGGAGCCATGCACTCTCTACCACATGGTATGGGAGTGCCGCCACACACCATCCCTTGCCCCATACCCAAATCCCTCACTTGAGCAGTGGGAGGGTCGGTTGACCAGCTCCAACCCGGATCACCAACAACATCTGGTAGACCGGGCGAGACAGGCCGCCAAGACCCTGGGCTTCCTAGACTAAGGAGGTCCCCCACCTGGCGGTCAACCCAACAACATTGACTGCTCAATTAAATGTTTATTCCTCCTCCTTCCTTTTCTTAATTGTTCAAAATTATGTTCGACCAGTTATCTCCATTTACGTTATTAGACGACTACAGGCGGAACTTTAGCGAAATCTGCATTTTTGTGGATATGCAGAGCGTTAATTATGGACGGAAAGTTGGGCTAGTTGGTTAGACGATACTGGGCACATTTTACTAGCGCAAAAGACGGGCCACAAGAGTCAGAAAATCACGGTTCTGGCTGTGGGGGGTACCCGGCAAAGAATGCTACGCATTAAAAACCCAGGAAATCTCTCTCCCCTCGCTTCTATTTTCCTTTGAAATCATGTTTCTTTCGCGCATGCGCACAGGGTTGCGCCGACGGAGTTGTCTGCGTACACGGACCATACACAGCTTTGTTATAAAGAACCTCCGGGGATATTGCGAAGGTATAAACTTCCTCCCAACACAAAAGCGCCATACACAAGAACGACTTCCAGAAGCAGACCAGAGAAAACTCTCGAGCAACCTTTGTGGAAATGGACAAATGACAAACACTAAACCGGATAAAACGGACGTCCCTTCCGCGATTTTATCAAGTACGAGCAGCTCGGACGAAGTCTACGCGCTTAAATATAGGAAACGCGCGGCGCCCCCACGGTCCCAGGATGCCCTGAGGCATGCAGAAGGAGCGTGCGGCGCCGCTCACCGCCTCCTTGGGCGCGTAGTCGTGATGCACTTGACCGCCAATGAAGTCGCCGCCGCTTACACCTCCGCTACACTAGCGGCCTCGAACTTTCGCCTCTCGTGAGCAGGCGTGCATATTATGAACAGCGTGCATGCTCAATTCGCACATGGGGTGTTACGTGATCACGCCGTTGCTTCATGAACGTTTAAGGGAACGGCAACGCAAAACAAAAAGTAAGCTGCGCGGCGTGCGTTAATGCGCCAATTTAACCGAAGTTCCTATAGGTGTGGGCGAGAAGAAAGGCGAAAATGGTGGCGTTGACTGCTGAAGCCCGATATGTTTCATCGGCGTCGATTTTTTGGTGTAGAGTTTCATATGCATGGTTCAACATTTTTATGCGTGCACAATGACGAAACCTGTCGGTCCGTCTGTAATACGTGATGCGTCACATTTTCGCCGAATCCTGGTATGCTGTTCCTCTCGGTGTTCGAAGCGCTCACAACACAAGGACAAAGAAAGTAAGAGGGAGATGACAGAACGCTGTATCTTCTCTCTCTATTTCTTCGTCGCTTTGAAGAACACGATGAACAGCTGTCGACTAGCGGAATTGTCCGTTCTCGTCCAGAAATACTGTAATAAAATGCGCCACGCCATTCGTAATAGGATATAATACTCCTTATTATATCTTACAAGCAATGTATATTTGGTTTATAAATGCGAAATCCGACTTTAAAAGAATCTGTATATATATATATATATATATATATATATATATATATATATATATATATATATATATATATATATCTATATAAGTGGTCTTCAAAACGCAGCTTGAATTTCTTTTCTCTTCGTTTTTTTTTTCTTTTTGCTGGGCCGCGCCCTGGAGGCAGCCCGGGCAAGAGGCCTCCTGGACTCTGGAGGCTAACCACACCCTCTACCCGTTCCCTTTAAGCACAATAAACGTTCTACAATCCATTAACATAAGATTGCCAACCTGGGCGATGAATTTATTTTCCGCCTGAAGTAAGTTTCAAATGCGTGGAACAGTGTTGACATGTCGGCACCACGTCCCCGATGCAGGCAGTCGAAAAATAAGTTCGAACGTCTTGTTGGTCGACCTCGTTGTGACAGGCGTATCTTTTTCTTTTTCAACTGCGTGCCATCCATAATCTCAAAATGAGTGCCATCCACCGTCGAGTGTTTTCAGGGACCGGCTGAAAACACTCGACAGTGGATGGCACTCATGTCTTGTCACATGTCGAAGGTGCACAAGAAGAGGTTCTTGCGCGAGGTAGACTTGAATTGGGCAGACTCGCGCTTCTGCGATCGTTCCACGTGTTGATGTGCATCCAGGCAACCCCAAACAGATTCGTAGGGCTTGTGCCTGTGCACTTTGAAGCACGCGTAATGACGATCGCCGAAGGTTACACAATATAGGGGCACTGGATAATAAAAAAACACCATGAAAAAGGCACCGGTGAGATTCGAACTCACGATCTCCTGTTTACTAGACAGGCGCTTTAACCAACTAAGCCACGGCGCCGACGGGACCGCACCGCCTTAAGATTGCAGAATATCGCGAGAAAAACTGGGTGGTAGCCAGACCTAGTTTCTTTTCTTTTTTTGTCATAAAGAAAAATAACACTCCCGTAGTGGTGGCGGTATCCAGAAGCAACAGATGAACGAATTGTATTTTTGAAGGTTATCCAGTTTCGGAATCCCATTTCACTTATTCAATTGCGTTTGGCTCACGTAAGTAAGGACAAGAGGAATAAGAGGAAGAATAGGAAGAGAAGGATAATGAGGAGGTGAAGATTTCATTAAGGCGATCCTTAGGTGCTGAATAAAAAAAGCATATTACAGCCGACAAAACTACAAGACAAAAAAAAGGCACCGGTGAGATTCGAACTCACGATCTCCTGTTTACTAGACAGGCGCTTTAACCAACTAAGCCACGGCGCCGACGTACCCTGCAAAAGTGGAGACCAGAATTGAGGCGCTGACTCCAAACCAGTTCTGAATGTAAAACAGCTCTTTCATACGGTACTCTTTTGCAAGATACTCCGTGGAATGCTGATTAGTTCGGTGCCACGACCTGCCGGTTTTACTGCCTATAGTGCATATGCACTAAGCCGGAACACAATGCCCGCTTCGGAAGTGCTCTTTCTGACGTTTATTGTAGCCTTCCGGGCATTCAGTCATTTTCCAGTTCGTTCCAACTTGTATACATTCCTACATTTACTCCACGTTGTACAAAGGCCCCAGGCCCATGTAAGTAGCATTATTACATAAAATAATCGAAGTTATCAGGTTGTCCCGTCAAGCGTAAAACGCACAAAAGAATTCTCCGATAACACATAGACAAAATAACCAGTTTTCAATAGTTGTAATGCAAAAAAAAAATATTCTGGGTGCTTCCAATTGGGAACAGTCGGATAACGCGTAAGCACACACCTCTTCGCTATACAATAAGGTCTCTTAAATTCCGGTTCACTAATAACAGAAATGCATTACTTGGAAAACAGTTTTTAGGGGCAATACAAGATATTCGATATCGAAGTATTATCGCCCAAACACCGTCTATATATATATATATATATATATATATATATATATATATATATATATATATATATATATACAGGGTGTTTCAGTTTACACTTTCAAAATTTCCTGAAGGTAGGCTTTTCAAGAAAGATAGGTTTCTCTTAAGGAACCAGCTATCAGGTTCGGCGGACGTCAGCAGTTATGAGAAACATGCGAATTACATAGTTAATTAACTAAAACTCTCTAATTAACTTTTTAATTAGCGAATTTTGGCGGTTATTGCCAATGGCGAGTTTGTAGCCATGGAGACGACGATAACAGACCAGTTTTTGATTGATTGTGGGGTTTAACGCGCCGACGCAACGCAGGCGATGAGGCGCGCCGTAGTGGAGGGCTCCGGATTAATTTTGACCACCTGGGGATCTTTATCGTGCGCCGAAATCTCGTACACACGGGCGTTTTTGCTTTTCGCCTCCATCAGAAAAGCGGCCGCCGCGGCCGGGAATCGAACCCGCGACCTCGTGCTCAGCAGCGCAACGCCGTAGCCACTGAGCCACCGCGGCGGGTCAACAGACCAGTTTTTAAAGCAAAGAAAAATGCACTATGTAGAGCCCTGCAGCACGCAAAAATCAAGTTTTTTTCCCCAATGAAACCGAAACGCAGCGCACATGGTGCGCCAGAAGTCTAGTGCAAACGCAACATCCGCTGATGACGTGTTGCAGTGACTGTGTCGCCCAATTCAAAAAGGCTCTGGTGATTCCCCACGCTAGGGAATCAGCTGATATCAATCAACTCCATCGCCTCTTGTATTTTTTCAATGATCAATGCTCACCTTATACCACGGCTAACGTTATCTTTTGTTTCGTTGGTAGGCGCAAGAAAGAGGCTAGCCATTGCCCACAACACGGTCGCCCGTTACGGGAGTCCTAGTGGGCGTTGGCGACAGTTTTGCTTTTCTGTTTTTATTGTCTCAACCACATCTGACGCGGCTACCAGACGTGCAAGATGTGAAACGTCACCATCCGTTCCTTTTTTTTTCGTTAGGTTTATTTGCTGTTCGTTTATAATCGCTGCGTGTTAGAAAGCGCATCAGGCAAAGGAAAGGTTTGTTTGCTGGGCGAGGAGGGCTTTCGCGGCTGTGGCTGCTTGCTGAGGCTTCCTAGCTAGGGAAAATTGCACTTACACTTCGAATTGGCCGCCACATTCATTGAAACACGTCACCAGCCGACGTTGCGTTCGCTCAAGACTTCCAGCGCTCCTTCAGCGCCGAGTTTCGTTTTTGAGCGGAAAACAACGGCAGGTTTCCTCACGCTACAGGGCTTTAAACACCGACTTTTTTGTTGTTTTAAAAACTGATATGAAATCGCCTTGTCTGGGGCTACAAAATCACCATTGACAACAACCACCAAACTCCGCTAATTAAGAAGTTCATTAGTAGAGTTTAATTACCCGCCTAACTAATGTGCACACCCTTGATACTATCTGGCGTCCGCCGCAGCTAGCAATCTCCTTCTGAAGAAGGTTTCTTTTTTTCTCGAAGAGCCTATTTTTAAGAATTTTTGAAAGTGTTCGCTGAAACACCCTGTATATATATGAACTAGAGTTTAAGAGACCTTATTGTATCGTGAAGAGGTGTGTGCTTGCGTGTTATCCCAGCTCCCAGAATATATATTTTTTTGCCTTACAACTATTGAAAACTGGTTATTTTGTCTATGTGTTATTGGATAATTCTTTTGTGCGCTTTACTCTTTACGCGACAACCTGACAACTTCGAATATTTTATGTAATAATGCTATTTACACGGGCCTGGGGCCTTTGTACAACGTGGAGTAAATGTAGCAATGTATACAAGTTGGAACGAACTGGACAAGGACTGAATGCCCGGAAGGCTACAACAAACGTCAGAAAAAGCACTTCCGAAGCGGGCACCGTGTTCCGTCTTAGTGCATATGCTATATAGGCGGTAAAACCGGCAGGTTGTGGCATCAAACGAATCAGTATTCCGCGGAGTATCTGGCAAAGGAGTGCGGTATAAAAGAATACGGTTTTACATTCAAAACCGGTCAGAAGCCAGCGCCTTAATTCGGGTCTCCACTTCTGTAGAATTCGTCGGCGCCGTGGCTTAGTTGGTTAAAGCGCCTGTCTAGTAAACAGGAGATCGTGAGTTCGAATCTCACCGGTGCCTTTTTTTTTCTTCGCTTGGCAACACTGGAAACGGCCACGGACATGGCGCGGCTTGTGCCACTGCGTCCGAACGCCGAAGAAAAAAACAAAAACCGGCGTAATTGTAATAGCCTTTTTTTAATTCGTCACCTTAGGTTTGGCTTAACAAAATATTCACCTCCTCCTCCTTCTCTTCCTCTGCCTCTTCCTCCTATTTTTCCTGTTGTCCTTACGTGAGCTAAACGCAATTGAATAAGTGAAATTGCGATTCCGAAACTGGATAACCCTCAAAAATACAATTCGTTCGTCTGTTGCTTCCGAATACCGCCACCACTCCGGGAGTGTTATTTTTCTTTATGACAAAAAAAGGAAACTAGGTCTGGCTACCATCCAGTTTTTCTCGCGATATTCTGCAATCTTAAAGCGGTGCGGCGCCGTCGGCGCCGTGGCTTATTTGTTTAAAGCGCCTGTCTAGTAAACAGGAGATCGTGAGTTCGAATCTCACCGGTGCCTCTTTCGTTGTGTTTTTTTATTATCCCTTTCAGCTTATGGATGGCACACAGTTGAAAAAAGAGAAAAAGATACGCCTGTCACAACGAAGTCGACCAACAAGACGTTCGAACGTATTTTTCGATTGCCTGCACCGGTGACATGTCCACATTGTTTCACGCATTTGAAACTTATTTGAGTCGGCAAATAAGTTCATCGCCCAGGGTAGCAATATTATGTTAGGCAAGAAAAACAATTCACGCTGCGTTTTAAAGACTACGTTCAGTTAGCTAAAGCCCCTGACGGCCGACTGCATTATTATCCCATTGGGGCTCTAAACTGCGGGGCGCGAGTCTTATGCAAACCCCTTCGTTATCGAGTGGGATCCGCACTCATCTTGTGGCGTACGGAGAATTCGCTGACGGAAAGCTTCGACAACAGCCATTTGGAAAGGAATAGTGTCGTTGAAACGCATAGTTTCCAAAACGTGCTGCTTGCCGTGAGAAACATTCGTAAGCATGAGGAGTTTAATTGTTGAGAACTTCTTGCTGGGCTAGTTGGTGAACAGTTGCCGTGATTTGAAGCGCAAAAAAAGCACGGACGAAGAGTTAACAGAGTATACGAGTAGTGCATGTCTCGTCTGCTCTGTTTCTTCTCCGTGTTTTTTTGTTGCGCTTCAAATCATGGCAAGAGTTTAATGGGGCCTACTGTGTTGCAAATGCTTTAGTTCTCAGCTTGAAGACGTTGATAGGTTTTGTGCCGGGCACGGAAGTGCGCTTGATATGTCCAAGGAGTGCCGCGGATAAAAGCTACCACTAGTAATCCCACGCGGAAGAACCTGATCTAGAATTGGTTAAATTATCCATTCATCATGGTTTCGTCCCATTTATGTGAATGAGCCAATATATACTCCTCATCACTGCAACAAATATCCGAGCTTTCCTGTTAGAACGTTTTTTAATGCGTTGCGCTATTTGTTATGAATTTATGGTTCTGGGTGATTCAAATTTTTATGTGTGGTTTTTGGAGAAATTACTACCACAATTTGCATACTTTCAATAACGGTGAGCGTGATGATATAGTATGTATCAGCAAACGTTTGTCACATTGCTAGCACTGGTAGCAGTGTTCACACCAGTCAACAGTGCTTAGCCCACAGGTTGCCTTGCAGATCCGAGGCAATAAACAAGTACATAAAAATTACACCGCTCTTTTAACTGAAAATTCGTGTCGCATTGGTTTTTATGGAAAAGAAATAGAAACCTGGATTGAAAAAAATTAAACCATTCCACTCAATGTGACAGCTGTCGGAAGTGCAGAGCAGTGATTCGCCACAATGGGCTGTACCGCCGTTATCCGCTTACGGCTACCACCCCATGCAATTCAATTTCCCGCCTTCGCAGTGCTCGCGCGCCCCCTACCTGAAACGGCGCCAGCGGGAGTTCTGTTCTCTTTGTGCTTTTCTCACCGCACGTGCCGGCGGAAAACCAACCAACGGGCGTCCTTAACTAAAGGAACGCGGGCACTGCCGGTTAATTATGTATATTTTTCCTCAAATGTACCTATATAGTTTTCTTTGCGCTAAACAACGGGAAGATGTATGACAAGCGCCAGCGTTTCACGAGTTTCGAACGCTTATGACTATATAAGCCGCTTGGCTTTCGAAGCCTCCGGGGTACGCCGCGAACAACAGCGTTACCTCGGGACTCCGCCTTGGTGCTCTATATATACTTGGGTCGAGCGAGCAAGCTAGGACGACAAGGCGAGCGCCTAAAGTGCTCTGCACTTAAAACGACGCTAGAAAGGCGACATTGAAGCAGATCAAAAACGAGAAACAAAGACTCTACCCTGCCCTGTCTCGAGTGACGTGAAGCAGAACAAAGAAACGACATACATAAAAGGGTGCTTAGTATATTCCTGTTTTTATGATTTATCCCACACCGGGAGAGCAGCGGCCGGGTGACAAACCCGTCACTTCAGGCTCAATACCACGCAGCCTTAGCCATTGAGCTACCGTGGAAGACACGGCGCAAGCGTGAAACTTGATTGATTGTAGGGTTTTAACGCGCCGACACTTCACAGGCGATGAGGCGCGTCGTAGTGGAGGGCTCCGGGTTAATTTTGACCACCAGGGCATCTTTAACGTGCGCCGAAATCTCGAATGCACGGGCGTTTTTGCTTTTCGCCTCCATCAGAAAAGCGGCCGCCACGGTCGGGAATCGAACCAGCGTGCAAGCGTAAAGCTAAGAAAGTTTTAATAATACACAGGAATACGGGCAAGGTCACTTGCAGCAGTGTCGTATACTCTTTAGTGGCTGCCTCTGATTCGGTCCCGATCGCCACTACGGGGGGGGGGAGGCGTTCCACCGTCGGTATAGGCCGCTGGGAGCGCAGCGCTTTTCCTAGTAAATCAGCCTGTAGCGCACGCACGCTGGGGCATCGATGAAGCAGTGGCCCTTTCTCAGCCAGTTATCACCCACTTCCTCCAGCGTGCTGTGCCAACGGTCTAAGGGGCTGTCACTGTAACAAGGCGTAAGGAAAGACAGCCGAAATGAATGCATCGGTTCCTCCTTGCTTTTTTTTTTTATTATCTGCAACTTGGTTAGTCGGCTATAATATCATCGAATATATCGTCGTGTCATCTGCCCCACTTAAAGTGTTCATTCGTCTCGGCTTTTGTTATCATGACGTTACCCTATATGCCTTCTCTGTGTATGCGCCCGTGGATTGACTCGAGAGGGTCATGACTATTGGTATGTCGGGGAGGGGTGCGGATACTTACGCAAATCGAATGTTACGAACAGAGACCGTTATAAATGAGCATGGCACCTTTAACAATAGAAATGACGAAACGAACCATTTGAAAAATGGCGCTGTTGTTCGCGAGGTGAATGTCAGCTCAACGTGTGTATATCGGTATGCAAAGAGGCCCACACCACTCGACGTCTCGTCTGCGCCCTCAATTCCTTGTGCGTCAGTGTAGTTATTTCTTTAGTCATCGATTGCAATACGTCACACCAAACAGACCTCACTTGATATCAGTGTAACAAGAACACGTTGCAGGATCCGTCTACAATGTTTTCTTCACAGTTCGCACCGGCACTCCACTCGCATTGCACCAACATGACACCGCTTTTGCAGTTTTTTTTCCCCTTGACGGTGAACGTTTGCAAATTTTCCGCTCTATTGATTTGATTGATTGTGGGGTTTAACGCGCCGACGCAACGCAGGCGATGAGGCGCGCCGTAGTGGAGGGCTCCGGATTAATTTTGACCACCTGGGGATCTTTGTCGTGCGCCGAAATCTCGTACACACGGGCGTTTTTGCTTTTCGCCTCCATCAGAAAAGCGACCGCCGCGGCCGGGAATCGAACCCGCGACCTCGTGCTCAGCAGCGCAACGCCTTAGCCACTGAGCCACCGCGGCGGGTTTCCGCTCCATTCCACCTCACTGCCGTTTGAAATGATGCCCGGGTAGCTCAAGTGTAGAAAGTATGCTAGTCCACGCTCGGGAGGTTAGTTACGTTTTGACCAATGTCCCGTATGTTGCTCAAGCAGTCAGGGCACCCAGAAGGCAAAAGGGGAAGTGAAAAAAAAAAAACAGAAAGAAACCACAGAAAGAACAAAGCTGAACAGCATAACTGTACTAATCTCAAGCGCGTACGACAATGGCAAGGCACGGGACCCATCCGAGGTAGATTTCAATCTCTAAGATGTAAGTTTGAAGCTCGTAGAATTATGACAAAAAAGGAAACAGAGGGATGGAAATACGAGGAAAAAAAGGGAGAACAACACATAAAGAAGGAGTAGGAGAGGGGGAGGGCACAGGAAATGGAGGAGAAGAAGATTAGGGACAAGAAAAAGACAACGAAAAAAGAAAGAAAACGAAGATGACAAACGAAGATTAAAAAGGCAGAAATAGAAGAATGTTGAAAAGAAATGATAAAAAAAGACAATCAAAACTTCTTTGCCAGCTAGTCCCGATGATAACAACGTAGATATCGTCCTTCGGCAATCGGGCGGGATTTTTCATGTTACTAGCCCGTCCGTAAACTTTTTGTGTTATTAGCGCGTAATTCATAACTCCTGATTGATTGATTGATTGATTGATTGATTGATTGATTGATTGATTGATTGATTGATTGATTGATTGATTGATTGATTGATTGATTGATTGATTGATTGATTGATTTTAATGCGCCGATGCTACACAGGCGATGAGGCGCGCAGTAGTGGGGGGCTCTAGATTAATTTTGACCACCTGGGTATGTTTAACGTGCCCCGAAATCTCGAACACACTGGCGTTTTCGCTTTTCGCCTCCAGCAGAAAAGGGGCCGCCGCGGCCGGGGATCGAATCCGCGTCCTCGGGCTCAGCCAGCCGAATTCCTAACTCCTAACCTCTAGGACGTGCCCAGCGACGTCTAACTCAACAGTGGAGTTGACTTGACTCGCAGTTTTAATGAACCGTGAAACAGTGCTCGTTTCATATTTCCTTTTGTTTCGAGCGGGAACAAGGCGCATTTGATCATTTATTATTTAAGTCAGGGGGGGGGGGGGGGGCAGTACGTACTCGGTTAGTTATCTAATGTTAGTTATCTACTGCTTCCCGCACGCAAATCCAGCTCGTTCGGCGCGCACGCGTTCAACGCTGCCCCACGCTGTAAAAACAAACAAACGAATCCAGAGTGTACCCGACGTTTCGACTTCATGCGTCGGGCGTTCGTTCCTCTTTCCTTCAGGAGCTCAGTTGGGGGCGGGCCAATCTTCCTGCTCACTCGGGCACTCGGTCCATTCGCCTCGGGCGCTTTATTGTTACTTCTTCTCCTATGTAGAACGAAGACACGAAAACAGAAAGAGAGGGGAGCCCCGAGAGAAACAAGAGTGCCAACAACTGCGCGCCGACTAACGGTCTTCCCCGAGCACCGCGGGGGTCCCAGATATGAAGAGCAATGGTTTTTAGGAAGCCTCCACACGCCAAAACGGTCTGACCCTTTTCTCTTCACAAACAAGGCGGCAGCTAGAGCGCGGCGCGCTAATGAGACTGCCGTTGAGAACGGCCGCGGCCAGCAAACTAAGAAGGAACGAACCATTTCGGCCGAATAGTCGTCGCTGCCTTCGGGCACGCCGGCGCGGATAGACGAGAAAGAGAAAAAAAAAAGTCGGGAGAATGCGAAATGGTGCGGTTGAGACGGTCGCGCCGGAGTAGGGTGGGAATCGTGTTCGATCATCGCTATTAAGGCGGTCGTACTCCGGTGGTAGCGTGTACTTAACGCGGCAGGTGTCGAGGCCAATGATTTTACGCTTCTAATACCTGCGCGTATGTATATTCCCGAAAGCGCTTGCCCGGCAACGTTTACTTCCTTCCCCGACTTCCTCTTTTGTTTTTCTGAGTTCCTGTACTTTTATCGGCTTCTTCCTCAGTTAAAGTACAGGCTAACGGTTCCTCGGTCGAGAATTTGTGCCTGTAGGGCGGACAGGAAGGAAGCTTCCGAGGTTTAACTGATTGCTGATAATACGTACTTTTATTGCTTTCGCATAGTTACAAACGCTTTACGTCGATGGTAACAAAAGCCGATCACCGGCAATTAAAAGCAATTTAGGGTATAACGCTTTTATGGGGAATTAAGAAAAACGTAGAATATGAGGCCAACTGATAAGAGCGAGATGGAGGAATCCAACCTTGTTTTAGCGACTCAAGTCCGAGCCGCGACGTTAGTGGGTGTCTTCAAAAAGAAGAAAGAAAACATAATGAGGAGGGGGGGGGGGGGCAGCAGCCAACAGGGACCCAAGGGCGGCCCACAGATTCTCGAGGGAAGCAGCCCAGCTTTACCAAGAATCAGGAAAATCAGGGGGGCCGGTTCCGGGGGGGGGGGGGGGGGGGGGAGATGGGGTGAAAAATTGCGGTGGATGAGGTGTGGTTCACATCCAAACATATACACATTTTGCGACCTTTCATATAACAGCTGTTACTGTAGGGATTAAATAGAGAAATTCATGGGTAAACTGTGGACTCGCGCAGCGCAGGACAGGAGAGGTTGAAGGTCAATAGGAGAGGCCTCCGTCCTTGAGTGAACCTGAGAAGGCTGATGATGATGATTATTATTATTACGATGATGATGGGGGTGACTGTCGACTGCACTTCGTCATCTTACCCAACATTATCGGCATCAGTTGGACCTTTTGGCACAATGTAAGCAGTAACTTAATTGCAAACAGCAATCTCATTGGCAGTTAGTGATTTATTCGAACTCCAAAGCCGCTCTGTAAACACGCTTCAGTTCTGCTTTCATACGCCACACAGGCATGACGATACTAAGACAAGAGGAGTATGATGATTGTGTTGCTCGTTCCACCAAAGAAGAGTGTGCCCTTATGAGGGGAAAGTTACCATGATCGCACTCCTCGGGAGGAGTTGGGGCTGGTCATTGTACTTCACTGTCCAGTCATCCGTCACCACATCCTATAGGGAACTGGATCATCTCGCTCTTTACCAAATCCAGCCGTGGGCTTTTTAATCTGATCCTTCTGCACCCTGCACTAGTGAGGATTAGGTTATGATGTGCTTCATTACAGGCATAATATTCTATGGTCAAATTCCGCAGGTATTTCAGAGCGTGGTTTTTTGCGCCGCGGGAGAAAAAAATGTCTGTTTCCGTGTTTATTTGGAGCGTATCCTTATGATTTGGATTAAGTTGCCCGCGAAGGAACGCTTTGTTTTGACACAGACCGATGGGTCGGATTTGACCGAGACTCCAACATAGTGCCATCGTTGCTGCCGGCACTGGCCAGTATAATCGCCGTTTATTAAAGGCAAATAAAGCCCTTTATTAAATACGAATTACCATTTCGAGAATGGGCAGTGACAATTACACTACTGTGTACCCAAACGCAAACAGACACTGGGTTTCAATTTAATTTTGCAATTGGATTGGCCAGGTGTGTTTCAGGCACCCGTTGGCTTTCGTGATTTGATTTCAACCTATTGCACTGCCCCACTGTATTACCAAGCTATTGCTCTTTTTAGTTAGGTTTGCCTCGGGGCCCCGTGAACGCATTGCCAAGGCCACTTGATTTAATTGTGTTGTCGTGGTATTCCAGTGGTTACATATCTTGAGGTATATGCTCGTTAATTCGAACTTGAATAATTCGATTTTGTGGGTAATTTGAACTGTACAATTTGGTCCGGCAAAGCTTGCATAGAAGTTTATGTATAAGGAAGCCTGTTAATTTGAACCCGTGCACACGTTCCGGCAATGATAATTTGAACTACGCGCCAGCGCTCCGGGGGCTTGTCGCCTGGTGTGTAAACACAGAAACGCACCCGCTGCCTGCACACGACGCTGAATAGGAAGAAGAGGGCAAAAAAGGGATAAACCAATCTAAATCCCACATGGCGGACGTTTTGAAAGCCACATTCTTTGCTAACTACGTCGATGACGACGCGAGCACAGTGGGGTGGGCAGTGCACTGACAGATGAAGGCATCCTATCTCAGCTCAGAAGCGCAGATGACGATGACGACAAAACTGACGAAGACGAAGCATACATATATATAGTGCGGCCGTCCGCTTAGGCCGGATGGAATGTCGCCCGTCTGTCAGCCGGATGTCGTCTTTAAGGACAAAAGGCAGGACGGAATCACGGGCTTTTTCAAGCATTAAAGGGTTAAAATACCCGAGTGCTTCCCAACTGCCAAGTACTGTTGTTATTCAGGTGCAGCTTTCCGGCTCATGGCAGTCCTTTGAGTAGCGATGTCTCTGTAGTTATTCAGAGGAATGCGGTATATTTTCGCACAGCTAGTATTGGGGACGAAAGGTTGCTGTCTGCGCAGTTTCAAGTTCAGCACGTTGCGTGACTGAACTCCGGAGCCATAAAAACTACTCCATAGAAATGCATTGGGAGTAAATTTTGGCAGCGAATTACACAAAAAATAATCAGAATCCTGGAAAGTATGGGTACAGTTTTCATGTCCAATCCAACTTCTTGCTATATGCAAAATATCAATTTCCTAAAATGTTTTTTCTGGGTTTCTGGGGGGTCGGAATTCGGAGCGAGAAAGTTGGGGACGTGTTCACTTTCGTTATTACGAACTTTCATTAATTCGAACTGAGATGCCGTCCCCTTACGGTTCGAATTAACGAGCTTTTACTGCATAGAGATAACTGGCATATGAATGAAGACGTTTGGTGTCCTCTTTGCACACATCCCGACCTTGAAGTGGAGATGAGGAGGGAGAAGGAGGCAGTGTAGTGCATTGGGCACAACAAAGTGTGCGAGGAGAAAATTGGACTGGACACGCACTGCATGCTTGGTAGCGCAACATTCGGGGCAATTGAGGGGCGGCGTAATCTCCACCTCTTCACCCCTCCTTCCTCCTGTTGCATTTCACCGGCTGGCATTTCACTGTTTTCACGGTATCAGCGGGTCGTTGTCAGAGGCGTGGTTTGTACCGTGCAGCTACACCTGTGTGAGACAGAAAGAGATTTTTAATACACAGCTATGCACAGTTCGGTGAAATTGGCGGTGTGTAAGCAAACGAAAATTACGCGTATTCTTAGAGCTTTTCAAAATTTATGAAAGTGGAAGACTAGTTGGACCCTGTGTTGATCTGCTGCTGTGAAACTGTTTGTTGCATTTGCGGGCTGTTCTCGTAAGGCAGCATGCCGCAGCGTCGTGGATGGCCGTTTCCTTCCAACAGCTGTTACTACGAGCGGTATTTGGAACTGCCCTAGCCTCTACCGCCGCGGCGTGCTTTCTCGGTTTTCCCCGCCCTCGCCTAAGGTCTGGTGCATGCGTCGTCACCCATAGTGGAGGTGAATGAAGCTCTGAGCCCACGCGGTGACGTATACAAGGGTGTTTACAAGACGCGTCTACTCCCATTCCCTATAGGGAATGAGAAATTCAAACGCGTGGTCAGTTAAGTGACCAGTGGTGATCTGATGGCATGCCCTATTGGAACGAAATCATTGGCCTCTGAAGCATAGATTATTGGAGTCAATAGGTCTAACTGAACTCATTCTGGGTCGAATTGAGACACAGTACTGGTGTCAGTAAACCGGTGTCAGTACTGGTGTGAGTACTGGTGTCTATTACTTGAAATATAAGCAGTATCTGAATACAACATTTAAATCTACCTGTTTAATTGAACCATAATTACATTCCAACTGCTTCCTTAATGTTTCTATAGCCAACAGAATGCTTTTTTCCCCGGCTGTGTAAATAAATTCGCCCTTTGATTTTCGCTGCCACATTTTCAACTGCCTTCACTTCTTCAGGTACGAAGCACTACATGCTTAAGGCCTCCTTAGGGAACTAAAAAGGCTGAAAGTTTTATTTCTCGCTGCCTTTATTACTTCTTTTGCGTATGCACTCAAGGGATCCCTCAGTGACGCAACATAATACGCGGCATGCCGTTGCTTTCAATGCAGTATAGTAAAAACAGGTGGACATGAAATCTAGGTTAAAAAAAGTTGCATACCTGCACGGATAACAGCCAACATGGTCCCAGATTTTCAGAACATATCCACTTTTAAATCTTGAGGCTAGTGAATATGACCATTCGTAGTTTTCTTGATATTCGATATTAAAAAAAATCGAGTCACTGTATAGGCCGCCACATGGGGTATTTGGCAGCAATATCCTGGTCTTTCCTTCCCAAGTTAAACAAATCACCGCCAAGCATAACGCGCAACGAAACAGCCTGCTCTCGACCGGTCCTACGCGTAAACTGACCGCGGACTGCGCGCCTCCGCTGCCCCATATTTCTCCGCTTTCACCGCAACCGGCCAGATGAAAGTTCTCAAAGTTCACGACTGCGGAAGATAGGAAGCATTGCAATAAACGCGGGATAAACAGACTCGCTACTAGAGGCGTCGCGAACTGCATTCACCGACGGCAGCTCCCGCTATTCTCGCTCCGCTCTCGACGTATGACAGCTCCAGCCATCTACAAATCAGCGTCTGCTGCACTCAAGTCCCAGCGCTCTCGACGCAGAACAACAACACAGCTGTCGATTCGATCGCCTCGACATCAGCGTAGTCCATCGTCCCACAATCGCCGAGCCTTCGAGGCCTCCATTCCTTTCAAGTGCGTCTCACTGCCCCGTTCGAGCCCACCGAGAATAACGAGTGCGTCTCCCTCTGCCCTCCAATCGTCGAAACGAGGCATCGTCATCCACTTCGCTCGCGCGCACGTCTCTATCCACTTATATCGGGCGAAAAAATCTACGCTCAGAAGCCAACAGCGCCCTGTTTACGCTCCACACTGCCAAACGCACGCGTGCTGCGGGCGAGCGGCATTATGCAAACAGCTGAGCGTAAGCCCGCCGCAATCAGGCCTAATCTCTGGCGGCCATTGTCTCTTCCCGGAGAAACCCGCGCCTGCGCTGCAGACGGCGCCATATTGCTCCCGAAGCCGAAGCCTAGCCGAAGCCAATGACGGAGACGGACAAGGGAGAAAAGTAAGATGGCACGAACAATCGCACTTCGATGTGGTATACAGGTTCGGCCTCGTTTATAAGGCGCGATGAAATCGACAAAAAGAAAGAAAAACAAGACTGCCTGGAGTTCGTGGGCTAGTGCTCCACGCGCGTAGGAATAGAAAGCATAAAAGGAAAAGAAAGATCTCGCCGCGGCACTCCCACAACTCTGGTTTCTCCTTTGTCGGTCGACCGGGCAGGTTGCAAACAACGGTCGGCGCGGCGGCGGCAAACTTTCACGGTGCTGCTGGCGCGTGCCCTGTTCTTTGCTACGCCAGGGAAGACCGACCGTACGTAGGGCGGCCGCGAGCGAGCGCCGAAACCTGTCAATTTTCTGGCGGCACTTACTCCTCCTCGGCTTTCTTGTCCCTTTCTTTAGCGGTCATCCTTGCGTTCGTCCCGAGGTGTTGGCCAAGAACACTCCTTTCTTTGAAACAGAGCGCTCGGGAGGAGGACAGCGAGCGGGCAGCGCAATTCGTCTCGTAAACTCGGATAAACGCCAACCCATGTATTTCTCGCAAGGCCGCTCCCCCTATACCCCCTGCAGCGCTCGGCTGTAACAAGCGTAACCTAACGGGACCTCCCCAGCCTTCGAACGCACTGGCCACTACTGGAACGGCTACGATAGGCTGCACCGGTTCTCTATTTGTCCGCTCTTTGAAACTGTGACACGCTTTCGACGACGGCCACGACATGATCGAAAGCCTTCATTTATTTCATCGTAAGTAGCGCTAGAACAGCACGATTTTATTGAACTTCATTTATTTTGCAGTTTCGTGTTTGTGAAGCTTGAAACTTTGATGGGATAAGTGCATCGTGGCCAGCTCGTATTATAGGCATCCCTGCTTTCTCGTGCGGGCGCATCGGAATTGAAATTTGAGGCTTAACGCGCTTAACATATTGGTACTCAGGTGCTTGTGGATGCCTAAGAAAGAGTCTAGTCCGCCAGGTTCTTTTTTTTTTTACCACGTGCCAACATTTTATGATCACAGTAGACTTTGTATTTTGGACCGTTTTAGGCCACCGCCGTCATTGATGGCTGCCATAGCGCCCACGGCCCTGCCGGGCAGAAATCGCTTCTGCACATGGGCCAAAAACTTACAAGAAAGCACCGTCCAAAAGAACAGACTGTTGATAAAAACAGATTTTAGGCGCCGCCATTTTAACGGCAACTGTCGACTGTTTTTTCCCTCCGGCACCAGAAAGAAATGGAATGACCTTTTTGTATCGCATAACGTGATGCATGCCTGACCCTAAACAAATATTTTTTTGCACGCCATGACAAATCCTTATTTCCATCGCCATCACAACCACCCCATCTCTTAGAAGCACGTTGAGGAGCGGGAAAATGATTGATCCCAGCACTGAAGGAAAGAGTATACAGCTGTCAGTTTGTCCTACACTAACTACACTATAGTGCAGTCATTGACACCTCCAAACCAAGCCTGTACTAAGTGGGGCAAGCATAAAGAAAACTAAGCACAGCTCCACTCAGTGTTAAATATGGTGAAAAAGCAGAGCTGTGGTTCACTTGTGTCGGTTCAAATGTCAATGGGCGCTCGCCCGAGAGCAGCAACGCCGTCGCCGCGCAAATTTTGCGGTCCCCGCAAAGGAATCAGCCGCTAAACATCAGCGGCGGGAGGTTCCAGCAGGAGGGTGAGGAACCCCGCCCCTGCGAGACCACTGCGCCCTCTATCGGTGGGTCTGGAAAGCACTTTTTGGGAGGCCACCGGCGGGTCTGGGACCTGGCTGCTACCTCTGCGTGACGAACGACCTACAGCAGACGTACGAAGAGGCTCGATCTACAACAGCTCCGCTGTTAAAATATTTCCCCGGAGGCGTGTCATTTCTTTAGTTACATACGTCAAGTGTCAAAAGAAAGGTGGGATCGCCTTTCCCTATCCACTGGGACATAATGGCAGCGGAGGACAAGGAAATGAGAAAACGAAACGACAAGCCCTCCGTCCCTGCCCAAGAGAAGGATGACGTACCATACGTGCGAACATGACGAATATTTATGGTTTGAACCATCATGAACCGATTCTCATTCTCTTTTACTCACTATTACGTCAGATGGTTCATTTAATATATATTGAGGAATGCGTCAATGCCAATCGTCGAACTTGAGAGGCACTTGAGAGAAGTCGCTACACTACGTTTATTCAGTGTACGGCCCAGGACTCCATGGGGCAATGACGTGGATGGTTAAGAGAAACAGATGAGGTATAGATGCTGATAGTGATGGTCGTGAGAAGCAGAAGAAGTGCAAGATGAATTAGACACACTTGTACAATGGCACCCTCTTATGTGTTCTCTGGATGGGGCATTTGTGCGGCGCTCAGGTTGATGCTCAGAATATCCGCACTCTTAAACCATCCGTTCGGTGAAGTATTAAACAATCGCATTTGGCAAAGCTCTGCTCCAGTCTACGATGCCATGTGGCCTCCCACTGCAGCAGAGCGACAAGGAAAGGTTGCGGCTGAAAGCAGCCAATACACAAACGGCTATCCTTATGTACACCGTATGACGGGTCTTCATGATAGTGCCTTAGCACGTTGCACACGCGCCATGAACCATTTTTGCGTTTAAGTGAGTACCACTCGCGTAGTTAGTTCCCTAGTTCCTCTTATCAATATGTTGTGGTAGCTGGCGAGCATGCTGATAACTCTAGAATGGCTACAATCTAGCGAGTTTGTACATAACCCGTGAAAAACAGCTCGAGTATAGACGAAAACGGACAGAAAGGACACAGAAGACACCCAACGACACTCTTTCTCTTCTCTGTCGTTCGTTTCCGCTCTAAGTGCCAAGCACTTCAAGGGCCCGGCTTTTCGTCGTAACTCATCCGCTGTCACGCGGCGTCACGCACCCAAACAGAGGCTTCCAAAAAAATACCCGTTTGTCCCTCGATTCAGCCTTCCGGCCAAAAGTTAAGAGGATACCTGAACAAGATGTGCATACAGGCAGAACCGTTCGAAACTCCTGGATTCGCTGGCACTGGTCGTACATCTCCTATTAAGCGCAAAGAAAACTGCGGGTACATTTGAGGCAAAATATTTGTACTTAAGTGGCAGTCCTCACGTTCATTAGTTAAGAATGCTCGTTGGGTGGGATTTTATGATAATACGCGAAAAAAATAGCCACGGAAGGAAACAACGACGCGTTCAAAACGTCGCAGAAAAGTTCCAACGCGTGTGAAAAGAAAGCAAGCACAAAAACAGAACTCCCACTCGTGCTGTTCCAGGCAGAACGAGAAACAAAAGATAAAGCAAAGGATGCGAGCTGTCCCAGGAGAAGGCGCGCGAGCTCCTCGAAGGCGGGAAAATTGAATGCATTGAACAAACCTCTGTTCAATTCACTAATAAAGGAGTGAGACAGGGAGGAGAGTAGGGTGAGGGGTGGTAGCAAAGAGCAGAGGACGGTGCCGCAGCCCGTCTGACGAATCAGTACTCCGCACTTGACACCTTTCACACTCAGTGGAACTACTTTACTTTTTTTGTGTGTACGTTCGATCCTGTGTCTCTTCATTTTTTACAGCCCTGTATAAGTATGCGTTCGAGCTGCTTCTAACCTAACTACAATGTTCGATTTGATATGAATGTGAAGAGAAAGCGTGATTTGTACGGAAGTACACAACTCATTTCCATACAATGAGCTTTTTCTTTCTAGCTAACTGTGCCACCGCAGCGTCCTGAATATGTTTTCAGTGGGTAGGAGTCGGCGAACACGGTAAACTCCGCGCCCACGCCAGTCGCCCAGGAGACCTCTGGGAATCTCACGCATTCCTCCACGTCGCCGACGTATACGGCCCGGCCCGGAGGGCCCCACCGCCGTCTTCTGCCCTCAACGGCGCATTCTAAATCATCCGTGAGATTTCCCCGCTGCCCGAAATAAAGACAGGCGCGCCAGTTAATAAGCGCGTTCGCGCGGCAACGAGAGCGAACTGCTGCACGCCAGAAGTGGGTGAATGCCACGCGACCTTCAACGGTGCCGCCGCGCGCATCTTCAAAAAATGCGCGCTCGTTCGCACGTAACAAGCGGTAAAACGATGCCGCCGCCACCGCCTCAGCTGCCATTTGTTACGTGAAAGTCTGCGTGCGCGAATCCTCGCGGGTTTCGGCCCATCTGTGAAGCTTCTTCGCAGCACGCGAGAGAGTGGACGCCATGGAGATTGGCGTGACCGAAGCCGGAGTTTCTGCCGCATCTATGGAGGGAGTACGGGCGTGCGTGGATCGGCGGGGTCCCTATAATAACGGTCGGCTCGACACGGTACAATTCGTCTGGCGTGTGTTTGGTCTATTATGTGCGCGAAAGGCGCACTTCGCACAGCGCGTGCAACATGCACACTTGCCTCGAGTGGGCCGTATTGCGTGCGCGCGCTTGTAACGCTGCGCACGCGTGAAGGGATCGTCTCTCCGCACTATAATATAGCCAGCCGCCGAGAATACGGCGTCATATCGTTTCGCTGCCCACTTTGTGGCCGCGAACGTAGATGTTTCCGTTCTCGTTGTAGTGCTCGACATTGTGATTTCATTGGAGCTCGCTTGAATAACGGGAGACCTAATCTCTTAGCCTATAGTTTCACTCGCTCCACGGCTGTAAGAACCAGCGGGAACGGCCGCAATCACCTACTATGACGGCGTTAGTCAAAAGAAACTAACTTAACCGGAGAGGCCGGCATACGAAGCGATATAACCGGGCATCTCCTGTGGAAGGGCTCGTGACCGACACAAGACGAACGTTGCAGCAAAGGGCGGAGAAGAGACTGCTTTCGATGTTGTATCAAAGAAGAAGGCCTTATATCCATGAACCAGCATGCGTTACGCCACGCTTGAGTCACCATGACTGGGTTAATTCATTGTTTTTCAAAAAAATCTACTTAGTGGGGTGCGTGGACAAACGACGAATTTCGGCCACCACGCGTTCCCAGCCAACTTTCTTGGAAAATAAAGTGATATCTCTCTCTCTCTCTCTCTCTCTCTCTCTCTCTCTCTCTCTCTCTCTCTCTCTATCTATCTATCTATCTATCTATCTATCTATCTATCTATCTATCTATCTATCTATCTATCTATCTATCTATCTATCTCTCTCTCTCTCTCTCTCTCTCTCTCTCTCTCTCTCTCTATCTATCTATCTATCTATCTATCTATCTATCTATCTATCTATCTATCTATCTATCTATCTATCTATCTATCTATCTATCTATCTATCTATCTATCTATCTATCTCTCTCTCTCCTCATTGAGTGTTAGTGTGCCTTTGTATAACGAAGTGAGATATGCTCAAGTACAAGGGTATAATGGATGTAACAGGCATCAGAAGTGCTCCCTTTTTTAAATCCACACGCAGCCTACACCCGCATCTTATAGCAATAGCGCATCTTAACACGATATCGTTAAAATAAGATAATTTGTCAGTTCCGATATGTGGATGTCGCGAGGTACAATTATTGTGTGTGAAGCCTAGCTTCGTGAACAACGGCTGTCAGTGTACGTTTCTGCACCACCTTTCGAAGGACACAAGGAGGGGTCCTGCGCTGTAAAATGATTTACACCCTCAACGGTCACTATCTACAGGGTGCTCAAAGTTAAGTCGACAGCTTTTCTTTTTAAATTAGCGCTTAGATTTACGTGAAGCCCATCTCTACAGTAAGGTTATGCGCCCAGGGGAACACAGATTGAGGTGGTAATTATTGTTGTCAGTGGCTTAATTAACTAAAATTGAATAATTAACTCTTTAGTCGCTGCAGTAAGCAGGCATGTTTGTATTGAAAAGGAATTAATCCCGCCTGCACTTTTCGAATGCCGTGTGGCCTGGGAAAGCGCGACGAAGCAGTCGTTCACCGCATTCGCCTCAACGTCGCTTTTACCAGCCACTACTTGCACAAGACGCGCCGAGTTGCCTCCCCTCACTGTCAAGTATGCAGTGTCCGTGAGGACATAGAACATGTCCTGTGTGTGTGTCCCCGTTATGACACCCCGCGGCTAAACTGGAAGACAACTTTTGGGACTGCGTGCTGATGCACCATTGAAGCTTCGTGACGCCATTGGTCCTTGGCACTCAACTGCCGCGGCAACACGGAGCACGCGGGCTTTGGTGTCATTTCTCCGTGACTCCGGCCTGAACGAAACTCTGTGAATGTTTGCCTTAACTTCACTTCTGTTTGTGCGCCGTGTGCGTGATCCTGCATTTGTCAGTTTGTGTGCTTATTTGCTTTTGTGGTGTCTGTATGAGCTTTTGTCTCTTCGTTTCCCTTCACTTTCGCACATCTCATCTTCATGTGGAGTAGCAAGCCAAGCTCACTGCCAGGCTGACTTCTCTTCGTTTATTAAAGGCATTCCTCCTCCTCCTGGACGCAGTCGTGTTTCCGCGCAGTTTCATTTGGCAGAATTCTTCTAGAGAATCCGTACTCCAAATATCGAACTGCGAAGTTTAATTGCCGTTCGCATGAATACCCATGCAAGACAGTGAACTTAATAAAATGGATTGTTGGGCGAGTTGGTTCATGGCTTCAAGAAAATTAAAAAAATTAAAAAGAGCGCAAAGGACGAGGACAAAGAAACACAGTAGACGGGACGCGCGCTCACTACCAACTAGTTTATTTCGAAAACCCTTCCCACATATAAATGTCAATACATCAGGGGCGCGCCTGCGCACAGAAGACCTAAAAAAGGCAAGCCACATGCGCGCTACCGATTACGGCACAAAAGGCGGAACTCACTCTCCCGCAAATACACCGATGTCTGGCTGACACAATCTGTGCCCCTTTTTTTAATATGGTATGCCTCCAAAAGTTCACGTGCCACCGTATCCCTGCTGCGGCCCAGTATCTTCAACTGATTAAACAGAGGCACAGGCGCAGGCGCAGGCGCAGGCTTCTGTGCGCAGGCGCGCCCCTGATGTATTGACATTTATATGTGGGAAGGGTTTTCGAAATAAACTAGTTGGTAGTGAGCGCGCGTCCCGTCTACTGTGTTTCTTTGTCCTCGTCCTTTGCGCTCTTTTTAATTTTCTTGAAGACAGTGAACATCGCCGCAAAGCCCCCCCCCCCCCCCCCCCCCCTTTTTCTTTTGTGACTTGCCTGCTGTGTATGGTGTTTAGTTTGACAACGCGGTGGAGACACGGGAAAAAGTGATAACCGCCACCCTTTCAGTCTTGGCGGGCGTTATCGCAATCTGTAGCACTCGGAACCGCTATCAAAACACAGAACAAAAGGGAGGAGCTTTGCGCCGGTGTTACTGTCTTGCATGCGTAATCATGCGAACGGCAATTAAACTTCGCATTTCGATATCTCGGAGTACGAATGCGTTAGAAGAATTCTGTCAAAGGAAGCTGCGTCGAAACATGATTGCACCTAACATTTCAATACAAATATGCCAGCTTACTGCAGCCATTAAAATTTAATTATACAATTGTATAAATTAAGCCACCGACAACAATGATTACCACCTCATTCTGTGTCCCCCTGGGCGCATAACCTCACTGTAGAGGTGGGCTTCACGTAAATCTAGGTGCCTAATTTTTTAAAAATCTGTCGACTTAGGTTTGATCACCCTGTATAACTAACACCCTTACACTCTAAAAAAAGAGAACACCCTTCAGGGTGTTTTCTCGTTTATACACCTTTACACCCTAGCAAATATACACAAGAATACACCCTCTTGAGGGTGTTTAACGGTATTCCAGTTAGTGGTGGTTTTGTCTTGTGAAAGGCTGTAAGTTTGTTAGTTATATACAAAAAGGGTTTAAACCAATGTACACTACATGACCTAATTTCTTCACAAAAGATTCAAGGAAGCTTGTACTACCGTGCAAGACTTGAATGGCGAAGCTGTTGTATACGTGATCATTGACGTACTCAAAGTTGAGTTTTAGTATCGTTGTGGTGTCGTGGATGACCTCGGCGGCATGGCATTTCAATGACCTTATGTTGAGTAAGGCCAGAGTGCGCTCGTTGTTTTGGTCGACGTTTTCGTACGCCACTCTGCAAGCGCAACTTATCGTCTCTGGCGGATGCTTTGCACGCCGAGCCTCTCGAAGCAGAGCGGCCTCTTCGTCCTCGGTCGTGCCAAAACTATCCGCATAGGCTGGGCCATGTGGAGTCAATGATCACCTACAGCAGCTTCGACATTAGAGAGCGGCGAAAGCCGGAGTTTTTTTTTTTTTCTTTTTTTTTTCGGCCAACTTTGGCCAATCTCCTCAAATGGGTATGCCTAGCTTGACGAACATGCTCTCGAGGCA
>NW_027526422.1:58408396-58482686 GCF_048455015.1 Haemaphysalis longicornis
TTTTTTTTTTTTTTTTTTTTTTGCGGCCAACCTTGGCCAATCTCCTGAAATGGGTATGCTTAGCTTGACGAACATGCTCTCGAGGCATGCATGCATGAGTGCTGGGCATTTTCTCGGTATTTTTAACTGCGGACACCATACACAAACGGTTTGCTCAAGAGCTTCCCTGCTATTATAGCTAATAACTTCATAGAGCGACAGAAACGAGCAAACAAGCGTGTTAGGTCGCTGTAAGATGTTTATGCACGAATATCTTAGAGACTGCGGGGATGAATGGGAAGAGGAAAGGAGATAATGAAACACAGAAGACACACAGAAATATGAATTTCGAAATGCCCGTTGAAGTAAACTACCGTGTGATGGCGAACGGTTGAAGTTGTATGGGCAGCCCAGTAGCTTGTAGGGGAGTTCTGAGAAAGAACATGGCGGAGAGAGAGAGAGCGAGAGAGAGAGAGAGAGAGAGAGAGAGAGAGAGAGAGATGGCAGGAATGGTTGACTGATGCCAACCTCGTTGTCAGCACTGCCTCCCGTTGATAATTAAGTTAGCGCACTACTGGTCCTGTCCCGTGAGCGACCCCCTTTTCGTGTACAGTTACGCAGGGAGAACACCCCAATGGAAACGTACGTCGTCCAGCCGTATTCGCGAAGCAAGGCAGTCGAGCGTCCTTTCGCGTTTCCACCTTTCACGCCTTCACGCGAACCGCTCTTTTGTTCTTCATTGCAGCGTATTCCGATGGGCCGGCTTTAATTCCTCTTTTCCTGCCTCGTACGATGGCCCCTACAAGACGTCGCCGTCGCTCCTATTTTCTCCTTCTTTTTCTTCCCTTCAAAAACTCTCGAAAGCGGGCTAAACGAAAGCCAAGACGAGACAAACGAAAAGATACCGTTCGGTGCCCGCCTCCACCCCACCCACGCCGAGCGAAATCTCTGCCCGGGCGTCGCATCGGGTCCAGTCGGTCGCTCATAGCCGGGAGACGGCAGCGACGATCGGCGGACCGTGTCCAACAGAACATCGCGGGACAACCCCCGCGACGACGACGGCAGCAGTAGCTCACCTCGTTTGAGCGACGCGCAGACTCTCGCGCGCGAAAAAAGGGACAACGTTGCGAGGCCGAATCAAGCCCAGGGTAGCATGCGCCCAGAGTGTCTCTTGTACATGTGCGCCAGCCACGCAGAGGACACTTGCGCGTCCTTTTTCCGCGGCTGTCGCTGTCTCCGTAACGTTGACGGCTTCTAGGCAGACGCGGCGTAAACGCCGGCGCTAAGGGGAGAGGAGGCTGGCAGACCATTCGGCGTTTTGGGAGACCATTCCGCGCAGGCCGTTTCTTCCACTGACCCACAGCGCCGACATCAGCAGCGTTGACCGGCCCAGTGGCGCTAATCACTTGGCGCCAGTCGGCGGCGAGAAATGTAGCGCCAGGAAGAAAAAAAAAAAAAAAAAAACGGAAGGCGGAGTAAGAAACGAGGCATAAAGCAAGCTTGCGAGGAGTTTTGGGGCAGAAATGCAGACTCCGTGCTGGTGTCGCGAAAGGAAAGAATAAAAGAAGCGAAAACGACGCGACTGACCGGGCCAAGCCCTCGGTGCCGCTGCTACAGAGTAGGAGGGAATACGACTTCTCTGTCGCATAGGTTCCGCGAGTGATAAAAAAAAATGAAAATACTGCCGAAGCAGTAGAGGAACTTCATTCGGCTTGGCGCCTGGGGCGATAGGCTAAGATTCTACTCTGTTGCTCTCCTCGGCGGAACGTAGCAGAAATATTTCCCTCAGGAGCGTTTTGCGGGGCTGCCGGTAAAGTTTGTTTCAGCGGAAAATTGGGAGTCCTCACTCCTGTGTGGCTAAAGGGCTTCCATATTTCGTCCCGATTTCACGGCAAGCGTGTTTAGATAAGAAATAGACCCGTTGTAATATGAACACCCTCCTGCTTTCAATTATCAGCGACCTTACCTACGTGTCTGAGTGCTGTACGAAAGTATCCCATCACATTTTCGTTGGACTTCGCCGTGGTATTTACCGGGAATCGAATAAAGCGGGGAATATTAAACTTCAACAGCTTTAAATTTCTGAGTTGGGGAGTTGGAAATCTTTTTTTTTTTTTTCTGACAGCTCTAATTTTCATTCCATTTCATTTTTAGGATTTACATACTCAAGGTGTGGTTTTTACAGAGTATAACGAACGTTTTCGGGTGATTTTAGCGAGAAAAATGACTTGTTACTCTTCCTTATTACATTAGCTGCATTCAAATCGCGCCACTCAGAGGCACGTAACACTCTCGCGATTTTATGTTGTTGCATCTCCTTCTGCCGCTCCGAGTCGTGACGTGCATCAAGGTCGCGGCAATCGGTGACGCCACTGCGGTGATCCTGTTATGTGGGTACGGCGTGCATGCCACTGACCAGGCGAGACACGTTGACACAATTGTCCGTCTGACCGCACTTCACTCCGCATCGTGCGGCGGACGTCTCTTTCGCTTCTGGGCTGGCGGAGCATTGTACAGGCGCTTCGGCGCAAGCGGGTGCGCTGCTTCCAACCACAGGTGGCTAAAAAAACGTATTCCTTCCTTCCTTCCTTGTCAACGAGGAGTGCAGTTGTGGGTTTCCCCTGTAAACGCGCTACTGCGGTTTGACAACAGTTTGCTGCCTATTTCCGATCCCTGTTCCGCTGTTATGGGCCGCCAATGTCCTCCCGTAGCTCAAAAACTAACACTGAACACGTGGGATGACTCAGCGGACTTTTATTTTTGGGTAAGAAGTTCAGGGTTACATCTGTAGCCTCTGCACCCACCGTATTGTTGAGTTGGTAAGCGAAAGAGCCGCGTATTCCTGGACTTCAAAGCGTGCCAGATAATACCCTAAGAACATTGACTTGGGGTGTATACCTCGTTTGTCATCTTTCGCGTCAGCGTGTAGAAAGAAAGTTGGTGTTTAAATAAAAACAAAATCCTCAGGGTTTCTAAACCTGCAGAAGGATATGAAAAAGAATATGAAAAAAAAGAAGAACGTAACGGATATCAAACAATTGATTGATTGATTGATTGATTGATTGATTGATTGATTGATTGATTGATTGATTGATTGATTGATTGATTGATTGATTGATTGATTGATTGATTGATTGATTGATTGATTGTAGGGTTTAACGCGCCGACGCAACGCAGGCAATGAGGCGCGCCATAGTGGAGGGCTCGGGATTAATTTCGACCAATTGGGGATCTTTAACATGCGCCGAAATCTCGTACACATGGGCGTTTTCGCTTTTCGCCTCCATCTGAAAAGTGGCCGCCGCGGCCGGGAATCGAACGCGCGTCCTCGTGCTCAGAAGCGCAACACCTTAGCCACTGAGTATATCAAAACAATTACTGCCATTGAGAAGTAATTACGCCGATAAACAACGCCTGAAAAGTATTGCGTTAAAAAACAAAAGAAAAATTATAGGAACTTTTTGACCCCCGTTCAGTGAATTCGCTAAGCAAAGAGTAGTGTGGGTTATTGCTGCCTACCTTTAGGACATTCGACATGCTGACGTGAAAGAGACTGAAACACACACAATGCGACTTCCAATAGTTGATATAAATAATTATTCTGGTAGGTGAACGTTTCCGCTTCGCATCAATAGTTATAATTCCCCTCCAATTCAAGCCCAGAAGCCCCTACTGGAGTCAGCTGGTCACGCAATCACTTCGTTATTGAATACAAACCCTCTCTTCATCACCTCGGCTGTCTCTACCTTTCCTCGTAGAGTTCATCTGGAGAAAACGGGTTGGTGGGTTCCTACGCGCATTACTTGCACTTTTAACTCTATCTTCGGCTTCAGAACAAATTAGGTGTACGCTCCAACTGATACTTCACTGCCCTGAGGAGCACTGACATCATTGGCGACGAGGTCAAGATGGCGTCACGACGACAACAGACAAGACAACAGGCGCAGAGATTGTCATCAACAGTTTTGCCGTAGTGTCGGATTGGAGATGTCTGCCGACGCTTGCGAACGCGTGTGAGCGTTCGATAACAACCATGCGTGGCCCGAAACCGGCTGTGGTGCTGCACAACGTGGCATCAGCCCACTCATTAATTACGGACACCTTGCGGGAGCCTGCAGTGGCCTTGGATGACCTCGACGCTGCTTTGGCACGTGTCCTTTAGAACCGAAGCTCCAGGAGGACGGCCTGCAGCGGAGCCTATAAATGTTAATCGCGATTCCACATCACTGTTGAGGCGCGTACGGCCAGCCAGTAATAAAGCGTCCGTATGCAACCGAGCAGCTGTGCAAGGGAATTGCCATGCCTATGCCTACCCCCTCAGGGAAACAACAGGAAAGACACAAAAAAAAACGTGCTCTGGTTTCCCACTACGTACGCACGACCTCGAAGAAGCTATAAAGCGACAGGTGCCATTTATTTTTTACGAATACCTTTTTTATGGCAACGATTCACCGGGGATAACGTAATACCTGCGAGGGACATCGACTCAACACACGAGGAATGGCAATACAAAACCGCAGATTTATATGGACAAGCCCTTGCTGACAAAGCCACGAGAGCAGGGTTTGAAGTGTGCAGCGACGCAAATAGTATCATGCTAATATATACTAGAGGAAAATATGGCGCCACTGTCTCAGGAACTCCGCTTCAGCGAGCGTTCCGTCATGTATCGGGCAGGCACATTCCATTTGTCCTCGGCGTGGCTCGTGAACAGGATGAAAAGTTGCCTCTGGCTGCAAGAAAGTAACAGTATTACTGTAGAAGATTAATTAAATTAGTTTGGTTATTATAAAATTGAAGCTTAAAATAGAATTATTAGTCATAGATTATTTAGAAGCTTCATGCAAGATGAACAAGAAAAAGATGTTACCCTTTTTTGTTGACTTTGGCTTCGAGACAAATTTTTGTGGCTAGCCAAGCCAAACAGGCGAGGAACGTCGCTAGCTACAATGGTGGCGCCCACAACAGCCCACGATTGCAGCGCCAGATTTTACTCTAGTATATATTGGCATGAAACTCTATGCAGTGACGTCGACCAACCGACATGACATGAACTCTATGCCAAGCAAGACGATACCATGTTGTATCTCACATGGTCTATATGCAAAGAACGATCAGGCAATGGAGGCGTGGAGAGGGCTTTATGAGTTGAGATAAGTGCATCACATGGATTGAGCTTGCTGACACAATAGCGACAATAAAAGGCGGCTGACAACGGTAGGCTGGGACCAATTTAGAGAGTTAATAGCAAACCATAAAGGAACACTACCGCTGTGCGTTAACGTCAGACCTGAGCAAAAATTTCGTGAATCAATGGGCGCACAAAGAAGAGCTACTCACGGAGTAGATGCGGAACAAAGACAAAATACAAATACCTGTGAAAAGTCCGCAGCAAAGGCGCACAAGCCAAAAGATATGCGAAGGAACTAATGCCTGCAAAACGGTTTGACCACTGCGGTGGCTGTGATGAACGGACAGGAACCAGGACTTATGAAGAATAAAGCGCTCTTTGGGTAAAGCAAGGCACGTAACACCACCAAGGTTCTGTAGTTATCGCAGTCAATCGATGAAGATGAACTCGGAGACCAGGCAGCCCGCCACTTCTTCCCACAAGATGAAGGGGACAGAAACACAGACATATACAACCCACCGGTAGCCGGATCCAATATCCCATGCAAGACGCAGCCTTACCTATGTAGGAACTTCATGTGTCACTAGAACTGATAAACGCAAGGAGTGCCCCGGGGAAGGACCAGGTAACAATGCAAACACGAAACTGCAACTGAAAAAAGGTAATGCATTGTTATAAGCCAAATCCGTCCCCCTATTATTTCAATCCCGGGCCATCTCCACTAACGTGAAACCTGGGGAGAGGTGAAGCATGCAGTGTATAAGTGTATTCTTGGCCCCTTGGTGTTTTTTGCCAAACCGTTTGGGGGGTGAAGGTATACAGCTTTGCTGTAAAAGTCTCGTATCTTTGAAGCACGAAGCTCTCTAACGCGATGCGTAAATGAGTGTACCGGTGTTTTTTTAGTACGCGTTACGTTCTATAGCGCAAGGCGTAAACGAGTTTCCTGGTGCTTTAGTACCGTGACTACAAGTGAGGACGACGAAGACGACGACAACAGGAGACGCCAACAGCAAAAGCCCATAAGGGGCTTCGCCCCTAAAAGAAAATTAACCCGGTACAGGAAACTGAAGAACTAATGGGAACACTCGTCAGTGCGCCTCATTTGCAAAAGCACGCACAAAAATAAATGTGCTACAACACCCTGAAAACTGGAAACATGGCCCGCCGCTGGTAGGCGTCAGTCTGGTAATCAAATTAAAATGAATGAATGAATTTATTTGATTGAAACTTGAAAAGAAAGTCTACCAGTAGGCTTAATTTGTCCCAACTACGGGTGGACACGGGAACGCCTGCCGGTGTGAGGAACACGTATTAATCCAGGAAGCTTAATTGTGAATTGCCTCCTTACCTCCGTTGCCTTCTCAGCGAGCACTGCTAATCCAAGAGTGTCTGCGAACCCCATTCACTGGGGCCGTGCCATAAAGGAACACCCTCGCTTGCCCATTTCTCATTCCAGCCCTTCCAAGGGTTAGCCTGGGTATGCTTCTATAGTCGCGATGTCGCGCCTCAGGCGCCATTAGGCGGCGAACCATCAACAATGCGCACGCATTCGTCTCTTCTCTTTTTCGTCAAGTGTCCATCACGCAAAAATTCGAACGTTTAGACTCAGTTTCATTGAGCGCACACACTCTACGAACTGGGTGAAGAGATCTGGGTGACAATCTTAATATCGCCCCATCTGTTCTCGCCGATCCGCCGTGACCTGGGTCAAAACTTCACTTCGCGCGATGAGGTTTTCACTTCGCGCGACCTTTTCCCCGACAGTGGGGTCAATGTCATCCGAAAGGACTAGAAAGCTTGCCTGCACTGGCACAACAATAATAAATAAGCGGCGCGAAGTATATTCGCATAACGGTCGGCGTACCGCAGGGTTCATTCTTTTCCTGACGATTTTTATTTTTGCTCCCCTTCATGGCGCGCTTTCAGGGTTGCGTCCAAAATGTCGTCGGAGGATTTCGTGGTGTTCTTTTTGTTGGGGTCACCTGGTTTTTTTTTTCGCACCTTTCAGAGTGCTGGGGACCCGAATTTGAGGAAAAGTGAATTGTATGGTACTTAACCGTATACAGCGCATAACGAGGCACTCTTCTTTTCGATCTCGTTGAACTTGATGACAGAGCTCAAGGCCGTTGCTCTTTCTGGGTTTCGTTTTCTAAATACGACGTAAACGTTAAGAAGGTCAGTGTATTTGGATACATGGTACGAAACCATATTTTTAGGATCAGCGAGTACATACTTATTTTATTGCAGGAACAACAGACTATGCGAGATGTTTTAAACTGCGAGAAAATAGGTCTTCCTCGTACATTGTAAAACGCCACGTCCTTGGCGAAATGTTCAAGATCTGTGACCTCAATTATAGCCAACCATAAAGTAAGTCAAAGCAGGTGACAATTAATGTAAACGAAGCGTGACTACTGCGTACGAAAATTACAAATCAATATTTTGGCTAACCCGCCGCCGTGGCTCAGGGGTGCTGCTGAGCCCAAGGACGCAGGCTGGACTCCTGGCCGCAGCGACCGCTTTTCTGATGGAGGCGAAAGGCGAAAACTCCCGTGTGTTCGAGATTTCGGTGCACGTCAAATACCCCAGGTGGTCAGAATTAATCAGGAGCCCTCCACTACGGCACGCCTCATCGCCTGTGTAGCATCGGCGCGTCAAACCTCATAATAAATCAAGCAAATCAATAGTTTGGAAAAATGCTGTTGGGTAGATTGATTTCGGGCTTTGGAGAATAAGGTGCATTAGGTACTATAGTCGAATTTTGTTAAACTATCCCATAACTGACCAGTCTATGAAGGCGTCCTGTTTCTGACAGTATATTACTCCAGGGATCGAACAAGCAACAATTGCTCTCACGCTTCTGTTCCGTTCGATCAGCAATCCTGCTTAATCAAGCAATTTCCGTTTATCAATGTTCCTCAGTGATAATTTCTCAGAACCGTCAACGTGATGACTCAGTGAGCGAGCCATTGCGCCACTGAGCCCGAAGTCGCGGGTTCAGTTCTGGGCCGTGCAGCTACTTTTCTGGTCGAGAGGAAAAACAAAAACGTCCTTGTGCCTGTACTTCGGCGACGTTGAGTATCCTGAGGGGGCCTAAACCAATATACGGTCCTCCAACACGGCGCGCCTTATAGCCCAGGGGTAGCTTCGAGTCGTCAAACGTAAATTCGAACTTAGGTAATTCATTAAAAAAAGAGGGTCGGTAGAACTGCCATTTATTGTTTACTCTGTCGAAATTGTATGCGCGTTACAAAACGAAACAGCTTTTTTTTTCAATACGAAATTGGCGAATCACTACGGCTGAATGCAGTGCCGCTACCAATGAGAGGCGTATGAAACGCGGTACCAATGATCGGCAGAGGGCAGCAATAGAATTAGGTTAAAGGGAATAAGAAAATGTTTCGGTAAGTGCATCGGCATATTTTCCATAAATATACGGCCCGCGATGTTTTGTCCACGGGCTGCTTGACAGCGGACATTTGGTGGCCGTCGTACTTTTTGGGAAGTGTCAGTAACGGCCACGTCCAGAGACCATTCAGTCTAACGGGGCCCGACACTCGGCAAATGTCCATAAGGAACAGCAGCCGAAAAGAACGTCAAGAGCTCTGAGGACCCTGATATGTGGGCCAGAGGAGACATTGGCCCTAAATTAGGGTTTTTTCTCGCCGTTTCCCGCGCGGACCTCGGCGCCCCTCGGCACGGCCGGTGCACCAGGGCCCCAGCGGTGACTCTTGCCTCGGCTGGCCCACAGCGGCCAGATGAGACAACGCCAGAAGGCGTGCCTCCTCCAGCCGCTGCCACGTGACCGGGAAAGGTTCTTCTTCCCCGGCCGCCAGCTAGCCTGCCCAGCGCGCCGCCGCCAGACCGGAACGCGGTCCAGCTGCGCCCGTCCGACGGCCCTTGCCGCTCCGTTGCAGCCCAGGGAGAGAGAGGTCCACAGTCGCCGCTTGGTGCAGCGCCGTGCTGCCAGCCAGCGTCAGTGCACGAGACCGACGCGCGCGGGTTTCGCGGCCCACTTCTCTCCCCGTCCAACGCGCATCCTCTTCGACGGCCGCCGGCGTCTTCGGAGGCTCCGGAGGAACGAACCGAACACCATCGCGCTGCGCCTCGGCGCCGCGTCTGCATCGACTCGTGGTCCGACCGTGCCCCTCTTGTTTCGGCGTGAAACTGTTCAGACCGGGCCCGTAGGACTCATCCGAACAGGTCGTCTGCTTAGGAATCTGCCGAGGTCGTCTGCTGACGCCTCTCGGCTGTCATTGGCGTCCCGGTGTTGAATCCTCGGTTTTCGACTGTCCTTGGGACAAAGTTCGTGCTTACGGTGCGTGCGACGTCTTGTGTGATTCAGTGCGCGCTTTTCTGGTGACAACCCTCGCTGGGACCGTGCTGCACTTCTGTTCGGAATTCCCTGTTTCGTCTCTGCCTGCTACTGTCCAAAGCCCACCCGGCCAGGATTTTGCTCGAGGTGGTCGTTCACGAGTTCGTCGCGATGAGAGGCCGCTTCGCCCAAGGGCGACAGTTGCATTGACAGGTAGGTGATGTCTTACGTAGCGCCGCTTCTACTCCGGCCAGATGCTCCTTTCCTTGCGCCTGTGTCACTGCGGCATGCAAAAAATTGGGCTCGGATAGCCCAGGCGCTGTGTTTTGAAGCCAACGCTTAAGTGAAAGCTGCTAATATAATGAGTGATGTTGTTGCCGTTCTCGTCAGCAGTTCCTGGTTTCTGCGCTTCTTATAATTATACGTTGTAAGTGGCAGTAGCCTTTAACGCCTTCTTGATTCCAAAAAAAAAAAAAAGAAAGCGCAGAGAAAAAGAGGTGAACAGATCAACGCACGAAACCACAGCGCACAATCTAATCACAGTGATCGACCTTATTAAGCGCAGACTTTGACCATATTAAATTCTCAATGCAATGAATGAGTTTCGTTTTGATAGCGAAGCTTTTTAAAACCATTGGTCGCAACCCGTATGCATTGAAGGTTAGGGCAAACCTTGCACGTCCTCATTTTAAAACGACGACGACTTACGAGGGTATACGGCGGATTCCTTTTTCGGAGGTAAATGTCTGAAGAAGAAGCCGATGACATCACTTCGTAGTCTCGCGCGTGGGATAAGTTTAATTGTGGAGGTTGTTGTGCCCTACGACATAGACGAGATGCGCGCATCGTGAATAAACATTCACGCTTGAACAAAGTGTGAAGATGACGTTTTAAAGAAATTCCTTGCAGCTCGAAATGTCCACATCTGGATAATCTTAAATTTGCTCCCCGAGCACTTGTCATATTACTTGTCTTGCATCGCGACTGACAGTTATAAACACGACCGAAAGGAAACAAGAAGCGAAAGAACTTGCCCGAAATACTCAAGCACCTGCAACGCACCTCGTAATACCACGTACAAGTGTTTATTGCTACTTTGGCTCCGTTAGAGGTAAATACCCAGCTCGTTCACACCTTTTGAATGGTGTAACCTATCATGTCTTTTTTTGTGTGTGTGTACGGTGTGCTGTACAAATACTTCAGCAAGCTATGTCACTTCTCTTCAATTTAATTTAATATTGTTTTATTGATTCGCAACAAAAAAAGAGCATTATGCAGCGTTAGGTCCAGGGGGAGGTGCCAAAGTCAGACTCTGCATAGGGACCTCGTGCCATTGCCTTTTGAGACCAGTGAATTAATTATTTTTGTTACAACACACCGAAGTTGAGGTTAAGAATAAGAAGTTAAGAATAACATTTTATAACGCAGTTAAGATAATGTAGTTAAGAATAACGTAATTAAGAATAACGTAATAACGCAGATAATTAAGAATAATTAGGAATAACGTAGTTAATAATAACATAGTTAAGAATAACATTCTTAACTACGAATCAGTCGGAATTACACACTAACACGGCGGTAAATAACGCGATAAAATAGAGTGCACCAAAATAAGATATTGATGGATTGTCCGAAAGAAAGACCACAGAAAATTTTCGTGTGAAGTGAGTTTTAACCGTATCGCTAGTACTTATTTATTTCAGCCCGACACTTCGAAAAGGTATGCTAAACTTGAAGAAAAAAAATCAGAGCGCTCTATTTGAAGAGAGGAGGTGTTAAAACACGGAGCTTTCTCTCGTGCAACTTGAGTGATAGTCAAAGTCCAAAATACAAACTACTTCGGCCGTGTCGGAGTGGCGCAATGGGATAGACGCGGGCTTCATAAAGCGGGGGACCCAGGCTCGATTCCCACAACGAAAAGCGTTTTTAGGGGCAAAGGCCCCTTAGGGGCTCGGGCTGTTGGCGTCTAGTGTCGTCGTCGTAACCGTCGTCTCATGTAGTCACGGTACTAAAACACCGGGACACTCGTTTACACCTCGCGCTAGAACGTAACGCCTACCAGAAAAACACCGGGGCACTCGTTTATACGCCTCGCACTAGAACGCTTGGTGCTGCGAAGACACGAGACTTTTACAGGAAAGCTGTTTACATCTACCCCCAACGGTTTCATCTCCGTTGGCAAAAACGCCGAGGCGCCAAGAATAAGCTTATATAATGCATGCGTCGCCCCTCCCCAGGTTTCACTTAGTGGAGATGGTCCCGGATTTTGTTTATCTTGAGGAGTTCATTGTGTAGGTTGGCTTTCCTGCAGTGCGTTCTAGCGTAACGATGGACGGCACCAGTGATCAGTAGAAATGTTCGGTTGAAAAAAGAAGTACAAAACGCTTATGTGTTAAACAACAGTTGCCAGAAAAGGCCGCATACGGACGTTTATGCCCCGCGAGACCCTCAACTATATACACCGACAAATTTTCCTGTTTAGGTATACATCAAGCAGGTTCCGAGCCTCCTCCATTACCTTCCCTGCATAGTTCAAGGACTCCCCTCAAGCAAGAGGTACGATTAAAATATTCGTGAAAATCAATCGCCGAACTGGGTCTCGGGAAGTGCGCGGGCAGTCCACGACCGATAACCAGAGGCCCGCTGATGTATTTCGTTGCTCTCGCTGTGCCGCCTAATTTGAGTCCATGCGATAGTTGGGTCTGTGCAGGTGTCCAGGTGTTAAGAACCGCGATTCTGCGAACGGCGTCCCTCCTTATCTGCCAGCTGACAGCATGGGGATTAATTAATGATGACAATTTTTAACGCAGCGCGAAAGACAGGAAAAAGTGGCGAAGATCAACGGAGAATCGTACAGGATGTCGACAATTACTGATATCTTTAGATGCCCAACTGTACCAGGGAAAGCGATTCAATTCGTGTTTTCCTCGTATGGTCTTCTCGTCCACTCTAAGGTATTCCTTAGAGCAATGCGTTTACAGCCAGGATGCCGGTTATCTTCCACTGAGCCCCGAAAATAATGCACTGTTGGTTGCGTCCACGCCGCTATCCAGACGTGTGTTTTTTTCTTCTTCCTTCGTGTCCCTCTCCTTCCCCAACAGGGCATTCATGCCCCCTCTGGTAATAAAGGCATTCCTCCTCCTCTCCTGTGGTAGAATGACTGCATATTGTTCACTTGTGTGTTTTTAATCTATGATATTTTAGGACTGCTTAACTGGTCCTTGAAATAGTTAACGCATGCTGCATGTTTTACCTCTAACTCAGACAGAACAATGCCGGGCCGTCTCCACTAACGTGAAACCTGGGGAAGGGCGAAGCATGCAGTGTATAAGTGTATCCTTGGCACCTCTGAGTTTTTGCCAACGGAGATGAAACCGTTGGGGCCCCGGGGGAAGATGTATACAGCTTTGCTGTAAAATTCTCGTGTCTTTGAAGCACGAAGCGTTCTAGCGCGAGGTGTAAACGAGTGTCCCGGTGTTTTCTAGTACGCGTTACGAAGCGTTCTAGTACGAGGCGTAAACGAGTGTCCCTGGATTTTAGTACCGTGACTACATGAGACCACAGTTACGACGACGACATGAGACATCAACAGCCCAAGCCCCTAAGCGGCTTTGCCCCTAAAAAATGTAAGGTGACAGGCACATGGAAGTGACACGCATGACTAGTGAACAAGTGGCCCCTGACTTTTCTATGTTAAAGTGTATTAGCATCGTATACTCCTTCGTTCTCAACCAAAAATAAAATTGTATGCTTCTATAAGTGACGTGTCTACGCAGCTTAAGCAGTCAAAACACAAAAGAACCACGTAGTCCACGCGATTCAAGCGCCGAAGGAATACGCACTGACCACACCCTCCAAGAACCCTCGAAACGAATGCGCATGTAGCGGAGCAAGGTTTGGTTAACTACAAAACGTAACAGCGATAACAAGATAACGGGCATAAAAGTTCAGTGGCCAAAAAGAAAAAAGAGCGCGCATGTACAGTGCATTTTAAGGAGAAGTATAATGATGACCTATAGTCATGTCCAGCTCCCATTTCGATTTTCTGGAGAAAGAAATCGCAGGAACTGTAAAGTGGGAAGGCTCAGATAAATGATTTAGCCGCTGGTATATACAACGCGTTTCTTTAAAGTCGGTTTCACCACTATGCACAAGTGTATCGATAGAAGGCATTTTTAGGCGTTAAATAGCAGTCCGACACCGAAAGAGGAAGGGCCAATGGTCTTTTAATCGATCCCTGAATATGAGATAATGCACCCCCGTAGGACGCTCACCTTTAAAATCGTTTTTTTTTATTACACACAAATGCTTTGCGGGGAACGATAGTTTTAGAGGCAATATAAATAGCCTAGTATCAAAGTATGAAGGCCCTGGGGCCTATATTGAGCACCTCACAAAATAAGGTATAATCTTGGAAGTGTCGGCAAATGATTCTTACGATTGCGAAAAAAAATGCAGACAAGACGCAAACAGGACAACACAGCGCCTTGTCCTGTTTGCGTCTTCTCTTCGTATTTTTACGCTGTTCTAGAAATACCTGCACAAAACCCTATCATCCTCACAGAGCGCTGTACGCCGAGTCTCCGTAAAGGCAGCTCAAATACTATATACAAATTTCTTGCCCAGAAATAATCCTTATGTGTAATATAAGGAGTCTGATATTAAAGTACGAAAATTTTAGAACACTTTATTAATATAAATTAGCGTTTTTGTAAGCAGTGAAAGTGAATCCCGTCAAGCGTTACAGATAGACAGACGGGTCTCTTCGTTTGATATACCAAGAAATAGTTGAGCAATTTTAAACTGTTTTTAGCGGTTCTGAAGTCTATCGTCTGTTGTCGGCGCTGGTCAAATAATTTTACTTAACAGCAGCGGTCTTCTGTGGTGTACCCGGCGTTTCGCGTCGTGTGCTTTCTGAAGGATTGAGCATTTGCAGCACCCAAAAATGAAAAGGTCGGCAGTTTCATCTGAATGACCGGAGGAGCCTCACATTGGGATGTTCGTGAGTGGCCAGTGGTGCACACACACACACACACACAAAACACAATAAACTCTTGGTGTGAGCTGTGCGTAACGCAGCTTACCTTCTAGGGTCACCGCAGATCAACTTGTATGGCGCAGAAAAGTGCATTTCTGTGTTCACTGGCACGTGCTTAACGGCAGGACATGCTGCTTTACGATGTGTAAATTTAAATCGCGTTAGTATATGTATAGCCCACTGCTAGGCACTTGTGTTAAGTACCGGAAACGCTTTCGTCACAATGCTTAGGCCGATAACTGGTTTGAACCAAAGCGTTTTTCCGGAACGTACCAAAACACAAGTAAAGGGTTCAGTAAGGACCACAACACAGCCGTACTGGCCACGACATATATGTCGTATATCTAGCAGTCCTCAACCATATCATATTGCTACACCTAGGGGTTTTGATGCGTTAACAAGAGAACCCCCCTCCCCCCCCACCCCCCCCCCACCCCCCCAAGTCGGTTTTTATTATTTGAATAAGTGTTCAAAAAGACTAACTGTAGCCATTATTCTTTCTTAAAGTGATTTTTCGGCGGCTGTTCTTCATGCAGTTCTGCTAGCACAATGATATTGTTTGCATCTTTAGTGAGCTGGTGCTTACGATATTCCCTTCATTGTGTAATAACCCGTCGACTAACGTAGCTAGATGCAAACGAATGCATTATACAGTCGCGAAACATTCACGAATATATCCCTTTGACCATAGAGCCACTAAGTCAGGTTCCTTTAACGAGTGACCGCATTGACGTACCCTTTAACCACACTGAACTTCCTCAAAGCCTGCCCGCATACACACGCGCGTCTCTGCGCCGGCGTGACCTCGTCTAATACAACCACATAGAGACGGGAAACGCGCGCAGCGCCATATACCCATAGCGCGCTATTCCCTCACGAGAAGGTCATCCACGGGCCGGTACTACTTTTCTTTTTTTTTTTTTCTCCACGCTATCGCGGAGCGTGGTCACGGTGTCCGAAATGCAGCCACGCCGGGGCTTGGAAGAGGGGCGACAGCGTTGTGCGCGTCACCGGCCGCGACGGACATAATTAAGCCCTCGCATCCGCCTGTCTTGTTCCCACAGGGTTTGGAAGCTTGCGCTGTGGCTGTGCCGTCGACTGCTGAAGGCCTGCCGTAAACGCCCCCCCCCCCCCTTTTTTTTTTTCCCTCCGTACTGTATATAGAATCCCGTTAAAACGAATCCGTGGGGACCTTGGGTAAAATTTCGTGCATTGGTGGGACGTGCGTTTTACCCGTCCCGTTGGCTTGGTGGTTGATGTGTTCCAGAGGCGACCTGAAGGGAAAAGGAATAAAAAAGTCAAAATGAAGGAAGCTCACACTAACGCCGAAGACTTGAAGGTGGCGAAGCTGCACGCAACCTTCACGACCATCATCACTCTTTAAGTCCGCGATTGCAGCCGATTTGCTTTTTCTTCGCTACCGCAACGACTTTTACTCCATCTTTCTTGCTATAAGTGTGAGCTTCCTTTGAAATTGACTTATCATTGGACATCATCTTGGACGTGCGTACGCTATGACTCGTCTTTCCCGTTCCGAGCCAGGGTTGTCACGGCGAACTCTGTTGTATTTATTTTTTGCCAGTCCTGGCCCATCTTCCTGAGTGGGCATGCTTGGCTTGACAAACGTGTGCGGGGAACATGCGCGGTCGCCGCGAGGCACGCGTTCACGTGCGCTCGGAATTTTCTTGGTATTTGTAACTGCGGTCGCTAAACTCTAACGATTTTCTAAGCAGCTTGGCTGTTAAAAACATGGGAACAAAGTGGTGCAGCGGGTGTATTTTGCATTGCCTATGAACAAACGCATGCCGAAGCTTATTTATATGGTGGAGAGCCGGTAGAGGAAATGTAAGGTCTGTTCTTATGGGCTTGCACTGAACTGGTGGAACACGAGCACGTGGGTTCGATTCCCGGCCGCGGCGGCCGCCTTTCCAATGTAGGGTAAAGGAAAAAACGCCCGTGTGCACGAGATTTCGGTGCACGTTAAAAATCCCCAAGTGGTCGAAATTAATCAGGAGCCCTCCACTACGGTGCGCCTCATCGCCTGGGTTACGTCGGCGCGTTAAACCCTACAATCAATCAATCACTTAACTGGTAGCCGTAACTTAACCAAATGAAATGGGCACGAGTTCATTCTGTGACGTTGCTTAAGCGCTTTGGTAAGAGGACGAGACAGGCAACGCAAACTGTCTACGCATAGACGCATTATGTATCAAGCATGCTAGTTACGCAAACGTCCTTCTGTTCAAGCTGCTTACAAAACACTAAATCTGTCCTGGACTTTAAATATAATTAGGATGGCAAGATCAATTTGCTGCCGAAGCATCGAAGTGATCTTTGACTTGATTTGGAGCGACTTTCACTGCAGCGCGCAGTGGTTGTGGGGGACTGTAGTGTAGGCAGACTTAAGTGGTTTGTCACGCAGTACACGCGGACTCTCAAGAGCGCCTAATGGCTTACGAAACCATTTCAACCGGCAGGTCAACGTACTATGCGGCATTCATGTCGTTTTAAGATTAACTGATCTGCGGCCGCTTTAAAGTCGAACATTTCCCTCAACTTGCGTGTGCGGGTGTGTCGTAACTCCGGGCTTTCAGCCCGGAAAGCTCGTCATGCTCCGAAATGTTCCAATGTTCCGCTTCACTGCCCGACCGACGCTTCTACCCAGACACACTGACGATCGTATTTTCTATACTTACGCACATGCTACAAGTGGAAGTACTTTGTTCCTTCATCCTCGGCGCCTACTGCGCGGACGAAGCGCTTTCGAGCGCACTGCATCAAATCGAGCATGGTCGCGCTTTGGTTCCGCACAGCCCCCTGGCACTCCCGCACGCAGCGACGCAACCGGGGGCTCGCGTTATCTTTCCAGAATAAGCGCCTCCTTTGTCGTTTAGGGGCACGGCAAAACCGTCGGCGGGAGAAAGAAGTCAGAAAGAAAGGAAGAAAGCCAATAGGAAAACGACCACCAACACCGCGGTCCGACAGGAAAAGTTGTAGAGTTCCTCCCCTGCAGATTACTGGTGTACGTTCCTGGACGCCAAAGGGCTTCGTCTTGCAAGACCGATGAGCGGTCATTGCAGGCTTCTGAAGCGGTCGCTCAGGGAGCGAGGAAGGGGCGTTCCGGACCGTATCAGAGAACAGGCCGCGCAGCGATTTGGTCTCCGCTACTGTCGAGGAAGCGCCAGCTTCTATGATGCCTGCTCTAAGAATGCGCGCGAAGGTATACGTTAGGGAAATGTGTTTCACATCCCCCTAACATTGTTCACTTTAGAATAAGCGAGAGTAAGTGCAAACCATGCTACGTCATACATTTTCCTTTTTAGTCAAAATACTATTTGTTTACATGATGCGCCAGCTTTCTCACTCGTAACTTCAGAAGGGAGGAGGTAATGCTGGGACTTTTTATGTGGAGTAACAAGTGGTTCTCTGGCCATGTCAGCAGGTTTCGCTTCTGCGGCATTTTTAGTAGCCGGCAAATCAAAATTACTAGCAACAGCGTTTCTTTTTTCAACGTTGCTGCTCATATATATCTATGTAGAAGGTTAGCGTACATGTCAATTCTAAGCTTTTTGCCGTTCTCGGCTATTTATCCGGGCATCTCGGCTTCCGATTCATGGCCTTTGAACACCCGAAAACATAGCCAGCGATACTCTGGCATACCATAAATAGCTTGAGAGAGAGAGAGAGAGAGAGAGAGAGAGAGAGAGAGAGAGAGAGAGAGAGAGAGAGAGAGAGATAGAGAGAGAGAGAGAGAGAGAGAGAGAGAGAGAGAGAGAGAGAGAGAGAGAGAGAGAGAGAGAGAGAGAGAGAGAGAGAGCTTTATTTAGCGCCAATAGTGGTTCAGGTTACCCAATTACAAATAGTATCCATCGAATGCTAAACTCTGCTCCAGTGCATTTCTTATGCGTTGCACTGGAGCTGGCTGTTTCTCAAAAGAGGCGGCGAGATTCAGCCAGGTTCATTCAACAGGATAAGACAGCTGCGTTGGGATCCGTACCGTAAAGTCAGGTGTTGTAGTATTGCGAGGAGATTATTCCTATATTTCATTTTGTTGATGCGGATATTGAGATCATTATCCGAACGCACCTCCCCTTCCGTTTCGCCAACGAGCAAGAAAAAAAAAAAAAAAAACGGCGGCACTAATCGTAGGCGAAAAAGCCGACGACCGCGATCACAGAATCGTTGATAAAACTTTTCCCGTAAGAGAAAACAGAACAGAAGTGACGCAACCTTGCCCGATCCCGGCGCTCTTTTCATCCCGCCTCCATCAGATCATTGACGGCGCTCAAACAGGCGACCAGGCACGTGTCTACACGCGCACGCCTTTCAGTCCTCCGCTTTCTCCTCCCCTCCTTCTTGAAGCCATCGAGGACAGTAGCAGCGGCGCGGCCATTGAGTAGGGAGCGGGCGAGATGCTATAACTTGCGCCTGCCAGCGCTGGTCCCATTTCTGCCCTTGCCGACACGCGTCAAAGCGGCGCCGCGGAAACGTGGACAGAGGCATCGGCTCAACCTTCCTCAGACCCTCCCCTCCTCGCCTGTCCTGCAGCGATATAAGTAATAAACAGCCAGCCCGAACGGTGCGGCCGAGGTGAAGTTGCGCGGTAAAGCTGCGGCGCTACAACGCAGCCTTGCAGTACACCGTGAGTCCGTGTCCTGTCGTAGCCGCCCTCTCTTCCAGCGGGGGAGCCTTTGCGGCGAGAGGAGGGAGGTCGTTCTAAAAGTAGGTCCTTGATGCTCGTTGACCGATGAGCACGACGAGGAAGGTATAATAGTGGAGCAGGAGAGGCTCGCTGAAGGAGGGGAGCCCGTCGCTGCCTTCTTCGGACTGCTCTGCGCTGTAGGGTCAAAACTGTCACTTACCCACTCCACCGTCTGGGATGGACTCGAGATGACTGACGACAGTAAGGCGGTGGGTCCGCACGCCGTTTCTTTGAATCTTATCGCCCATAAAAACCAAAATGAAGACTCCGATAGCTACGTGGTACTTAATCTCCCTTTACCTTCCTTTTTAGCCCCCGTTTGTCAGTTTATCTTCTATGTTTAATTTTCTTACCGAAATGCGTTGGCGGTCACGTTGTCGCTTTTGCCGGCGCTCGCCGACCCTCTACACCCTGGGCATTACAGCGTCTGTCAATTAAGAGACTGAGGAATCCTGTCGTGCTGACGAACGGAAATAAGTGTGGTCACAAGCATCCAACAGAGAAAATGCCCGGTTGGGGCACATTGACCGCCACTTCAACTATCGCACCGCAGACAGAGCGGAAGACGACCCTTGGAGTACGTCCAAGCACAATGACTTGAAGCGTAAACCACCGCCAACTGCGCTGCCGACGTAAACCACGGCCACAGGCAGTGCTTCCGTGTGGTCCGCGTTTCAGATTCGCTCGAGTGGTGCGTGTTGCTTTTTGCGCCGCGAGGGAGCACTCCTGCTTACCGCTTTACAGAACACCCCTGACAGCTCCCGTCCTGGGGTAACGCAAGCGCGTGTAATCAAGCTTTCTCTCAGTCACTAAAACCATTTAATTTCTAAATGTCGAAATGAAGCAAAATTATAGCATTGTTTCGATTATGTTTCCGTCCGGTTCTGTAGTATGCGAGAACAATTCTTTTCATGTCGTCTTGTTTTAAAGTGAAATTCACAATACTTTGGTTATGTGTTGTATGCAATACTTTCTCTTTCCCGTCTTTTTCTTCTGTTTTTTTTATTTTCCATTCCAGTTCTTGCACCCTGCCGTTAGCAGGTGTTTTGACGCTTCCTCTCCCTCTCTCTCTCTTTCTCTCTGGTCACCCGGTTATGAGCGAGGTTCGAACACGATGCACCCCTAACTAATTTCATACAGATTTTGACGTGCTTCTGCGTATTACTCATCTTATGAGGTCTTTGAACGGCTCTGACGCCTTAAGTGCAATTGGCCAATTTATTTGTAATAACGCGTTTTACACAAAGCGCACTCAGCACTTACTTCACCTGTCCCTCTGTTCTGTACTTAAATGACATAAGGTTTCTTTAGCTCACTGATTTTTCTGTACACATAACACATACGCCAGAAGGCCTTCATTAAACCTGCTATTTAGACGCTCGTTTTTATGACCGAGTCTTAAGGTTCACGAAAAATTCCTATTTATGGGTTAGAGCCCCGAAGGTGCAGCCGGGGTGCGCAATCACGTTCTATATCCCGTAGAGGCCCATGACGAGCGGCACCATCAGGGGGCGTGTTTCAACATATATACGCGTACTTTTAATACTCTGTTTATTAAACAAACTCGGGTCTGCTGGCGTCGTAGTATCAATATAAATAATTAATTCCACTTTCCTCCCCTAAATCTCAACGAGCACGATGGTGTTCGCCGAATTAAACGTATGCCCATTACTCCAGGGATTAAAACTTTCTTTTAACAGTACGGGAACTGTTTAAGCTTGAACTTGGTCCGGTGGCGTTAGCAGAAAATATACAAAAAAAAAAACTGCGCTGCCTGTAAAGGGTGCACCACCGCAGACGAGGTATTATAACAGTGAAGTCAGCTTTCGCGCCTGCTCGAGTGTGAGCACAAGGGGCATATTTGTATGCGCACCCCTTACTACAACATTTTAAAAGTGATAGTCTTTCTGCAGTTTGCACTAGTGGTGCAAGGCTGAGGAAACAGCAGAGCTGGGTTCTACCTAGCTTCCTCCATGCTGGGATCCTCTGTCAGTGTGGGGCACAGACCAAAACGGCCTTGTCAAGTCCGGCTAACCTTGGCCTCACCCCTCGATCTTAACCTAGCCTAGCAAGGACACAGCAAAACCTAACAAAATTTAGCAAAACCGAGGTCGACTCCCAGCTTCGCGATTTCTCCAGCCTAGCAAGAATATGGCAAAACCGGAAGAAGCTAGGTTGAGCCCCAGATTCGAAGTTTGTCCAGCCTTCCACCACCAGGGTGAGCTGCGCCAAAGATTTTTAAAGTACATCGTGCAACACTGCATGGAAAATCGTGGCCGCATGAACGCGGTATTGTTAGTTCATCTGCATATTGACGTTTATGTGTAGATGGGTAGATATAGACCTTATATATATATATATATATAGGGGGCAGTTGAACTTTTGAAGATGGTAGAGAACACAAGAAAAGAAAACTTTGAACATGGTAAAAGCACGATTGTGGCCTACGTTTCAGCAAAGAGAACTTGCTTTCCTCAGGGCCTTTGGCCAGGTGTCCTAGGGGGTCGTGGTGAATTTTTGCGTGGTGGATGATGTCAACGTTTTCTGTGTTGTGTCCAAGGTACATGAGGAAGTCGTTAAGCTTAGCTGACCTTTGTGAGTGAGCTAGAAGTCTGTGTGTCTGGGGTATGTCTGGCTTGTGTGTGTTTTCGATCCTGGGAAGTACTGTTGTCAGGGTTATCTTTGCTTTGGGCCTGTTGATATGAACATCGTGAACAAGAGTTTTCATGGCCTCGATGGTGCTTTCAGCGGTGTTGTTCTTTAAGTCGTTAGTGCCAAAGTGCAGAACGAAGTGAGTGATGTTGCGTGGGGCGGCGTTGTGGCGCCGCTTTGAAAGCTGATGTATGGTGAATGTTGTCCGGAAGGGAAGTGGTCGTGAATGTACTTAAAGTGGCTATCACCGATGAGAGCTATGTGTGCCAGGGAGAGGAGAGGGGGCTTACCTTGCTCCGTCATCTTCGTACACGAAATCCAGGGAGTAGTAGAACTTTGAAGATGGTAGAGAACACAAGAGAAGAAAAACTTCGAACAAGGTAAAAGCACGATTGTGGCCTACGTTTCAGCAAAGAGAACTTGCTTTCCTCAGGGCCCTGAGGAAAGCAAGTTACCGGATTAATAGGTGTAAAGTACACACGCAAAGTCACTGGGCGGTTCCCCTCCCAGAATCCTGTAATAATTGTTCCCTTGTAGCCTAGATCGCATCGTCTAATCAGACGTGTTTCAATCGGCACTCTACGTGAGCTTTCTTGAGCATTAATCAGGGAACAGGTAAAACAGAGGGCCGAAAGAATTAGCTGACTGCGCTCTTCATGACAGAGTGGCTGTCGTCACGACCCTATACAATAAACCTGAACCGACACGTTGAAGGCGTCGCTGACGTTCTATAGGCTCTCCTCCGGGGCACAGGTGCTATATTTCGCCACGCTCTTAATCCGTTACCTTGTTGCGTCCCGAATTGTTTTCCTTTTTTCTGAAACGGCGCATGTATCAGCGCAACAGGAGCTGCTGTAAGGTCCGGCCGCGCCGCGTCGTCGTTTTCCTCCTGGGCCGTACGTGCGGCCCATGCGGAGCGAGGCCCGCTGATCGATACGGAGCGTGATTGAGCCGTGCTCGGTTGGAGCGCGCGAACGGTTCGAGGATGTTGTTTAACAAGCGGCGGACTTCCTCTGTTCATCGCGAGACACTTTTGGGCCGGGCGGCTGTGGCATCCGCTATTTCTTGACGCCCCAGTGCGTGCGTGGGATTCGAGATTACGGCAAGCGCGGGTTGACGGCTGCGAGAGCATCACCGCCCCATCTCCTCACCCTTTTTTTTCCGGCTGCTACGTTACCTCTTAAACATTTTCCTCGAACACGAAAGAATTGACAAGAGCGCTTAATGAAAAGAATTTTTATCCCGTACTGCTCTGCGGCAATGCTCTTTCGATAGGGCTTCCTTTTGTTTAAAAAAATACATTTGCGGCTATATTTCAGTTTCATGAACTTCTTGATTAAAGTCGGCGGTTGTTAATATTGGTCACTTCCGTTGGACTGAATTGTCTCTTCATTTTCAATAAACAGTCAAGGCCAAGCTCTATACCTAGTAGTTTCTAATCGTTTCGATATTGCGGCAGTACACGTACACCAGTGTTCCTTGAGTTGCACTTTGAGCAAAAAGAGCTCGTGTGAGTGTGCTAAGAATTGTGTAAAAACAACGCACGCACACACGAACGCACACACATACACGCCCACACGCACTATAGACAAAAAGAGCATCTTACGCGAGACACCATCACGTAAGTCATGACTTCAAGCTGGTCGGTCTCCTTTTCTCAAAGCGCTAACTACAAGTCCTTTTGTCGTCCCAAAAGGCTCACGGCGAGACCAAGACCGCCCCCCCCCCCCCCCCCCCCCCCCCCCGATTCTAGAGTCAACTTCATTTTAACCCATCCTTTGAGCCCCTTCCCCAAATAGGTATGCGCCGGCCTTTCCTCCAATAAAGACTTTCCCTGTCCCGTTCAAGCTTAAGCATTGGAAAAAGTAGCAGCGCCCTAATTTGGTAGTTTCAAAGAACACCGCACGGACTCACCACACGGAACTTTCCTTGCCTATTTTTAATTGGATACCAAATCGAGCCAAGTCAAGCCAATGAGAGGCATTCTCTCAGACACGACTAATTAAAAAGAGATCTCCTGAAGGGAACGAAGTCGTTTCGCCAGTGGTGCACATTGTTTGAAGCACCACTGAGAGTATAGAGTCTGCTCTTGAGTCACGCTCGGCCACAATATGCACACAGCATACGCGCCTCATTGTTTCCTCTCATGCAGACGACCATTTTGCTCGTTCCTCGCGGAACTAACTTCCTCTGGCGCCGAATGAAGATGAATATGCCGCAATCATCCGCCCTTCATGGCTGAACATGCTCCTTCGCTACGCGTGTACACGCTCGAGGAAGACGTTATCCACCGGCGCCTACTCCACGAAAAGCCTCGGATTTTTTTTTTTTTTGTAAAGCGTGCGCAGCAGGCTCACTGAAAACTCGTCAGTATTGCTCGCTCTTAATTTCGTCTTTCGCTCTGGTTTACCCTCGCTGCTTTAGCATTTTTATTATCATCCCTGCAGTTTCTGCACGCGCTGTATAGTCATTCGAGATATATACTGCGGCCTCTTGAAAGTCTGAGGTGGTTGTTCCCGTGGAATCTGGAGCACCTTCTTACCCACAGACTTAAATCGTGCCCGCGGCCTCAAGTACACAGCCGCCGCGCTCGCATACTTCTACCGACCCGAAGACAGGCTCCAGCGGATAGGCGAAAACCTGAACGTGGGAGCAATGCATAACGAATCATCAAACCATAAAGAAGAGTTATTCTCGTCGACTGCGTGTATGAGTGGTGCAACGACGTGCTCTCCTTCACAATGAGTCTTGCAGGACCACTTCCCGCCCCAAATATTCAGAAATGCATAAAACTCGAGGAGATCGCTAACGAAGGTGTTTTTAAGTGGAGTACATCCGGAAATTTCAGTGCGTCTGTGCCAGAAGCGGGTCACTGTATAGTTGTGACCACAACGTAAATTCAAGTCAGTTTTTTTGACGCTAACAAAACTCACAGTCACCAGAAAGTTGAGGTCCGCGAGGCCGCCTTAACGTCCGTCGGGAAACACAGGCCTCACTGGAAGCCTATAGCCCCACCGCCGCTTCGAGCGCGCAGTCATTATTCCTTTATTTGTGATTGTTCAAACCGTAATCAGCGCAATTATACAGAGCTAAACGCAATGAAAGCCACTTCCCGGAGGCAGAGACAAACACTTACTTACCCGAACCTCCACAGGTATAGCCTCATGTTCCCTGGGAAATACTGGGCAGGTAGTTGAACCTGCAGCAACACTCCCACACCACGTCATTTGGTGTTGCAACAGCGATTCGCATAACACACAACACTAGAGGAAAAAAATATTTGATCTATGGGAGGCACTCCTGGTCAGCTCGAGCCCGGAAGAGATGGCCAGTCTCAGTGGAGTTTTGTACTATAGGGCCCCACTCATCGACGCCAACTGCAGCCCTTTTCATTTTAGTAAAAATTCATTCATTCCCTCATTGATTCCCTGGCTTTGCGGGCTTTCTACGTGACAAGTATAGTTCATTTGAGATTCAGCATGTGTGTTTTAAAGGGATGAAAAATGCACTTAACCATGCAATGGGATCGAATGACAGCAAGGTTCCCCATGAGGCATTAAAGATGGACAGTCGGCAAATTGAAACTAAAAAAATGGTTAGTATTGGTGCACAGCACTTAAGCGCCCGCTCCTGTGGTTTCACAGCGCCGTCGTTCCTCGTTATAACCGAGCAAACGAAGGGCACACCGAAGACAAACAAAATAAAACGGGCAGGAAAGCAAACAAAGAAGGAATGGCGACAGTGTGAGGGGGAGGGCGGTAGGCCGAGATGGCACGAGACATTCTTTCTGTCGAAGACGCGCTGGCTGCGATCTGGAAAATCTATGCCAAGAATTCTGTCAGGACTCGCGGAGATATGCGTCGCACGTAAAACTAAAGGAACAGCATATGCAGCTCACATTTGGAGAGAACACTTAAAAAGCATTATCGGCGTTGACAGCATGAACACCACGAGGCTTGCCTGACACTCATATAGAATGCTGCGACCAGTTAACTCGGCAGTAGCAACATTTTGCGTAGCAGTAGTTCAATCTTCCATTTGGCTGCGAGGTGGAAGATTGAAGGAGCAGATGACCTTGGTTCTCCCATTTCTGTAGAAACGCTTGCTCTTCGCGAGCGAGGATGGCAAGGTGGGTTAGCTGGTATCTCCGAGTGGCAGCAGCGCGCTAAAACGAGAATGAAGCAGTGGACACACATAGCGCTCATGAGCGCCGTGTTTGTCTATTGTCTACAAGAAACGCATACAGCACTATGCGTTTCTTGAGAGTCACGACGCGAAAATGGTTCGTAAAAAGATCTTCATACGGCTCTCCATCGGTTCTTAGTACTAACTTCTTTTAGGTACTAACTTCTTTTAGTTAAAGAAGAAATTTTGCTACGTAGATTCGCTAAATATTTCTATTTCGTTCTCTCGTTTTTTTACTACAGCTACCATAGCGCGCGAGCCCAGTTTATGAAGAATGCGACAGAGCTCTCCGGTTAAAACGACAGAGGCGTCTAAGGTCAGGATTCCTAAGTGCCACGTGACTACAGGCGAGCCCGCTTATAACGAACACAACGGGAAACCGAAATCACTTCGTTATATCCGCTTTTCGCTTTATCTGGACAGAAAATCTAGGTATACCAATGGTAAGGGAAACGAAGGTCTGTTCGTTATAGCCGCTATTTCGTTAAAACCGGGTTCGCTATAAGTGGGCTACACTGTATTAGAGTCATATAACTTGATGGCGTCACACCGAAGGCATGGCTGCAACAATAAATGAAATTGAAACAGCCGAGGAATTATTTGGAGCATCCAGAAATATTTCTTCACGCCGGAACCCACCCTGGGCAAACAATAGTTATTACTCTCTCTCTCTCTCTCTCTCTCTCTCTCTCTCTCTCTCTCTCTCTCTCTCTCTCTCTCTCTCTCTCTCTCTCTCTCTCTCTCTCTCTCTCTCTCTCTCTCTCTGTCCGTGGGGGACTGACATCTTCCCGTCCAATGCATTTGTAAAAGAAAACTGTGCTGAGAGTATACAGCGTGCACTGTGTGTGCCCTGGAAGCTTAGGTCACCCCGCGTGGTCTAAGGCAGAAAATCTCATTCTGCAACAGTAGCTTTATGTATATACAAAAATATAATTTATGCATTTCTTAGCTGTGCTCCGTCGTTCACTCCAGCACCTTCCGCAACCGTTTCCTCCGTGCGATTGACCGACAGCTGCCACTCAACATTTCCGAAAGAGAGCCTCCCTCGGTTAGACTCCCAGAGAAGTAGTTTCCTCATGTGAGCCGCGCAAGGGGCGAATCCTCAAGGCAGCCTTCGAGGAGTGGGTCGATAAACGATGTACGCAGGAGGGCTGCGAATGGCCGTTGGGTCAGTGAAGCGTAAAAGAAATGATATATGCGGGTCCTCACGGTTTTCTGACTAGCGCGGAGGCCGCGGCGGGCCCTTAGAAGACCATTTGGAAGAAAACGCCGGCATATACCCCCGCACGGCAGGGAGGCCGCGCAGGGACGAGCAGGCCGGCGCTAAGGACAGGCGGACCGCGACGGCTTGACATACTTCACACACGTGGGAGCCGCTGGACCGGACGCGTCTGGTGCGGCTACATTACAGCCGGGAGCTGCTAACTCGATCGCACTTCTTCTTTGAGGCCGCGAAATTGAAGCTGCTCTCGGAACCTTCGTCGTGGGTCAGAAGACTTTTTTCCTTCCCTCGGGTCTTCTTGGCTTTCATCCAACCTTTTTTTTTTTTTTTTTTTCTGAACGGAGAAAAATTCCCTTCGCAGCGAAGATACCTCTCATTTTTACGCTCCCATTTAGCCTTCTTTTATGCAGCGTCGACGCTTTTTTTGTGTCTTCACTTGCATGGCTCGGAGCGGATTATTCTTTTGACACGATCACTGAACGGTCGTCGTACAACTGGCGGCGTTGGCTCAGCATTGTCCTTTTAGGGGCAAAGCCCCTTAGGGGCTGGGGCTGTTGGCATCTCATGTCATCGTCGTAACCATCGTCTCATGCAGGCACGGTACTAAAGCGTCGGGACATTCGTTTACGTCTCGCGCTAGAGCGTAACGCGTACTAAAAAAAACACCGGGACACTCGCCTCGCCTCGCGCATGAGAGCTTCGTGCTTCGAAGACAAGAGACTTTTACAGCAACGATGTATACCTCTACCTTCTAACAGTTTCATCTCCATTGGCAAAAACGCCAAGGCGCCAAGAATACACTTATACACTGTATGCTTCGCCCCTCCCCAGGTTTTACATTAGTGGAGATGGCCCGGGATTTTTCTTTTTGTTTGCTTATTGTTAAAAATGTACTAGCTCTTCCCCTTCTTGTTATCGCCAGTTCCAGACGTTCTTTAAAAAAAGGAGCGCGAATCGGTTTTATTTAATTTGATTAGAACGATTTCCAGCTCTTTTGATCGCGGAGTGTGATGTTCAATGTTTTATATTTCGTTTGTATCCACGCCTGTTTCCTTGTTACACACGCAACCCGATAACTCGCCTACATTGACGTCGAACGCAGAGACAAGCACCCTTTACGCGCGCTCTTTTCTTTTGCGCTCTATTTGTGCTCGCCCTTTAGTCGTGAGCTGAAGAAAAAGCGCATGACGTACGTTATTTGCTCCCGAGATATTAATCGTCCTAAGCGTTGACCTCCCAGAAACGATAATTATGAACCCGAGTTCGCTTTCTAGGGGCGAAGCTCCTTAGGGGCTCGGGCTGACGGTGTCTCATGTCGTCGTCGTCGTAACCGTCGTCTCATGTAGTCACGGTACTAAAACACTGGGACCCCCGTTTACGCCTCGCGCTAAAAGGTTTCGTAATGCGTACTAAAAAACACCGGGACACTCGTCTACGCTCGCGCTAGAACCTTTCGTGCTTAAAAGACAGGATACTGTTACAGAAAAGCTGTATACCTCTACCCCCAATGATTTGAACATACGCTAGCAAAAAACCAAGGCGCCAAGAATACACTTATACAATGCATGCTTCGCCCCTCTCCAGGTTTCACGTCAGTGGATATGGCCCGATATTTTTTGTAGGTGCTGGGTTGGATGGGAACTTCGAGGCACAATACTTTGTTGCAGTTTAAGTTCGCTGAGTTGAAGGTGTAGTTTTGCTCTATTTTAATTGTTCACACCCTATCAATCGGGTCGACGTTTTAGTTAGTGTTGCCGAAAAGGGTGCGGAAGGGAGGCTGGCTGTGCTTGCATTTCAGATCTGACTTCCATACGGAACACTGCGGTCAAAAATCAAACATTCATTGCGAAGTAGGCCAACAGTCTTAACCACAAACGCGACTCGCTTCCAGGGCTCCTTTTCTCAGCCCTACCTCGCCTCGCACAAAGACCTTATAAATAAATTAGCCTTTGAATTCAACCAGGTACTTCTTTTTTTCTTTTAAAGTTGTAATATTTAACAAAAAAAACGAATTTCATGAATAATTTATCCATCCGGTAACGAAATAAATTGGATTTTTTCTTTGCATGTAGATCTTGCAATGGCTTGTATACACGCTCATTCGCTCGCCTTACATGATCATAAGCCCTATTCATCACTCAACCATCGGCACCCATTCGCGTTCAATCGCCTACCACGTCGTTACTATCCCTTCCGGCGTCACCAAAGACCATAAAACGACGCCAGAAGGTGCGAATTGTGTCCCATTGAAGCTAGCATCTTGGCTACATGAGGATCTTGATCAAGTTTAAATTGCATGCCCAAGCCTCACGTAATTCGCCGCTATCCAGACGGGGGCGTTCTTTCGTACTAACTTGTTTGTCTCCCATCTCCGCGCTGCGACATTTGGGTGCTCATTGAATACACACAGTGATCGCGTGCATAAAATGTCCATCACCGTTTAAGACGCCAGACTGAATTCCATGCGCGGACTCCCGATGGCCAGAGGGCACTTCCAGAAGGGGGCGTATATTTGTCGTTGTGTTCCGATTTTCCGCTCCGTTCTTCTGGAAACTCGCTGAATGCCCGTAGTAGTCGCATGCATAACGTTCTCGTGTGGGTCCCGATAAGACGCGTTCGAGACCGCGCGGCGCAACCCGGGAGGTATCAAGAAGGGGTCGGTCGTGCAAGCACGCACAGAGTAGTGTGTGTATACACTATAGCGTTTCCCGGGCGGTCTTGGGTCGCTGATCGCCAGGGGCCGTCCGCGGCCAAGCGCGCAAAACGCCCAAGGGCGAAGCCTCCAGCATGCCCGACCTCCGCTCTCTTGCGCCGAACCTCCGTGCGGGCCGCACCGGCAGCTGTGGCCCGCTGAGCTGCCGCCGCCAAGCACCCGAATGGTGCACGCGCTGTCGTAGCTCGGAACGGAAACAACACGCGCGACTCTCCTCCGGTCCCTTCTCTTGCGTGGCGCTGCTCTGCCGCACTCGCCCGCTCTTGCGCTTGGCCATCGCTTGGCAAATGATTCGATTTACGTGCATGTACGCAATTAATCCTTGTGGCAAACGGGCCGCGGGATGTCTCCATTTCTTTCTTTCTTTCTTTCTTTCTTTCTTTCTTTCTTTCTTTCTTTCTTTCTCGCTTTCTCCCTTCTCTCTTTCTTTCGTACCCTCTCCATTTTCCTTCCTTCCTTCCTTCCTTCCTTCCTTCCTTCCTTCCTTCATTCCTTCCTTCATTCCTTCCTTCCTTTCTGAATTCACATGTAAAGTAATATCCAAAACATACCATGTATGCGTTTTTAAGGCGAAAGCAGTATGTCGACCATTGAGCAAAAAAAAAAAAAAAAAAAAGCTGGCATCCGATGTTTGCGTACGACTTCCAGCGTCTGTAGCAGCATAGCGGCTCCTAAACTTCCCACTGGCTGCTCCGCGCAGCGCAAACCTACAGATGTATATTGGCCAAAAGGCCGATTGAAAGAAAAAGCCGCCATTGGGCATCCAACGTCTGGCGCGCGTGACAGCAAAAGGCCTCTAAGCCTCTCATTGGCTGCAACGTGCTCCATAGCACGCTCTGCGAAGGCCACGCTGCCGGGCAGTGTGTATGCCGTACCATTATGGAGTCTGAGGCATCTACATCGGCGGCGGCCGCGACATTAGGAGCGAAATTCGAAGATAGCAGTACAAAAAAAAAATAGCAAGGACGGAGACAAGACTGCAAGGACTGCTCAGTCCTTGGCGTCTTGTCTCCGTTCCTGCCTCTTGTTTTGTTTTTTGCGCTGCTATCTTCGAATTATGTACGAACGCGCTCAGTTTCCACGTTAATCGAATTAGGAGCAAAAGGTCGCCGCTGGCGTTAGTACACAGCACGTACACCGCAGTGAGAACTCGACAACGTTACTTGCAACACAGAAATCCCGGGCCATCTCCACTAACGCGAAACCTGGGGACGGGCGAAGCATGCAGTGTACAAGTGTATTCTTGGCGCGTTAGCGTTTTTGCCAACGGAAATGAAACCGTTGGGGTGGCAGGTTTGCTGTAAAAGTCTCGCGTCTTTGAAGCACGATGCGTTCTAGCGCGAGGCGTAAACGAGTGTTGTGGTGTTTTTTAGTACGCGTTACGTTCTATCACGATGTGTAAACGAGTTTCCCGGTGTTTTAGTGCCGTGCCTACATGAGACGACGGTTGCGACGACGACATTAGACGCCGATACCCACAGCCCCTACGGGGCTTCGCCCCTGAAAATTAAATTCACTCGGCGATGTTCTATTGGCGAATAATGTTCTGCCGTCACAACTCATAATAACTACTTGGGTGTCCTCAAATTGTTTTGTTTGGCGTCAGTTTCCACTGCTAGTATTTAGCTCCCTACTTATCCGGATGTAAACGTTAACGTGGCAGACAGTCAGGAGATTACATGCACTAATAAATTCCTTATGTATACGCTTCGCCACAGTGCGCCTGAATGACGTTCAATGAAAGAAATATCACGCACGGACCACGAAACCCAAACCCAAATTAAGGTTTCGCTCGAAAATTTGATGCGTGGTCTCACATCCCGCAATGTGGAATGTTATGCAAAGCTCGCATACATGTATAACGTCGGGGTGCAGATCCCATTTCCCCCCTATTGCTAGACAAAAGTATTCTGGCACTCGTGATATTCCAGCAAACTAAACCAGAAAACCAGAAGAACGTGGCCTCTCGGAGAACGGGGGGGGGGGGGGGGGGGGGGGGGATTTTTTCTTTACCATGGCTTCCATAGCCAATGGTTTTTTTTTTTTTTACAGTGATGCTGTACATATCTTGGTTTCCTGCGTCAACGGAAGTGACGCCGACAAAGAGCCGCACGCGCTTGCTCCAGACCTAGTGCAAAATACTACTCTGTAGCTCTCAATCCAGTGTAGTTATCTTTAAAAAAACATACCTAACATGTCGCTAGGATGACCCTATTATTACGACGAGCTTTATTCGCTTCTCATAAATGGTCAGTTCAGTGTGAAGTTGCAAACGTTACAGAATTACCGTCTGCTGTCGACATAGGGCCATGTATACGGAGGGATTATATGGTTGCGAAAACGGCTGTAAGTCTTGTTTAATCAAAACTACTCCAAAACAAACTACATTCTCACGTAGCCAAAGATGACGCAGCTGTCTTGAAGAAGAAACAAGTTTATTGGAGCGAACATGTGCTCTCCTAACAGCTCGAAGTATACACGGTCGGCGAAGCAGCAGTCAACAAAGTGACGTGCGCAGGCGAGCGTCGGCGAATCGAATACAGCGGCGTCTGCTCTGCGGGCATTCATCTCTTGGCGCGAGTGTTTCTCGAACCGTCGAATTGCACCCAGAACACTGTAGATCAAAGAAGATTATTTTAGGCTGGGGACGTTAGTTCAAAACACTCTCCCTGTCAAAGAAGATAACACGTGCGGCATAAAAATAAAGAATTGAACGCGCGCTTCACTTGTCCCACGGATAACACAGCCCGGCGTAGCTGGTCTTTAAAAGCAAAACATAAATAAACAAATCCAATGCATGGTTCGCGGCAATATGACAATTAGGTGCTAAAACGACTCCAACTTTATTTCGAGTTTCATCTGGGTACCTTTCGTAATTACGTGGTTCACCATAAAGTTGTAAATACTGCGGAATTCCCCTCTGCCGTCAATGCATCGGGTATACGCGAGGGAAACGGACCGCGCCTTGTTTGTCGGCAACATTATCCTCTAGTCGTTCCAAGTTTCGTTCAGCTAGTTAACTCGGGAGTATGCTCAATCGCAAATTGCAAACGTCTTTTGCTTCATGCACTCCTCATCAGACTGCACCCGGCTTCGCCGGTCATCCTTCTTCAAGGAGTGGAAGGGCCGTGAATTTTTTCCTACATAGTAGCAAAATCATACGGCTGTTATATCTGATGCTACGCATTTACCTCCGTTTCTTTTTTCTTTCTTTTTTTGCGGACAGCTGCACGTAGTTCAGGACAAAAGGCGCCATTGCGGCAAAGCTGCCGCACCTTTCCCTACATTGGCGTTTGTGGAAGGGTGCGGGTTTTCCTTTTATTTATTCCAGCAGCGCGCATGCTAGATGGCTTCCGCTGCGGTACCTGTAATTATCTGCCTGATTGGAGCGGCTTGTGTAGAGACTTTCATTCTAGAGAGACGCATCGTTGCTGAAGCAGTCAAGGAAAGAAAAGAGATTAGGGGCTGTTTAGCTGGCTAATCCTTGCAGAGTAGCTCATTATTCAGGCGAAAAAAGAACAATTTTTGGGAACGCAAACGCGGCCTATTTTTATTCCCTGTGATCTAAATGTCAGGGTACCCTGCTTTTTATCCTTCTAACAATTTGATGAAGTGACGCTCCTCCGTGGTATGATCTGAATAAAATGCTGTAGCCCTATTCAGCTTATAATCACAAAAGAATTCTATGAACTGCGGTCACCTCCACCTTTTATGACGGCCGTGGTGCTCGCAGCGAACCAATCTATGCCGGCAGGTAGGGCCTCCATCCCCACCGAGGCAGCTGTGCGACCTTGTACCCTTAAATGGTTCAGTGCCCACAAAAAGCACCGCATTTTTCGTATGAGGTCGGGTGATGAACAGATGAACACCGTTATCGTCATCTTCCTCCGATGCATCTAGTCCTTACCGAGACAGACGGAAAGACACGCAGACAGAGTGAGTGAGTGAGTGAGTGAGTGAGTGAGTGAGTGAGTGAGTGAGTGAGTGAGAACAGGAGAGAGTGAGTGAGTGAGAACAGGAGAGAGTGAGTGAGTCTCTTTTTCTTCCTGTATGTGTTCGTGCGCGTGTGGGGTAATCGGTTTCCACTTGTAAGTACAGCCTTTAATTTGCGGCCAGGCGGCGAGCAGCAAACTTTCGAATGTATGTCGACATTTTTTAATATCACAGAATGTGATATATTCAAGCAAATAGTAGGTAGCCAAAAAAATAACAACACAATTTGTAGCGGAACAGTTATCTGACCTCACCCTTATGCACGCAGTTCCTGATTACTTACTTTTAGTTTTTCAGTGCGTTCCGAGCATAATCGTTCACCTGTACAATTAATAAGGTACCTGCTGCCGGAGGACATTTGCTTTACACCTCGGAGTAGTTACGAAGTAACCTAAATAATTAGGACATAACTTACCGAACTGGTTACGCGGATGTCTCCTCATGATGCACGCACCGTATGACACGCACCGTCTGTGGTGAGGGAAGGCTGTCAAGCTGACCTGTAATCATCCGAACCGCCACACACTCGCTATAGCTGGTTGACCGATGAGAGTTGGACTTCTCTTTCACTTCATTTTTTTTTTCTTTGCGGGACTTTTATTTTAGGTTCACGCTACCGCTCGCCGGGTGAATTCCGGTATTTGCGCTCAGCATTTTGTGGCGCGGGAGGCCCCAGTTCCCCTCTTGCCAGTTATATATAAGCGAAGCCAGTCGGGCGTAGTGTTTCACCTCTTTCGATCTCGTCGGCTGGGTGCTCCCGGGAGGAGCGGAGCTCCGCCTGCGCGCTCGACCGAGTCGTCCGTGTGGGCGCGCGTGTATCTCAAGAGAAGGGATGCCGCTCTTCGGAGTATTATACGGCTGCTCCTGGAATTCCGGCCTCCTCCGTCCCCTCCTCTCTTCCGGAGAAGAGTGTGTGTAAACTGGACGGATGCTGCGGTGACCACTGCCGCCGCCGCCGCGTTGACCCGAAACGCTTAAGCTTCCTTGGCAGTGCGCCTCTTTAGACGAGAACAGTGGTCCGCTGTTTCGACGACAGCCTCCTGGGAACTCCGGATGCGACGAGTCAGGGTGTCTGTTTGTCGGCGGAAGGTGCGCACGCAACAGGATGCGCCGGCGTGACACTGTAAGCCAAAGCCGTCGACCTCTGGTGTCAGAATTACCAGGGTGTACTAAATTCAGCGCGAGCGGACGCACGCATATCCATGCACACTGCACTTCGAGAGAGAGAGAGAGAGAGAGAGACAGACAGACAGACAGACAGAAAATAACATGGCTGCACTCTTTGGCAGCCTTACTTTAGCTCTAAATGTGCTGGCGTTTTCGTGGGGGAGCTGCGCAGGTGGTGTGAGGGGCAGATTTAACGTTGCGCTTAGGTCGGAGAGGATGGAAGAGGCTGCGCTTCCCTCCGCACCTTCCCCTGCCCTCGCTTTCCGTTACTGTTATGAGCCCAGGGCAGAACGTATGAACCGACGGACACGGGCCTGAGTTGGCACTGCTAGAAAATGTAAGCGCAGCTTTGTACGACGAAGCGTTTGCTGAACGAAGCTAGGCAGAATGGAGGGCGGTTTGGTAAAAAGTTGCGGAATAATTTGGTCCTGTTAGAGTTGTGAGAACTAATCACGTGGAGCAGTTAGAGGGCAGATTTTTAGAACAATCTACCACCGCTTGCCTTCGATTGTCATGGCCGCTCAATGGGCTGCCACAAGCGGTGGAAGCGACGATGGAGACAGAGATATTGGTGCGAAAGCGATACGCGGCATTTTGGTTAGGCTGAGTGACCACTGTAAGATTGGACACGGCTCGCCGCGAAACTTCTCCGCGTGCACGGCCAGAAAATCTTCGCTGGTGCCATGGACTTTCCGTTAGGACACTTCCGGTGCGCGGATTTTCGTGCCATTCGGGACGGGACGCCTGTAATCTATCGAGCCGTCGCTAACGTCTTCGGCCACGTATCCGCAGACTAACACTTCCTGTAAACGTCACCCCCTTCTGGCACAAGCGGGCTCCGCAATCGCTTAGCACGTACCCCTTCGTGCTTGTTTGTCTGCTGTGACCTTTTCATGACACCGAGCAACTTGTGCCGTCCCGTTGACTCGCGCTGTAAGACGCTGTTTTTTTTTTTTTTTTTTTTTGATGGTTTGCCCAGCAGTACTGCTTGAGGGTTATGGTGCGGTGATACTTGGCTAAGCGGCACCACTTTCTTTCTTTCTTTCTTTCTTTCTTTCTTTCTTTCTTTCTTTCTTTCTTTACTTTATTCCCCTTTACTTTTCCTTGCTTCTTTCTTTGCTTCTTTTGTTCTTTCCTCTTTTTTTATTTTTGCCACACCATGCACGCCCACGCAGTGCGAAGAAAAATTATAAATACCACGTGTCTAAAAGGGGGCAGCCGCAGCACGAATTTGAGAAACAGGAAGCTGCGTTATGCGCAAAGCCTACAGGTATGAAGAAGTTAATGCTCATAAATAATGACTACCAGTATCACCTCGCAAGATCTTACGTGGGAGTCTCTTACCAAGGAAAACAATCGGTGTTACGCAAGACTGACTTATTGCTGCCCGCGACAATGACTTTCCGCCCTGCACGACTGAATACATTATATCTTTGGGAAGTGCAGCTCGTGGAAGGCTTCTCCATTGGATCGGGCTCGAGCGCGCCAACAAATAACTAAAATGATGCATATCTGAAAAATTAAAAGAAAAAAAAAAACGCTTTTAGCCCCAGGACGTACACTAAGACCTGAAACCCGGCCCACTAAAAGGCGAAAACGTGACTTGTATAGGGTCGGCCGCGAGCTGTAATTATGAGTGGTGCTTATCGCCCGGCTTCGTGTGTGCTCCTGCGTGTCTTGTTTCCAGTCGCTCAGGTTATTCTGCTTATACGCTTCCATTCGCCTTGTATTGTTATTATTTTTTTTTTTGCACACTCTAAGGCACTCCCGTGGATCAGCTTCACCGTAAGGTACCTCATTGACTAATTCACGCCACCAACAATGAAATTCCGGAGGATGTCGATGTCCAGCACACGACACGACTCAAAAAAACCTGCATGCGCTGTGGCACTACGAAATGCAGCTCGCATTACGGGATGTGCCTTGAGGGGAAGCTGAAGTGAAACTTAATAAGGTAGATTGCGGTGAAGCTGAACCCCGGGAATGCCTTTAGAGTGTAGCTGGCACTTCCAGAGTTGTTTGTTTCTTTCACCCAGACTAGTACTTTCGCATTTCACTATAGCTGAAAAAAAAAGCGATTAACCAGCTATGGTAAGTACACCGAAATAAGATTACCGTTGACGTATACCTGAACCTCTATGAACTTTCTCTGCCAAAGCATGTGCATAATTATACAGTCGACACTTCCGACCTTTTACAAAGACTGCAAACGCAATACGTGTAGTTTAGCGATTCCTCTAGCTGTACCGGAAAGACCAGCCTGCCGGGCGAATCGTTGTTCCCCGTCTGTCGGTGTAGTGCGTACGCGCTGATTAAAAGATGAGCCCCACCGCGAACGCGTGGGTGGTGGCGGCAGGACGTGCTCTACTCGCTCCGGCCGCCCTCCCGAGTCGGCGTACACGCACGCTGCTGCCTGCAAGAGCCCTGACCCCCCGACAGGCACACGCGCAGCTTTATGGACGCGGGTGAAAGATGTGTACTTAGCGGAACTTTTTCCTCGCCGCGGCCTATTCTTCTCCGGCTTGCACTACAGAGGAAGAATGCGTCGGTGGAAAACGAACGGCAAGAGTGCGGCGGGCGTTCGCGGAATAAAGGCGGACTGCCGCAGAGCACTCGGCGCTGCCAGACACCGCACCGGCCGCAGCAGCTTGCCGAAGGATGCACCGTGAAGCCAGGAGCAGTGCACGGGGATATTGCGCCACCATTTCCTGCTGTGGGGGTGGTGGCAAGCTGCGCAATATCAGCTCGCATTCTTGCTTACCGGCTCGGCGTAAAACTCGTTACCTCGAGTGCGGGGAGTCTTAACTTAATTCACCTTCCTCGCGCGCTTTACGTAACTACATGGAGACGAGATGGTCGGTTAGACGGGAGTTGTGTTGCTTGGTCAGCTGTGGAGGTTTTCTTGTGAATGGAAGTACTGTTTCCCTGTCGCAAGAAGCCATCTGCAGTGGCTTGACAACTGAAAGAAACGCCTTCGAGATTTTTGTGAGTTTCGGAGGACGAAATGCCGCAGCGAGCAGAACCGGACGTATACTGCTAAGCGAGCGATATCAGCGGTGTTTATACACTTTTTTTTTCTATTTCTTTTTTTTTTTCGAGTCATTCTCTTCCTCTGTTTTTCAAGATTTCGTATCATGTACAAACGGTTTACGCTGCTTAATGCTTTAAAGTATCACCGCACCAAGACAACAAGGTCGACGGGACACTTTTTTAGCACGAGAGCGTTATCTGTTGATCATCATCATCATCATCATCATCAACAGCAGCAGCAACAACAACAGCCTATTTAGGTCCACTGCAGGACGACGGCCTCTCCCATGGACCTCCGTCCGTTCCTCCCCTGCGCTGCTCAAGCCATTCTTTGCCCCCAAATTTCTTTATTCGTCCCTCCATCGAGCTAGTGGCCTTTGCCTTTGTAGAGAACGCTACAACTTCACTATTACAACCATGGACAGAGCCCAATCCAATGGCGGTTGATCCTGCGACGGGACACCATGTTATTAGAAGAGCGGAGCAGCAGCGAAAGCAAAGACAGATGCAGCGTGAATCTACCGATCCGGAAGTTGTAGAAAAGCGAGAGTAGGATGAGTACGCCGATTCCTTTTCCTAAGCAAGGAAAACCTTGCTTAGGCTTGTCCCAACGTTGCTCCACCATGCCAAACGGGCAGAAACCACGGGTGCATATTCACCTCCTCACCGCATTCACCGGCGAGTACCTCACAAAGTGCGTCATGCGAGTGCCTTTGCGCAATCGCATATGCGTAACTACCTTTAGCACGAATACAGCCTTGCCAAAACCAAGAATAACCAAGAGTAACTAAGGGGAACCACACCGCTTTGGCGGTAATCTCTACTTCACGACAGGAAACGACGCTATTTTTTATATGATATCTCAGCATTTACTTTAAAGGGTGGCTTTTTTTTTTCTTTTAGGAAGGTCTGCATCGGGTTTGATGCAGAAAATGACCCGAGCACTGAACGCACCTAAAGAGACGGACAACCAATTTTTTGTGGAGTATACGATCTCTATCCCAAATAAAAGGGCACCGCTTGGAACAACCTTGAACCGAATCGTTTTCCCTAACAGAGTCCTAGAACAATTAAAAGCGGAAGGTTTAGATCTACCACCCTTAAGTAGGCTGCCAAAACGAATGCTGGCAATCATCACAGCGAGCTGAGCCGTGCGGCAACATGCTTGCAACTGTACGTGGGATGAAAAGAGGTGTTTCAAATCTTTCCCCCAGCTAAAACAATGATAAAATGCCGCCTTTCCTACTACTTCGTGCGTTTTTTGAATTCCAGATTGAAACGGACGGAGTTGCTTGCGCGCGTATGGTAATGTCACGTTTCGACACTACATGGCGCCACGCTTCAGATTTCAGAAAGTTTCGCGCCAAATTAAAATTACTTCCACCAATTTGTTTAGACAGTCCGTGTGGTTACCCCGCTATATAAAATGCCGGCTTTCATGTGAGCCAGAGGGCGTGTACCCCACAAAAATTGGTTGTCTGTGACTTTCAGCGAAGGTTCAACCGGAAAGCAGAACCTGCGGTTTTCTTTATTATTATCATTTTTATTACTTTCGACGGTGTTAAGATACAATAAGGTTGGTATACAGACAATGGGTACCAAAGTCAAGAGGCTTCAACGGGATCCTTGATTAATTATTGCAATATAAAAAATGCATGGAAATCAGCAAATTAAAGCCAAAGATAGCGGTTAATGTTTATTCAGGCTATCGCTAGAATTATCGTTTTCCTGTTTAACCACGTATATGTTGTGATGACGTCACGGACAAAGACAGAGAGAGATAAATAGACCACATAATGGACTCAGAGCGAGGGAAGAGAGGGGGGGGGGGGCTATTGAATATCTTGACAGGGACTAACACGAGGAACAGAAATAAATTGGCGCGGAATGCGAGTTCGCCGCTAGCTTTATCGAATAGCAGACAAATAGCACGCATTAACGTCTAACTGCCCCTTATTATACCCACAGGCCGGTTCTGACTCCGACGGGAAGCTTAGCGATAGGTCACTGAGGTACTTACAAGGCAGTTATGTCGTTCGCACGTGAAGCACACCGCAAGGTAGTTACATGGCGTCTGTGCAGGAATTATTGTAACGCGGAACCTGGGTGCGTCACGACAATCTTCGTTGAATGCAAGCTTGAACAGTGAGGCCGAATGTTGTATGACTGCGCGGTTTGGCCCGCTAGTGTCAAGCAAATGCAGCCATGCGCACATAGCGGAATGGTTGTAACGCGACGTAAACACCGACCATTCACGTAAAAATAAACATTATCCGTGCTTGTCCTCTGCTTGGAAATGCTGCGGCATGCGAACAATCACATTCCGCGCAAAGGCTGACCCGCTTCAATATCTGTACGTAAGGAGCGCGCCAAATAGAAGAAAGAAAAATTCTTTAGCGACCAGAAACGGATCCACCAACACACAAATAAATAAATAAATAAATAAATAAATAAATAAATAAATAAATAAATAAATAAATAAATAAATAAATAAAAAATAAATAAATAAATAAATAAATAAATAAATAAATAAATAAATAAATAAATAAATAAATAAATAAATAAATTATGCATGGGGATTATATACAGATAACGTCCATAGGTCAGAGACTGTAGTGGGACCTGGTCACACACAATGACAGGCCGCTGGTCCGCCCTCTTTATGGAAGAGTTCAAAAGCGCGCACTGGGTTTGAGCTCTGACTAGCAGTGCACAAAATTAATAAATAATTGCAACTAAAGCCTGTGTGTGTGCGTGCGCGTGCGTGTGTACGTGCATGTGCGCCCGCGCGTGGGTGTAAAATCCCGCGGCAACACCTCAGTGAAGTCGGGAATCAGTAATTCCACTTAATTTACAAAGAAACCAGGAAAAAATGGGAAACGTAATAATAAGGCTACCTGAGAGAAAACCTATAGAAGTAACAGTGTGCGGAACCGTCTGCCCAGGCTACTATTCGTGACAAGAATTAGTTCCTGCATGGACGCAAAGATGAATTGTTTAAACAGTGCACATGATGATGAAAAAACCTTTATTATAGGGCAAAGGGGTAAGGGAAGGGGACGTCGTCAGTCTCCTATGCTTAGGAGGTCGCGAGAGGACGCCGCCGTCATCGCCCGGTCGACCAGCGCATAGCTTGATCTTCATTGTCTTAGCTGGTCAGCAGTCTCTCCCATTGCTCACGGCAAGGGGCGGGTGTTAGTCGGAGAGATAGGGGGGGAGAGGGCGGGCATTCAATGACACATTCGTGCTGAATATGTTTCTCATCCGCACGATCTATCTGCGTTCAGTTCTGAAAAAAAAAAGGTAACTACGAAACGAAGTAAGAATTTCGTCAATCACAACTTGAGTGTGAAGAGCGTCTAACTAGCCGCCGAAAAACACTTCGCCTCGCTCTTAGGAAACCTCACTCCCTGGGCCGCGTTGTGGCACGGCTCCGAGGTGGCCCACCCAAAACAGTGCCGCGTGCATTTCCCATACCGCGGCCGGTGTTAGGCTTGGCTGATTTTTCCTTCGGAAAAGAGCGTGCACTTGACTTTCAAGTGGTTGGCCCTTTTCTTTGTTCTTGACTTCACAGAGCGTACTTTCGTCCGTTTGGTGCTCGCGAGACCAATAAACTTACTAGCAACGAGAAAGAAGCGTTCCTTTTTCTTTTCGGAGACCTGGAGGAAGGCTCGCATGTTCTGGTCAGTTGAACGCCGGCGGCTCGCTGGCGCCACTCACGTTCAAGGCGTGCTGCCTTATTTTGCAGTCATTTTCTTTTTCGAGGCGAGCGAACGCGATGGCTTATATGCGTCTGTGCGGCCCCCGTATGCGGCTGCGAACTGCGCATACATATGGGAGTATCTCGACCGGAACGAGGCGTGTGGCTTGCTGGGTCGTCGCATGTGCCGTATGGTCCGCTGAGGAGGCATGAAAGATGCTCGGCGCTTCTATTCTTTCGCCCCTCGCCCCTGAATTTTCAAATCCTCTGCGGAGAAAAGCTTAGGAATGCGGCGGCAAACTGCGGGAGCAGAAGAAACCTCCTCGAGTCGGCTGCTAGTCTTGTGGCATCCGTGAGCCGGTTGATCCATCACGGGCGTTATTCCCAGCATAGAGAAAACGGCGCCCGCTTCGAGGAAAATGGGACACGCCCGACGTCCTTAATCACCGACTGGCGGGACACTTTCGAGTCGGGGAAAGAAATTCAGGGTTAATTCCTTAGAACAAACTTGACTTGGTGGGAACTTGAATTGCGATGACAGTAGATGAGGACAGTCGATTCACACGTACGCGAACACACGTACGCTCCTGTTGAACCCGCTTCTCAGTGGGAGGAGTCTCTGACACAGAGGCGTCTGTGTTGCACGATGGTCATGATGATTATGCAGGTTCCTCTAAGGGACGATGTAATTCTGCTCTATTGGGCGCTCATCCGCCACCGTTTCTCATAAACAGCGATGTTGGGGCCTCCACGCTCCTCCTCCCTTTCCCCCTCATTCACGGTGCCTTGTGAGAAATGGGATCGCGACACCAGCCTTAATTCCTGTTCTGCTTAAGAGCACGATCGATGACGATGATTCGGGACTTGCGTGCGTAGGCCCAAACGCACAGGACACCCTACGAAATGCCCCCGAACGACCAATCAGAGGGACCAAATGTAGTGCAGTCGACAAATGACGAGGCCAAGCACGGGAATAACGAAAAAAAAAAAAAGAATATACATGGTGACAACAGCGCACACGAACGCCTTGCGCTGTTGCCTCCGCGCAGAATATTTTTTTTTCTTATTCCCATGCTTGGACTCGTCATTTGTCGATCTCGCTACATATGATCACTCTGATTGGTCGTTTTAGGACACAACAAAGCGTTCATGTGGGCTGTTGCCACCCCGCAGATTCTATTTCTAGGGTCGAAGCCCCTTAGGGGCTCTGGCTTTCGGCGTCTCATGTTGTTATCGTCTTATGTCATCGTAGTATCATGTAGTCACGGTACTAAAACACCGGGACACTCGTTTTTCAACGCCTCGTGCTGGAACGCTTCGTGCTTCAAAGGCACGAGACTTGCAGCAAAGCTTTATACCTCTACCCCCAACGGTTTCATCTCCGTGGGCAAAAACACCAAGGTGCCGAGAATACACTTCAACACTGTATGCTTCGCCCCAACCCAGGTTTCATGTTAGTAAAGATGGCCTGGGATTTTTTTAGTCGGCCTCGCCATTTGGTCACGCTGATTGGTCGTTCTAGGGCGTTGTGGTGAAGCCCACCTGCGGTGATTTCTTAGGGTGTGCGCTCCGTCATGTTTTACGCACTCCTTGTAAGTCGCGACGATGATGATGACGCTGACGAAATATCGTGACATGTGCCTGCGTACGAACAAAATTTCTCTTGGATGCAGGCGTACAATTATGATGAACAAATGGATGCGCACCGAAGGATAAATAACTAAGCGAAGGAGAGTACTTCAGCGGGGTTCTGTCTGTCAACTCATCACTAACGTCAGCCTAACGATCTCCTTTGCAGAAACGGATGCGCTGTTCACAGTAGAGACAATATTTAAACTTTAAGTAGACACATAACTTTCGCAGAAGGCGGTCAAAGCTCTTCTCAGTCGCCTCAGCGATAAATTCTTACACAAACGATTCTCGTGCTTGACAAAATGAATTTAGGCAACACTAACTGGAATCGGTGCATAAGGTACAGAGAGACGATGAAACAGATTTGAAAAAAAAAAAGTATGTTACGACGGTGGGAAATGAACCGAAAGTAAAACACGAACGCCACAACAATTAGGCGTAAATATTCTAAGGTGCATACTCTAGTTGCTGCCGCTTCAGTGGCCGAGACCCCAAAATTTCACTTGCGTCTTTCTTATTCTTCTCCCTTCGATGCTTTTCATATCTTGCCTTTTTCTCCCGCACTCGCCGTGCGAATACGTTGGTGCAAACGCGGCGAGTGCGTTTCAGCACAGTTTCTTCCTTAGCCTCGTTTCCCACGCAACTCGGGTACCACAAGCCGCTCGCACTTCTCGATGGCTTTCCCGCCCTGCACGAAAGCTCGCAGAAGAGAAGCGTGTTTCGCGTATGCGCGTTTAATCTGCCACGCCACGCCACGAAAGAAGCCTCGTTCGGTCGGTGGCGTCGTCGCCACGAGCGCTTTCATTTTCGAGAATCACGAGTTTTCCCGCGGCCTCACCGAGCTATCAGCGAAGGGTCCGCCAAAGGCGCCGAGAAGCGAAATCTTGATAAGTCCGCTCTAATGATTTCTTGTTTCGCGCATATTTTCTTGCTCTACCGCATATAAAGAGTTGTGGCACGCATTCAGATTTTTTTGTTATCGTCGTTGTTAAGCGCTGCGAGCCCTGTGAACGCGCACGCCGTATGCCCAAAGGGTGACGTATGTTGTGTACGTGCTGGGCGGGTAGTTCCTCCATAACGCGGGCCATTCAAGTTTTTCTTTCTGCTTCTCCCTTTGCTCATTGTCCAGAAAGGAAGCTGCCGACGGACGTAGTACGTTTGCCAGAATAGAAGCGGTACGCAGCTTCCCGTTCCGCTCGTGTATGCGCGCCTGTGCAAAGGGCGAGAGGCGCCAAAAACGCGTTTTGTGCTTTGTTGTTTCTGTGCGAGTGTTCGGGCTGGCAGGCTCTCTTTCCTACAACTTTCATCCCGGAATCTGTCTGGGCTTTCCGCAAGTGCAGGGTGGAGCTTCGAGCCGCGTGTGCGGGCTTACGTTCCGGTAGGCCACAAATAGAGCGTTTTTTTTTTTTTTTTTTGCTGAAGTAAAGGAGAAAAGCAGTACACCGGACCGAATACCGAGACTGTACACGGCGTCTGCCTACTGGGCATACAGCGGAGCTTTTTTTTTTCATGTCGAAAGCCTTGTATCTCTATATTTCATAAAGCGCGTTGTGAGGTACAGATAATATATGACTGAGAGCCGGGGAGCGCGCGCTGGGAAAGGGAAACAGCAGTGCCAGGGTACGCCTCTGCCTAACGTATACTTCGAGCCGCCTCGAGAGGGGAAGCCATCGACGGGGGCGAGCTGGGGATGGCGAGCCAGCGGAACGAGCTTCGGTGGGTGCTGTCCAGGTGCATGGTCAAGTGGTGACGGCTGCGGCCGCAAAATTCAACGCAAGATCAACAGTAGGTCAACAGAAAGTCCAGATAGGCTTTAATCTTTAAATTCTCATTTAACCTACGAACACGGAACGCAAAGGCAAGACGCAAAAGTAAGACAGCGCGATGCAAACGTTCCATCCTGTCTTACTTTCACGTCGCGTGCATTCTTGCGGTTTGTTCCGTCCAACAGTCTATCTCCACCAATCGCTTCCAGGAAGGTCCAATGGTCCCTTACATGCGTTGTGTTCGCGCCGTAGGACAACGTCCCGCAGGCTACGACAAGAAGCAGCGGGCGCGCGTCGCGTTCACATCTTCTTAACCGCTGTTCCACGTCGTCTCATTTATGTAGGCTACCGAGATAATTCGGCGATCGCGAGCACTTCCCGCCGAGTCTTCCCCCGGAGGCCTTTGTCTCCCGAATACGTCGCGACCTTGTTACCAACGCACTTGACGCTGGAAACGCCCGGAGGGATTTGAAGCTGCTGTGTTCCGCACTTCCGACCTCGGTAGTAAGCGTTCTGCTCACCGGAGCGCACGCACCCGTTTAAGGCAGCAGGATATACCGCTATATCGTGGTATACAGAGCAGGTAAAACATACACGTCTTTAGCTCGCAAAAAAGGACCGCCTCTGGCTGTTTCCTGCACAAAGCGGGAACCTTGTTTTTTCTTGGTTTCTACGGAAGCTGCAATGCCACTTCCCTCTCCCGCCGGGAAAAAGCGTGTCAAGCCAAGTGATGCGTAGACGTGCGCTATTATTTTGTCGTCCGTTGGATTAATTGCAGGTACAGTCGACGTTCTTGGCTGGAGAGGCCGTCTTTGAAAGCTTGGGCGGTGCTCCTTGTTTACGAAAGCTCGAGGAGTACCTTTGAACTGTTTCCCCGTTAGTGGTACATTTTTTTTTTTCGTTTTTCCGCCGACGGAAGACGTAGCGTGCCGGAGAAAAAAATGCTCACTAGAAACAAAAGAAAAAACGCGCAAGATGGACGGCCCGGAAGACTGTGTTTCTTGACCATTGGAGCAGCGGAGCTATAGGTGGGGACTCGCGTTAAATGCTGCTGTAATGACGAGGACGTATGAGGAGGCTGCCTACATCAAAACAGAAAAGCACGCGGGGAAAATGCAGTACTCTGATAATGGCGGTACGCGGGGTGCGTATATAGAATCCGCTTTGTGTTTCCTTCAACGCTTATAGTTGCAAATAATGCAAAAACATACCGGTAAACGAGAGAAATTAAAATAAACCGAGTGTACACTTTACAAGTAGCCAATGTATAAATAACACACGGAACCAAGACGCATTACTTGGTGCTTTCGGCTATTTGAACGGTTTTCTCGCTATTGATACCACTGCAACGAAAAACTTCAGCGTAACATTTCACTTTACGTTTCTCATGTCTTGGTACGTTTAGCTTCATTATCGTATACACAACAGTAGAATTTGGTGCTGTTGTGTACGGGTGTGAGCCGAACTTCAACGAGCGTGACATCAATGACGGCTGAGAAGTGTTTAATTTTTGTTTTTAATGGCTCGGGAAAGGTCCCGAAAGTTGCCTATGGCTGCAAAAACCGTGGTATTTCTTTTAGGAGACTGTATGAAGTTGTTTTGTCTATGTGAAATGGCAGCTATACTTTTAATTTTTTTATTTTAAAATTTTAAAAGCTTCATATGAGACACGGACAAGAACGAATATTTCCCATGTTTGATGGAGGCGAAAAGCAATAATGGCACCCGTTAAAGATCCCCAGGTGGTCAAAATTAATCTGGAGCCCTCCACTACGGCGCGCCTCATTTCCTGCGTTGCGTCGGCGCGTTAAACCCTACAACCAACCGAATATTTCCAATGTTGCATTTTCTGTCAGGCGGCGCAAAAAGTCACGTCGCAAACCAAAAGAGTAATAAAGAAGCATTGTAAGCTATTACGGTGGCTCCTAAGACATCACCTCACTGTTAAGGCAGAGAGTTGGGCTAGTTGGTTATTCCGTGAATACCTTTCACTAAGAAAACCAAGACCACGACGAAGAAAGAGGCACACTGGACGCTGCCTATAGACTTCAACTGAAAATTTCACTTTGCACGCGTGAAACATGAAATAATAATATTACAAAAACGAAAGAAAACCAGACTGTACCGTCAAAGTTGCGCACAACCCAACACACGCCAAGCTCGCGCACGCGCTCTTGTAAGAAGCGTAACTCTTTTTTCTCCCAGAGGGATCGAAGTCATGCTTGTTGCTGGTCAGCGCTCGTGTTGTTGTTTCCTTTACGTGTCCCCTCTGTTTGCGCTGTTGCACCTCTATGAACACACATATCTGCTTCCGCCCTGTGTGCATCTTCGTCCTCATCTTGTATTTGTTAGTGAAATGTAGTAACTCCACTGCAGCGACATATTTCCCCCTGTATATTTAGCATGAGCTCTACGTCTTGGCAGGCCCCATCAATGCTTTGTGGCGTTAGTTTTTCTAGTCCTCCTTTATTTTACAGAGAATTAAAAAAAAAAACATGAATTCAGCCAAGTCGCACATTTGCTTTTAGTATGCTGGCGTCATATTCTTTATAATAATCGCTGCATGTTCCTTTCAATGCGGGTATATATATATATATATATATATATATATATATATATATAAGGTATATATTTTTGAAAGCAGTAACGCCTGCAAACTACAAATTCTCTTGCAGTGTTTCTAGACGACGGCACTTGCGGTATAGAGGTACAAAGAGCAGCAAACATTTGCCTACAAAGGAATCGGGCGCGGCCATCTCGCACCATCATATGTCCTTGTAAATCAAGCGTAGCGGGGATATGTGCTTGGGGCTTGCCTAAAATGTCATAGATTACCACTTTCACATGGTTTTGACTGAAGTTTCTAGAATACAGTAAATGTTCTTCTAAGATGAAGAACGACATTAATTTCATTCCCGTAGGCGGGCACAAACACGCCAGCCAACACGCACCAGTGTCATTCAGAGGAGCATGGTCGTGCCGAGCAGTCGTACACTCCTCACCCTAAAACGTACTCCGCCACGTAAAAATATAATATGCAGAACATATGTAAAGTTAGACGGTGGCGCGGCAGTGAACGTCCACGTCTTGAGGATGCGTTCGCACAGAAACGCTGTGCACTATTATGTAGATGAAATATACTATCTCTGGCAGTGCCATAGAAACTCGGTTTATTTCAGTTATCCAAGCAAACGATCACCCTATTCTTCGTGTATACCTTTGGCGCGATGGAGCCGATGTATGAATCCTATCTCTTGATAGACTCGGGGGGACTTTCTCTGGCTTTTATTCCCCTTCACTCTCGGAGGTGAACATTGATGATGCAGAAGACTGCCTCCTTAACGAAGTGCACCTCCAAGAGGGAACGTTTTCAAAGCCGACATAGACCGTCTTAACCTGCACCATATTGAATGGCGTGGCAACGCAGGGCCATACATTCGCCCGTTTCAATGTACAGTAACATTTTGGAGGTCGTTATTGCACTCACAAGATGAAAAACGGTTCTACATAAAAAGGAGCGGCTAGTCACCGACTTCATACAAACTACGCCGGTTTTTCTTTTTTCGCAAAAACGTTTGCACAAAGGTATACGCATTGAATTATCGTTTATCTTCTGTTTGACACAGTTCTCCCGTAATGAAGCCGCGATGCTTTCGAGGCACGCTGTGAGTCAGGTAAAACTCAGTTTAACACAGCCTGGTACAAAACGATCTGTTACAACGTGGACAGTGCGCCCGGGCTTTGGGTGAGCCACACAATGGATGGAACTATTTCGACAGCCCGTGATTCTCCGCTACTTCGCCTACATTCGAAACGCAGCCAGCTCTGCACGGTTGCTGCAGAAGCGCATCCCGACTGCGACGCCTTGCGCAGCAACAGGGCGCCATAGATAAACGAAGGCATCCGCGTCTGACTGCGCAAACATTCATTTTAGCAGTCACTCCAATCGTAAATTTTCAGCACTCCCCCGGCACGCCCTTTGTACCAGGAAAGTGCATTGTGAGCGGACGAGAGGCCCAGCACACAGAACGACTGCGCTGGTCGTTCGTTTCAACGCCAACGTCTGCTTAATTAAAGAAGTAATTGAACATCAACATCCTAAAAGCAGCCGACAGGCAAGTATAGCCTTAGAAAGACTTGCTCTATGCGGCAGATGCGTACCACAGATTACAAGCTCGCGGTCAGCGCCCGATGCAGACCACGGAAGCGCCTTGCATTAGTTGGGCGGGGCAGCAATCGCCTCCTTTACATGCCTTTACTGGGCTAAACTGCCTTCAGTAATCTTCTAATCCTGTTCTGTCTGCTGTCGTAAAACCGCTCACGCTGGTAGTCTTAGGCGAGCGCGGGGGATGGAGTAACTAACTATACCGACCAACGTTAGCTTCCCGCTGTAAAACCAGAAGCCGATTGTGTTTTGGCTGGCATCAGTCAGCGTTCGACATTTACGGCGTTCACCTTCCTTTTGTGTGAAGCCGGAACGGCGGCTGCACGGCGAACCTTCAAGAACACCGCCCTGCCTGAGCGGAAGACGATTGGGCTGGACGCTGGCAGCGTGCGCAGTAAGGCCGAAACTTCTCTAGCGGTGTATTGTTTTCCTATCGCGCTGGTCTGTAGCTTCCTTCGCTCTTTACACGCCATTGGTGTAACGTCGGGAGCCGCCTAACTTTCTCGTGTGGTTTACGTTTTTCCGCCGCGGCATGATTAAAGACCGTAAGAAGCGGGTCCTTCTTGAAGCACGCGGATAATGACTGGCAAGTAAGCATTGACCGCAATCGAATATTACCGCGGCGGGGTTCATTTTTACTCGTTAGCGCTTTTCCTGAAAGTGTAAGCGCCTTAGGAATGAAAAAAAAAAGCGTCTTTGTGGAATAATGATGTAGAAACGCACAAAAACACCACTTGCAAATGACCCTGCTAAACAACTTTACTCGGGACGTTGGAAAAACCCAAGGAGGTTCTCCAATGTTGTGCGCAAAGAAGGGAAGCCTGCCAACAACATTTCAGTCGCTCCAACTGTGGCGGATTATTTTAACGTGAAAGCGTTAAGAGTTATGTCGCAGAGAAACTGGCGTTGCTGGCGGGACACAAAAAATCCTGATTGGTCCACAGGGTCGTGACCCTATCATTTTCCCCCTGCGGAGTCCGCCGAGCGGCGCTGACGTCATGATTCGTCTCGAAAATACAGGGCCGCCTCTCGGCGCCGGGAGGAACACGTGTGCAGTGCATGCGGTGCCGTCTAGCAGTGCAGGGTGCTCTTCTGTGTCGTCTTGTACGAGTGCAGATGGCGCCCCTACATCCAACCTTAATGTCGAAGCTTAATCGTTCCCCTAGTTTTTTTTTTTTTTTTTCCTTCAGGATAATTACTCTTACGACTTCTATAGAGAACACTTCTTTTCAGAGCGAAGTCCAGGATTCGAGTCAGCGCGCAAATACAACTAATGCTTCGTTGTGAATATTAAACGTATCAAAATATTATTACAGTAACTACTGTGTGTGGAAGGCCTCCACGGTTTCGCACCGTCCGGTAGCTGATAACTGAATATTCTGTAAAGGGTGCTTTGCTGCAAATATAGTCACACTGAGGGAAAGCTAACTTCTTAAAGATAATATATATTGAGCTTGCCCATAATACTAGGGACAAAGCTTCGATACATTATTCTTTGGTGAGATTGCACACATTGTGACCGCGACACAAAGGAATATATGCCATTATCAATCAATCAATCAATCAATCAATCAATCAATCAATCAATCAATCAATCAATCAATCAATCAATCAATCAATCAATCAATCAATCAATCAATCAATCAATCAATCAATCAATCAATGACGAGATAAATGTGGCGATATGGTCTGGTGCAAATTCATAAAGAGTGATGAATCGCGAACGCGACAAAGCGTTGTGCAAATGACAAAACTGCGTCACCATAGAAGCAACTTCATCAGGATAAATGAACAAAATATCGATCGGCTTGTACCCTGGTATGTGGATGTGTAGCACTCTTGGGTAAGTGCAGCGTCAACGAAAAAAATATATAACGCGCAAAACCATTGAAGTCGGTGTAATGGCTAAAAATCGTGGTCGACCTGTTAGTTCTCCGTTAGTTTTATTGCCCCGCCAACAGTTTAATCAACACAGGCGAGGAAATTTAAATAACAACAAAGGCAAAACTAGTCGTAGGCAGATGCGATAAATTCTCCGTTTTAATCTGGGTGGTCTTCTATGCCATACCCCTTTTCTCTATGAAAATCATGCACCTCTCCATCTAACGACGACGATGGTTGAACGCAAAGCTTTCGCATTGGTGGATTCTTTGGTTGACCAATACCACAGTGGGAGTATGTGCTACTTTGGAAGTACGCACCACTTTTCTAGAGTACCCACAGCAACTCTCGGGTGTGCATTCCGTAGTCCTACCGTTTGCGTGTTGGTTGTATGGCATGAATCGGTACCTGCGGCTTGGCGTTCAGTGAGCAACTTTTTGTGTGGTCGCCGGTTTCGAGGTGCTTATCTCCAAGATGTCCTAACGTCGTAAACCTCAAAATGGGAAGTTAGGCCATCTTGTGGTTAACGGCCCTACGGCACCCAGAGCAACGCCATTCTTGTCGTGACGGATTCTTTGGTTGTCGTCTGAGTTTTACAAAGCGCTCAGACCATGTCGAAATGGCTCATTCGGATAGACGCCGGCTTCATGGCGCGAGAGACCAAGGTTCGATTCCCGCCACGGGTAGCGTTTTTTTTTCTTTCACTTCACCCACGATCATTCATCGTCGTCGTCATAGAGAGATGGCTTTCCTGCACGGCGTATTTGCTTATAACGGCATCAGTGAGGACTCTAAAGCTTCGTTGTAATAATGCTCTGTTAACGGTTTGCTTATGTTTTGTTGCCAGCTGTCTTATTCTGCACTGAAACTAGAGCGTCGGCTTGTTCTTGGTGGAGTCAGGTTGCACCCGTCTATCTTGTCCGTGAGGTGAATAGTGTAATGCGCTCGGCGATCACCTAAGCTTCTCTTCATGACCAACAATCTTTTCGATCTTACTGAATGTTCGTGGAAACGAATGCGCTGATACATTCACCCTTATAAACAGAAACTTAAATGAAACAAAGTCACTGGCGCCGCTGTAAGCGGCGGAGAAAGGTTTACGAAACAAATCAAAGTGCACTCAAATACAGTACACGGGGCTCCTATTTCATCTAACACCTTACAGGCGAGACGGAAGCGTTCTAAGCTTGCGCCGAATCTCGCGATCTCGACACACAACCCGTGCCCCGTATTAAATGACAGGAAGCTATAAGTCACACTTTATCAGCCCCCGCACGCCACAGGGATGTAGCTACACCTCCGCCCCATTTCTTCACTGCCACCCAAACTCCGAGCATGTGTGAACCAACAGCCTTCGATATCCATCGACGGTCTAGTCCAGTTTCTCACAACTCCGTCCGCGTGAACCTCGGCCAGCTTCCCGCACGGCCATGGCATCAGCGAGGCAGAGACCAGCGCCCACCAACCGAAGGCGAAGAGCACGCCAACAAAACAACAACAACGCTTAGAATATTTATAGACCGCGTTCCAAACGGTAGCGGATGGAGGCATTGTATCTGCGGATTGAGTGTTTTATTGCTTCCTTCAGAGACAATGGGAACCGATAGCTCTCCAGACCGCCCGCGCGCGTCTGGTCGCATGTTGGTTTGCTTCCTTCCTTTCTCTTGCATTGTTTTGCTTGCCGGCGCGAACACCAAAGCAAAGCCGGGGCGGTCACTGCCGCCTCGGTCGAGTAAACTTTGGCGTCGCCGGCGCCTACGTGAAGCCGTAAACGGCAACTTGATGCGCGTGTACGGGCGTACTTGCAGGAAGGCGGCAGAGCGATTAGCATTCTAGGCTGGCCAGGATGCGGCGGGCATTAGCCTTCGTTCACGTACCTGAACCAGGCTGAATTAAAGAAGGTACAACTCGGTGACGTGCTAATGCTCAACTGTAGGCGTCAGGCTGCCTATTGGAATAACCTGCCCGAATTTCGTTTGTAGGCCCACGCATGTTCAGCTCAGTGCACTCTGCGGAAGCGTATGAGAATCACTCGGAAGTGCCTTAGAAAGGGAACACGAGGTGACGGGCTACATACAGACTGGCTCTAGTCAGGAACTATGCATATGCAGCGGGCTTACTCTGACCTGGTCGGCTTCACCACCTCTGCGAGATGCATGCGAAGAGTGGAAGTTTCCTGGCGAAATTGGGCGCGCAGAAAAAGCCGCAAGCCTCGTTTACCTCGCAACCGGAAGAGCAGTGAGTGTGGTGGGTGGTGAAACGAAACACGGACAAGAAATGGATTCGAGTCACGAGCGCAGCTTCCTACCCGCGAAGTGGTGTTGGGGTGAGCCTACGTGACGGCGAAAGCTGACGAAAGTTGGCGAAAGCCGACGAGTTTTGTCTCCTGATCGCAGAGGGCGTATGCGCAGACTATATTCCACCAAATTTAGCGCAGAATTACGTGGAATCGGTTTTTTTGCGGTGTTTCCCTTACAGACACAACACATTGGTATAATCAGCATGTCAACAACGGGCGGTCTCGTTCCCCACCAGCAGCGAAAACGACAAACACTTCTCGCTGTCTTTACTCCCGTAGCCATCAACCAATTGTGAGTCAGCGTCCTGTCTGCTTCCCATGCCCTCGCCTGTTTTTGGCGCTTCTTTCAAGATGTCACCCTACCAAATCGCCCAGCTGACTACCCTTCCTGATGCAGTTTTTCGGGCACTGCTCAATAATACATTGCTGGAAATGCAGGATGATGCCTCAGAGACAGGGAATGAAAGACCTGCTGTCAACAACCGCTGAAAGCTACAAGAATCCTGAGGAATGTCTACTTGTGCTTTTAAGCATTTTTACCCCGCTTCCCCTTATCACAAAAATCGCGTTTCGTTTTTGCATTGAAGGGGCACGTACATCGAGGTAGCGTATTCTTCTTTGTTTTTTTGTTTTTTTTTAGTTGAACATATGAAGGCACTGGATTAGACAGACCTTTGTGATTTCGTGAGTCTATTTCCTGTATTTTCTGTTTTATTTCTTGTGTTTTTGTGATAGGGCGCTACCTTGGATTACTGCTTCGCGATTTTGCTAGTTAATTTTCAGTTTGAGTTTTTTTTTTGGTTAGTGTTAATCGCGTGAAGACGATCCAAATTTTGATGATTTAATTTTAGGTTTTTATTTTTTAGTTTTCTGCGGCGGATGATAGCGGACAGATGTGGCTTTCAGCGGCCAAATTGTTATTGAAGTGCCAAATTTCGCTAACTATTTTCAAATTAGCCGACTGTTTGCTTCGTTTGGTCACGCTCTGAGTTTTTTTTATTTTGATTTCCCTTGATTCTTTTCTTCAGTTCGGTGATCGCTATTATTTAAGTTTGTTGTTCGTCCTTTGAGTCGAACGTAATTTGGGTTATGCTTTCGCGGCTCACACGCATCTCTTATATAGTGGGTTCCATCCTGCATCTTTATACGGACTCCACAGCCGCGATACAGTACTTACGCCGAGTATCGAACAATTGCACCATTTCAAGGGACATCCACACACTACTAGACACGTACCCCTGCCCTCTCCGGCTGTTGTGGGTTCGGCGGCGTACGCTCCCCGCTCACATTGCAGCGGATAGGGCTTGTCACCCTACGTCTATTTCTCGGCCGCTGCCAATGTTAACAACCGGGTCAATAGGAAACTTTCTCCAACGGAAGGACAATCTGCGTCGCGCCACACGTGCCTTCATCCCACCGTGTGGAGCGGACTCGCTGGGAAGAGATTCTGATGCGCAGGCTTCGCGTTGGAGTGGCGCTCTCACCTGATGTGACCCGGGCGTGGCCACCATGCCACCATGCCCTGTTCGATGACACCTGCCCCTTCTGCACAGCTTCTGCCGAACAAGCTGATGCGGACCATCTATTATGGGCGTGTCCTTCACTGGAATCAGCCAGAAGGCGACACCTGAGAGGCACAGGCCTCCATCCTGGAAGACCCCCCGACTTGCAGCGGTGGCTTTGGGGACCCCACCACTGCTCCCTTCTTGCCTTTTTCCGAGAGAAGGGTGCCCACCTCTACGTATAAACAGGTTATTTTTATGCAAACGGGCATTCTGTCGCAAATTAAAAAAAATCTCGTAGACGGCCGCTCCGTGGAAGACCTGCGAATGACCTCCGTGACCTCCGTGGAAGACCTGCGTTGACGTAGCACAGAACACAGACTGATCGGTCGAGGAACTGTTCTGTTGGTGCTTAGTTTGAATCCCCTCTGCATTTTTTTGCGTGCCACAAGTCCAGGCCAAGCAGTAATTCGTACTAAATTAAGGGCACGCTTCGAGCCCATACCCATATTAACTCAGCTTGGCCAATGTGCCTGCCGTGTTGACAATGGCCTCGTGCAAACGTACAGTCGGCGCGCGGCTCACATTGTTCGCGAAATGCCTCGGGATACACCACACCACCCCTCATTTTATTGTGGAAGGCGCGAAAAGGGTGAAATGTGACGATACACTCTTTTTTTTTTTTTTTGCTCATCCTCGCAAAGCAGCTAATCTCGGTATACACATTCACGCGCATCCCACATTCTGTACCTCTTCCAAGAACACGGCATCCACACGCCGTTCCTTTGTGGGCACGCGTGTGCTACAGGGGGGCCTTCACACAAAAGAATGAAATTGCCATTGCCTCTCCGTCACTCCGTCACCCCCACTCCACGAGACGAGGCTTAAAATAAAAGACAAATTTCGCGCGTACGTAACGCGGTCAAACGCCTGCCATCCCACACTCTCATTGTGTTGTTCGCCTTTGCACGCCGCATTGTCACCTTTTCGGCGCCAAAACAGTAATAGCGCGCCGAAAAATGCTCGACATGACAGGTCAAATAAACAAAAATAATTCCCAGGCTTAATGTTCACGCCCCTCGCAGTGACACCGCGAATGCGTAGTAACCCTCGTGTCGCTGGACCACATCCACAGCGAGCGCGCAAGCGCGCACGCCAACGTCCCAGTTCCGGTCGGAGCACGTCCCGTGCGTGCCCAAAGAGCGCGACCGGCGCGGCATCCCGCCATCAAAGAGACGGGCGCGTCCGCCAAAACACACGCGTTCGCCGTACGACACGCAGGGACGCGCACCACACCGAGGGAGGCGGCAGATGTTGCCAGCTCAGCTCGACATCTCGCCGACACCCTCGGTGGTGAGGTGACACAATCCTGACAAAAGGACACCAAGCCCCTGTCGGCGGCGTTCCACAGCGGCATTGTTCCTCGGAGCGAGACAGCAGCCGGCGCGGGCGAGGTGCTCGAGGAAGCAGATGTGTGCATGGCGAGGTTCAAGGTCATCGCGCTCCGGCAGACCGTGCCCGCGTCGCTGGCGGCGCTGCTCGCTTTATTCTGGCTCGTAGGAGGGCGCGCTTAGTCTTTGTCGTCGCCGTCGCTGCTCCCTGCCCCACTGGGGTCGCCCTAATGGTACACCGGTGCAGCTTCTGTATTCCAGGCTGCGCAGCACCAACGCTGTTTCGATTGCAACTCTGTAGTTGATTCTCGGGCTAAGAGCGGTATTTCAAGAACGAGGTAGTAAGCTGTCAAAGTCCTTCATGCCAGCTTTGCCTAAGCAAGTGGATTACGCTGGGAGACACGGCTTAATGCAAAGCTCACCAAATGGTACTTGCTGCAGGCATATCGTACACATAAATCTCTGCACTCGTTCTCTGTCACGATGGATTACCTGTCTTTAGCGGACACAGTAGCACAGGGCCTGCCCAGAGCCAGAGTCCTTCAATGCTTTCACAGTCCAGGGGAGCGCCGTGGGGAATGACTCAGCTGTGAAACCAGCGTTGGTTTGCCTGCGCATCGAGTGTGAACATCCAAGTATTGCTCAAAGAAAAAGAAGCTCCCTCCATAACGCGACTTAACCAACGTCGCGTGCTATCGACCTTTTTTATTTTTGCGACAGATTGCCCCAAGGCATGAAAAAAAGTTTTCATAGGTACAACACTGCACCCGCGACGCGCAAAAATTCAAGAAGAGACCGGTGCTGGGGCCCCCATATCCAGAGCTTGAGATCTGGGGGTCTCCCAGGATGGAGCCCTTGCCTCGGAGGTATTGCGTTCGGGCGCCTCTAAAACATCATCCCCGTCATCTGTCACCTTTCTCATATCCGCGGGTTAGCCTCCTATCTCATCTGTTAGCCAATCAACGCTTAGTCCTCCTCTCCCCGCCTTCTAACCACGTGTTCGTGATACACTTGAAGGGGGGGGGGGGGGGGGGATAACTTGGGATTTACCATTTCGTGACCACGAAACCTTTAACAGCTAGCACGAAAACGGTCGGCGTTGATATACACTTCGTAAGAACGCACGTAACGCATATGTGGCTATGAAGCGGAGTGTAGCGTGTGGCAGCAAGAATTGCAAGTATACGCATGCGCACTCTTTAGTTTCGAAAAATCATTTGGCTTTGCTCACAGACAGGCAGACAGACAGACAGACAGACAGACAGACAGACAGACAGACAGACAGACAGACAGACAGACAGAAAAAATAAAGTGAAAAGTAGAGAGAGAGAAGATAGAGGACAGTGAGGCGATGCGGGAAGCGTTGGGCAAAATTGGATCCGGCTGTTCGCTATGCGTAAATAACAGGAGAACCATAAGAAAATATTTTGTGATGATCACGAGAGACCATAAGATTAGAAGAACATCCGAATTGAAAGAAAAAATCGTTCGCAGTCACCTAACCTATGACAGCCTCGATTGTTAACATTAGCGTCAGAGTATCGGCACTCTTTTCTCTCATTGCTATATTCCGCCAGGGTTTTCATTGGTCAGTCGGCACCACGTGATATTTGTTTACATATGGGTGCAGCCATTTTGTTTTCGGACACCTCTCCTCTCCCTCTCTCTGCTGCGCGGACGCTAGAGCGGCCGTGACACTCTGCCCGTCACAACCGGCGGCGGTTTCGTTGGGAGAGATGGCAACACTGCAAGCCAGAAACAAAATGGCCCCCATACGGTTCCGGGTGCACGAAGGGGCGGTACTCTTAAGCGTAGCTTATTTAGTGACGCTAGTTAGCATGCCATACAAACACCGCACCGGGCGGTCTCCTGCCACCCCTTAAGCAAAATGAAATGTGGCGCTGTTTACCAACATCGGGTTGCTTAGGTTATTCAGGCTCAAGAGAGGACCCGGCATACACGCGTCTTTACAGAGCTTATGACACGTGCAATTGCCTGTAGGGCGCCTTTGCCGTGGCCCTCGCGCGGTGACTCTCCACCCGCGTCGTCGCAGTCGCCTCAGCCGCAGAGGTTAACGTCCGGTTGTGCTCGTAGCGCGGCTCTCACCACCACCGCGAAATGCGTGCGAGGACAGCGCGTGCGTGAACAACCTGTCGGGAAAGAAAAAGAGACCGCCACCCCCTCCTTTTTCTCTGCGCCGTTGTTTCCAGGAAGCTTTCGGAATGCCGGCATGACAGGCCAATTTGGACGACGACGTGGCGGTGTCGCCACGGGGCTACACGTCCGTACGCTCCTCAGCTTTCCGTTGTCATCAACTTTCTTTTGTTCTTCATTTTCATAAATGTTTACCTACTTCGCTTCCCGTTTCTCTGTCCTGGCCCCCCTCCTCGCCTCACGCACACTTAGGCTATCCTCCATTTGTCGAGTTAGACACCGTAACGCTCTTCTCTGCTTGATGTAACAGCCGTAGCGACAAAGAGAGATCGTTGCGTACGAAGCTGGAAAAGAGGGCGCTGGAGCGCCTTGTAACCTGGAAGGCTTCGCGGCCGTTTAAGCTCCTTTCATTGTTTTGTACTTTGACTTCTTCCAAAGATCGAAGCTCTTTAGCCGCAAGTAAGCGCTGGGGCACAGACGTCGCCATGTGATCAAATTTTGAGCAGAGTACGATTTACATTTGGCAACGTTGTTTTATGGCAACGTTGGAGCTTGGAAACAGAAGAGGTGCGTGGTCTAGACAGAACGGCAGGCGATGCATTTCGACAGCTGTTCGATTAACCATGAATACGTTCATTTTCTGTCGTTTATATGTTTCTGTTTATACGGTTGAAAGAACGGGTTTCTTCCTCACTGGCTAAAGTTCTGACAGCGGCCTGTAATTGCCATCAGTTCGTTTGCAAAAAGAGACGCTGAATTGAGTTTGCGGAAATCTTATTTGCAGCTGCATGGGGCAGTTTACCCCGTGTAATCTACTGTTTGACTATGTACTGATGTGGAGAGCCTTCATTTACCCGGAATTAGCAGTCCAACTGGAAGCACCACAAGCTGCCCGCACCAACTACTCCAACGACGCCCCAAATGGCTTGAAATATCTTCAAAATTCTGACTTCCCTGCTTTCGAAGGTTATCTTGTTCGTTTGATCAAGCACATGCTGTTTACTGTAAACGGGCTAGAAATTTTCTGCGAGCTTGCTATACTCGGGTACCAACGGAAGCTGCCGCTGTGCTCCGTCACCACAGCCGGGCGTTACTCCGCGCGGCGCAAGTAGTGCGTTACTGGGAATATTTTGAACCAAGGCACGAGCCGGTTTCGTGAATTTTTTGACTTGATATGCTTACAAACTACTGCAGCGACGGCAAACAAACTACGCCAGAAAAGGTGGACGACATCACGCCTTTGTCCTTTGAAAATGCGCGCGCCCATCGGCATCCGGGTCCGCCGCTTAGGCGGAGTGATACCGAACATGAGCTATTGCCGTTCTTAACTTGTTCCCCGGTATAGCGTTCGTCATCGTCGGCGTGAGCGAAAATCAGGAACGGGGAGAATGGTTTGATCCGAACAGCTCGCTTGCGTTACGCTTGATAAAAGCGGCGAGGATTCCCTGAGCAAATATGCACAGGGAATCCGTTTACTCTCGTGCAAGAATACTGGACGTGTTTATCATCGCAACGAGGACTACAACAATATATGTCTATACAAATAAACATAAAATGGCTGGAAGACTTCTAATTATCCAAGAAGAAGCCCTTTTATTTTTACCGTTTTCTTTTTAAGACAAAAAAAATAAATCTGCAATTGCGAATTACTCTTCACACCACAGTAGGACCGTTTATGATAAATGGGTCCCTAGCTTCGCCTCCGTTGTCCCTCCAATTATTTAACTGAAAGAGTAAATAAATCGTCTCGACGTCACGTTGGGCCTGCAGAGCACAGCGCTCGTGCGCCTTCAGACTCGCATTGGAGTTGCTTGGTAAGCTCGCTGAAGTGACTCTTAATAAGCGTGGTTGGGCAAGCAAGCAGCGCTCGGCATGCAAAGAAACTTAACGTCGGGCGCACAGCGGGCAAGGCAAACGAAAAACACGACGGCGCTGTTTAAGTCGTGCTTGAAAAACGGGGGCAGTTGCAGTGGGAAAAGGAGAGATAGCTGTGGGGACAGCAGGCGTAAAGCTAAAGAAAAGAAATCGAAGACAAAGAAGAAGGAAATCATAAAGAAAAGGGAGAAGAAAGCGGGATATGTAACAAATGCAAGTGAGCAAAGAGAGTTGTTGAAGCACTCGGTACAGCGCGCATACCGAGTCGTCATCACGCAGCGGACACGCAGGCACGACTCTGCCCGGCTCCGACTTTCTCCTCACGCGGGGGTGGAGGGGGAAGCAGGTGTCGTGGCCTCAGCGCGTGAGGCTCGGAAGCTGCTGCGTGGCGGTTAAGACGTACTACGAGGGGGCATCAGCCGCCGAGCGCATAACCCGGTGGCCCGGCTTCGCAACGGGGGAACGAACGCCCGGAGCTCGCTGACCTCGCCGCCGCCACCGCCGTGGGTGCTCCCGAGGCCCCCCTGCCACGCACGCCAGCGGAGGCCCCCCCCCCGTCGCGAAAGAACCTTCTTCCGGTCGTCGCCGTTCCCTTCGGTGTGCGCACACCCTCGCGGTGGGAGGAGAAGGGGGACACTGTTGGCACATTACGCGTACTTTCACGCTGATAACATTGCAGATTCAAGATGCCACCCGGACTCTCCAAGCGTGAAGACTCAATACTACATCGCTTGCGGATGAATGTCGCCTACACGCGAAACTTCTTCCTCAAGTTAAAACGGACGACTTGGCTACCCTGCACGTACCGCAATGTGCGCGAAAACCTGCAGTACGTGATCGGCGAACGTGCGCCGCGATTCAGTGCTCAAAAAGTGTCCTGCTGCTTTCGTGGGCATTCAACTGAGGGGCGTGTTAGGTCACCGCTATGTCCCAAACGGGACTCACGCGTGACAAAAGCTTAGATCGCATACCTTCGAAGCACAGGTCTTGACCGGACACTGTGAATGGCTGAACGCATGCGTGCGCATCAACTTCTTCCACATCATCACCATCGTCATTATTATTGCCACAACATTCATCTGGCGTAGCAAGCTAGGCATGTTTGTTCGGCTATCATCGCCCGACTCTAATTAAAGATCGTTTCGGGTTGAATTATTGACGGCCGTGGCTGTTATTCTTATAGAGGCGGCAGGCAGATATACCCTAAATATGTGAAATTTCGGTGGTTAAAACCAAATTACAAGGAAAAAGGTTTTAGGATACCTCAGCTTCTATTTGAAACACTTCGTGAAATTAGAGTAGGTGCGCTCTAAGGCAATTCCGGAGTTCAGCTTCCCCACAACGCACTCCTTTGACCAATCAATGTTGCCAACAAAGCCAATTCGGGGAATTACACAAGGATCATACCATTTGACTCAAAAGTGATGTGTGCTTGTGAAGTGCGCAGTGCATAAACGCCATGCTTGCGTTGTGTGATGCCGACGCGTAGACCGATCTTTCGAGTCAAACTTTATGCTTGAGATCGTCATTCGCCGAAATTTCGTTCTTGGCTGCATGGATTGGTCAACCAAGTCCATTGGGGGAAGCTACACCACGGGAGTGCCTGAAGGCATTGGTTCTCAAATGGGGATCCGTAAGGATACTTCATGCGATCGCGAAGCCCTCTCCGAAGCTTTTATCTCCCCCACCCCCACCATTCTTTCATCCCTGTTGACAAACCTTGCTGCAGCTGCTGCTGCTGATGATTGATGGTTGCTATCCCCTGTGTAGCGGGGTGATGACGTGTCATCTTACCAAAAGAAGAACTAATATACCTATGTTTTACGCTCTTGGTTTAATACTAGCGCTGCTCTTGGGCAGACACAAAAAAAACTTGTTAGGGACAAAATACTTATTTTTTCGGTTACAGGTGGTAGCGGTCCTAGGCAATATTGCCCTCTCTGGTTTTCGTCCACCAGCATTCTAATCGTCTTTTCGTCGCCTGGACAGCCTTGAAGTTAACTTCCTCTGTGCTACCCTTAAATCCCAGGGCTTCTGGAAGCCGAATATTTACCTCACGTTGATTTGGATGGATACCCTCCCATTCTAACACTATGTGCCGCATAGTTTCTGTCTCTTTTCCGCAGACCACGAATACCCCATCATATTGTGAATACTTCACCACAGGGCTCTTAGTTTGCTATAAACCTGCTCTAGCCTCAAAAAGCAAAGCACTGCCGTTGCTTTGCTGGCAATGCCAAAAGGTGGCTTTGCTGCATGACATGTGCGTTTAATTTCTACGCGTAGCGCTCGTTTGAACGTCGGCTTTCCCCCAACAGGCCCGCTATGGGCAAAAGCCCGATACACAAAAGCCAGCGTATAGGTGTGTGTGTGACTTTTAGTCGCAAGAGAAAATTGGCTGACTTTTGGGCACAGATCAGCATAATTCATCGTGGGGCCCTCCATTACTTTTGCAAGCTCAAAAGTGTCCCTGGCACACTCAGGGTTGAGGCTGCAGCCGCGTCGGATTTCAGGCAATCAGAGCGCACAGATTGATTGATTGAAAATACGTTTATTCCATTTTGTCGCGCTTGGGCGGGGCTATGAATAAGCGTAGGGTCGGTAGGGGGATTGGTAGGGAAGGGGAAAGCAAGAAAGGATAATTCTGCTGCCATGTGCTGCGTCAGCGTCCTGGATGCAATACTTTGGTCGCCTGGAGTCGTAGCCGTCGCGTGTCCCGCGTGTCGCCGCAAATCCGGTCACCAACGGCAGTAGCAGGAACAGGAACTGAATAGCGAAGCTATCTGATTGCTGTAGAAATCGAACAAGCATGTATAGACACATTTCCTGTTTTTTATGTTTCTATGAGTTACGCGCACGCCTGCTATTAGCCCGAAAATGAAGACCGTTTTCCTTTAACGTGCGTAAATCTTTCAAGCATCTCACAAAAGTTTATCGTGACTGCGTGCGTGTCTGGATTCGTTCCCAGCATGTATAGCGATACATTGGAGTGACGACAGTTGTAAGGGGCATCGTCACTAATGAGTACACCCGAGCATGTCTGACGACGCACGCAGGTAAGAATAGCTCCGTATCACAAGCGAGGTTTCACTAGGTTTAAAAAAAAGAAACTTTAGTCTCCAGAAATTGTAGGCCGAGTTTCCAGGGTTATGGACACACACACAAACACACACACACAAAAAGAAATCCCGGGCCATATCCACTAACGTGAAACCTGGTGAGGGGCGAAGCATGCAGTGCATAAGTGTATTCGTGACGCCTTGACGTTTTTGCCAACGGAGATGAAACCGCTGGGGGGGTGGAGGTATACAGCTTGGCTGTAAAAGTCTCTTGTCTTTGCAGCACGAAGCTCTCTAGCGCGAGGCGTAAAGGAGTGTCCCGGTGTTTTTTTTTAGTACGCGTTACGCCCTAGCGCGGGGCGTAAACGAGTGTTCCAGTGTTTTAGTACCGTGACTACATGAGACGACGATTATGACGACGACAGGGGACGCCAACAGCCCCAGCCCCTGAGGGGCTTCCCCCCTAAGAGCTGTCGGCGTAGTAGGTCCTCTGCCGTTTATTTAAAGATGGCGCCGCGGTCAGCCTTAAAATGTGGGCCACGCAACAGCTTGAACGAACCTTTCTTAAAATGCAAATCCTGCAATCACAGTGCGGCATGCGGAGTTTTTAAGGACCACTGAAGGCTGAGGTAACAGGGATGCAAAGTAAAAGGTGTTGAGAAAAATTTGAACATGTCTTGAATTACAGTTCCCTCGGTGTAGCGCAATAGCGCTTGGAGGCTTCGTTATGATAGAAAGTTATTTTTTTCTTGGTCAGTCGCCTTTCTACCGGCGTGAACTAGCACAAACTATCATTATATTTCTTATAAGTTATTAAGTATCAGCCGGTGCTGTTATAGTATTCCCTGCACGTACAGTTCAACCTCGTTAAAACGAACACTGATATAGTGGATTATCGGCTATAGCGAACTTGATACAAACTTTGCTTGGTCATGCTTTATTTCAATGACGCTTATTGCTTTATAATGAAACTGAAACCGTGATAGCCGCGCGCGATATCGAATATAACGAAGCAATATTTGACCAGGTGTGTTAGATGCTACTCGAAAAAAAAAAAACCCTGTCGAACGAAACCGCAGAAGTATAAGGGCCCTTTTGTTCGTGGACACTGTGGAAAACTTCATCCTGCTCAGTGGTGTGAGATAGCCGCCAGACGATGATCACATCCTTCATTAAATGAATAAGGACGCATGCCTGTTATGTCAAGTGAACTTTTTTCTGTTGTAGTTTCGCGTACTCATGTACCGGTTCATTGAGGTTGAAGTGCAACAAGGAGAAAAGTAAGGGTTACCTTGTTTATAGTGGCTTCAAAGCCTTTTTGTATGACGTATTTTTGCGCGAGCCAGATTTTCGATTTGTTAGAGCCGATTTTTACCTCTGCTGTTACAACGAATGTCGGGCATAAAGAACTACAATTTGCTGTTCCGGTACTGCTTCGTTATAACGAGGGTTCGACTGTAACTGCGTAGCCTGCTTCAACGCAGCACTAGGGGGCTTACTGCTGAGTGCACTATGACGGCAAGCCTCGAGGGTGATGACTGATGATTTGCTTTTAAGTGGAAAGGCTGAACAGCAAATAGAGCAAAAATCAACAGCGGACATTTTCGCCATAAAAGCGTCCGCGCTTAAATTGGGGTGTAACTCTCATTCTGCAGATTTATGTCTACTTGGCGCCAACATGAAAGACTGGAGCACATCAACCATACAAAAAACAAAACTGAAATTTTGAGAGTTTAACACGCCAAAGCTTTACACCTGCAGTATATGAGGCGCGGGGGCTCCGGATTGATTTCGACCTCCTGGGAATCTTTAAAGTGCGCCCAAACCTTTACACATGGAGGTTTTCGCTTTTCGCCTCCGTCTGAAACGCAGCCACTGCGGCCGGGATCCAACCTGCGTCCTGGGGCTCAGCAGCACAACGCCTTAGCCACTGAGCCACATCAACTATGCATCGGAGCTAACACCGCCTTTTCGGACTCGCGTGCCATGCGCGCTCGAAATGGGGCTAAAGAGCATTAATGAGATTCGGGCACGAACTTTCCTCGAGTCTTCCGATCTGTAAGAGATCGTGGACTAACGACCGTGTTAATGGGCTCGGAACGTCGTCTTCCCGAGTTCAGCTCCGGTGCGAACGGGGACGGTCAGAGGTCACGGGGGCGGCACGGGCCGTACTCCCACGCTACCGGTCACGCGTCGGCGTGGTTAGCCACGTTTAGTGAGAGGAGGACCGAGCTGGTGAATACGTTAGCAGCTGATTGAGACAAATTCCCGGGCCATCTCCACTAACCTGAAACCTAGGGAGGCGCGAAGCATTCAGTGTATAAGTGTATTCTTGGCGCCTTGGCGTTTTTGCCAACGGAGATGAAACCGTCGGGGGGCACAGGTATACATTTTTGGTGTAAGAGTCTCGTGCCTTTGAAGCACGAAGCGTTCTAGCGCTAGGCGTTGGAAAGCAAGTGCCCCGCCGTTTTTTTAGTACGCGCTACGTTCTAGCGCGAGGCGTAAATGAGTTTCCGGGCGTTTTAGTACCGTTACTACATGAGACGACGATTACGCCGACGACGACAGGAGACACCAACAGGCCAAGCCCCTAAGGGGCTCCGTCCTAAAATGAGGTGGCTATCCGCAGTTCATTTTTGCTCCGATTTCTACGCTTTTGCGCTGTTATGCTCTGTTGTCGATGAGGGCTTGTATACGGTGCCTGAGCCGGCCGCCGGCAGCCAACCGCGGTAACCCAGCTACTTAAGGTAAAGGGCGTATGCCCCGACAGAACCGGTGCTGTCAAGTTGTGGGGAAACTTCGGAAATTTAAAGTGAGAGGAGGTTTGCGCTAGATAGCGGAAGAAGCCCTCAGTCCAGGGATCCTGCCGCGGCGGCTTTCCACTCCACCTGCTGGCAACTCCGCCATTCGCCAGTCCAAACTGTCAGAAACCAGGAATTTCAATTAATCCACACGGGTACTACATCGAGATTTCTAACCACCAAGTGAAATTTACACGGCGAGGCAAGTAGGGACATCCTGGCGCTTTAAAGCTGGTGGCTTTGGCGTTTGGCTCTGAAACACTTTTTTAAAGAATATTAGAGAGAAGCTCTGTCATGGGGTGAGATGCTCCTTTGCATACCAGCACGCCCTTTGATTCACGACCCCACCCACCATGGTGGCGCAGTGGCAAAGGCGTTGTGCTGCTGAGCACAAGGTCGCGGGTTCGATTCCCGGCCGCGGCGACCGCTTTTCTGATGGAGGTGAAAAGCAAAAACGCCCGTGTGTACGAGATTTCGGCGCACGTTGAAGATCTTGAAGATCCCCAGGTGGTCAAAATTAATCCGGAGCCCTCCACTACAGCGCGCCTCATCGCCTGCGTTGCGTCGGCGCGTTAAACCCTACAATCAATCAATCAATTGATTCGCGACCCTACTCTACGGGTGGCTACACCACACACATGACTACAGTCGTCTCTATTTAATAGACCCCAACAAAGACATCCACCCGCTTACGAAATTACATGTATGCATCACTTTTAGAACATTGGCCCCCTTTCGCGGCGGCCAATAAACCATTAGAACCAATGGGGACAACATCCCAGTCAGTTTTAGGGATGCTGGTTAACTGCTCACGATGTGAACCCGGTGAGAACGGAAGAGGGATGGTAATTTAAGTAATGGTTAGTCAGCTTGGGGACTGCTTGGCTGGTTGTTGCCAACTTCGTAGCCGCCCACTTGGCGCAGAAAGAAACGGAGACCATATCCAATCCATTATCCAGGACGGACGCAACTAGGACTCTCCGCAAACTTGCCCGGGAGACCACGATAGCCAAATGGGCTACCCAAGAGTTCACGAGCGCTCGTATGAATGCCCTGGACCCGCATATTCAGCGTCCTCTTCCATGACGCCTCCCACGGACTGATACAACCCCCTCCCTCCAAAGCCAGTGAGACCCCCCCCCCCCCCCCTCTTCACTGATTCGGTTAGTGGGGAAACCCCTGGGCTTGTATGTCAACTCTTCCACGTTGGGCTGCCAGTGCCGCAGCGCTCGATCGGTACCTCGCGCTACAGGTTGCTCCCAATGCACAACCGGGCGGCGGGCTCCTCCTAGCCCGAATCTACGTGTTGTCAGGTCGTCACGAACCGGTGGTGCCAGTTCCGCTCTTATAACCTGTCTTTCTCGCTCTTTAACAATTCCGTCGTGGTTCACCTACTCACCCATGCCTACATGTCAGTGATTTTTTACATGGAAGCATGGGAGCTCCCGACACGATGCATTGTTTTTTTTAACGAAAAGGATAAAACGGATGCATCGCCGTTAATTGTTTCTGAAAAAAATTCTTGCGAAGCGCAAGTTGTTGCTAAATGTCGCTCGAACGGGGCGTTTCCGAAGACGCGCAAAGAGCTTCAGACCCTCCTGAGCAATGCGGTCCTGCGATCATCCGCGTCCCAACTTGCGCCGCTATGGCAGAGAGAGAGAGAGAGAGAGAGAGAGAGAGAGAGAGAGAGAGAGAGAGAGAGAGAGAGAGAGAGAGAGAGAGAGAGAGAGAGAGAGAGAGAGAGAGAGAGAGAGAGAGAGAGAGAGAGAGAGAGAGAGAGCACCTTTATCGGTGCATCGTTCAAGGATTTTCTTCCGGGTGGCTTCCTTATCCAGAACTCCATTGCTTCGGGACTCCATAGGAATAAACAGCAGCTGGCACATATAGTGAGTGGCACATATAGTGGCTCCGCCAAAGTGCCAAGAACATTATTAATGCTCTCAGTGTGTGCGGCCTGATACGGTGTTTGCGTGGCATAGTCGACTCCACAATCAAAAAGGAAAGTTTACCACCGGGGATATTTGTTTTCATCGACGTTAATCGCAGACGATTTTTGTTCTTGGACTCGCCTTTTCTCTAGAATATGGACGTCGATATCAACATCGCCGTAGCCGTGGTCCTGGCTGTATATCGTATCGCCGAGGCAGAAGTGTCCATTTGTTTCGGCGCGCTTAGAACGGCTTTCACTTCCATCAACAATCTCTTCATTCCCCTTTGTCACGGACGTCAAGTTACCAATCCTCCGTAATAGTAAAATCGCAGGTCGTACTCTTTGCTCAGTTCAGAGGATGCGCATCTCGAAAAGAGGTCTTGCCGTCTTCTGTTGTCCCGCCGCTCGCTTTGGCTTTCACCTCCCCGACCCTCCCATCAATTCTCCTCTTCCTTGAAATCGAATCGACAGCCAGCCCTGGCCACACGACTGTCATCTGATCACCGGTACAGCTACATCTAAATCTGGACGACGCTGACAGCATCCAGAGGTTTCTTTTCTGCCGTCTAACGTTGCCGATGCTAACTTGTGCGCCGCGGGGTGGCCAAAACAAACCGAGACGACGGCGACTGAGACAAGCACGAATCATGGATACGATGGCCAGTCAAACCAAGATGCGTATAGTATAAAAAAAAACACAATCATTCCGAACAAAAGACAAACCAAAGCGCAACACCAAATTGGAAACAAACACGCAGCCTATATATACGTCTCTGCTTGAGAAGTAAAACAAACGAGTTTCTGCTCCTGATGGGGCAGTCGTAATGCTTCAGCCGTAATTCATTGTCCCCTGGGAGAGAGAGGGCAGGGCAAGTCGTGGAAACGGCCAGCCAGCCAAACCAGCACGTGCCCCGCGCCAGACAACCCTGCCGTCGGCGCACGCACGCGAAACTGCACCGGCCGTCGTCTCCGAGTTCATAGGTCGGCGCCTGCAAGACGCATCGGCGCCTGCAAGACATAGACGCATTGAATTAGCAAGCATACCCCCTTCCTGCCCGTTCATCCGCCCTTCTCCGGCGCAGCGAAAGCAGAAATGAGCGCTCAAACCGTTGCTCTCGTGTGCTTCTTACCCGCGGCGTGCTCAAAACGTGGCCCACCGCTCACGTTGATGAATGGCGGACGCTTCGGCCTGTTGCGCGAATGAAACCGACAGCGGGGCACCTTAAAGGTCAGGGCTGTCCTCCGCAGCGGTGTGTGTATTGAAATCGTCGACTCTGGACAGAGCGTTAAGATATGCGCGGGAGCGCCGACGTTTTAAATTGTTCGCGCGTTCCGAGACGCCCTCAGTCAATGTGGGCCAGCAGGGTTTGGGAAGCGAGACCCTGGAATGCCGCAGCGGCGTGGCGCGCGCTTGTTCACCCGTGTGTGTTGGACAGGCTTGCGCTCGGGGGAGATTTATTGCCCGTAACATTGGAAATGCGGCTCGATGGCTCATTGATATTCTATGGGGCTGCTAATGTTAGCGCGATCACTTCTCGCTTGCTTTCCCGCCAGGCTGTTTGATCGAAGGCGTTCTTCCTCCTTCGACGAGTGTATACTGGCATAGCGCAATGCAATTCCTCCTGTAGGAAGATCCAGAGATAAAATCCAACCAGATTTGGGCCCATGTGCGTTTGTTTGATCCACGGGTAATTCATCTCAAGCGTGTCCTTCAACCATCAATTAGCCGTGACGACGAGCGGTGAATTTGTTTACAATATATAGATCGCTCTCTCTTCCCCTTGCCTCGTTTATCTTCCTGTGCGGTTGTTACACGGATATCTAAATGGTGTGCCGGCAAAAGTTCAAGTCGAACTGCTGTTATTCGTTCTTGCGATTGCGATTTATTATCGATAGAGTACACAAAACCGTATAGGTTGACCTCCCTCTTTTCTTGCTTTTCCCTTGGTCTTCTCGCAATGTCACTGTGTCATAAAGCGAAGGGCAGATTACGTACGTACGTACGTACGTATTTATGTATGTATGTATGTATGTATGTATGTATGTATGTATGTATGTATGTATGTATGTATGTATGTATGTATGTATGTATGTATGTATGTATGTATGTATGTATATGTGTGTGTGAGTGTATGTATGTATGTATGTATGTATGTATGTATGTATGTATGTATGTATGTAAAGTCGAGATAGAGAGAGTGAAAATGAACTTAATATATTGTCAATAATGAGGCATGTTGTTTTTGTGAATGGAACCATACAGCCGTGTACACAAAACCACCAGCAAATACCAAGCAGAGCACATTAGCATATAACTGGCCGTTACTACGCCCGCGGTCGGTTACGTCTCTCGGACGTGACGCGAAGCCCAACGTAAGGTAGTTTAAACGGTTACAGGGCCGTAGTGCCCCCTCTCGGGCAGACGTCTGTGCAGGCTTTCGAAACACAGTCTTGGCGTGTCGCAACCTTCTTCGTTGCACACAGGCCTAAATATCCTGGCTTTACGTTGCGTGACTGCGCGAATTGGCGCCCTGGTCCGAAACGATTGAAGGCATGCGCGCGCAGCGAAGCGGCTGGAACACGAGGCTAAACCACGTTCCGTCGCGCAAGCGCCGGGTGTTGCTCACATGATCCCACCCCGAAATGACGCAGCTGTGAAGAGTCACGCCCTGCGCAGTGTCTAAAAACAACGCAGCCTGTTCTCACGAGATTCAATAGCCATACGTGATACGCGATCCTAATGGGGACGAGTACCTGTCTTTAGGGACGAGAAATGGAGGCTCAAACACTACAAGCGCGTACAAAGAGGGGAGCTGGTCCGTCCCCTCATTGTTACGCCGGGGGTGTGCGCGTTGACGAGCGGCGCTTGTATAAATAAGTAATGAATCATTGCATCAAAAACCACTTGATGCTACTGAGGGCGGACCCTTGAGGCGTCCGCTACAAGCGCTGTTCAGCCCGACTTAGTTTCGGTGCGGACGGTTGTGGGCGCGTAATTACAAGGCCCCCGTTGATAGATGCGATTCTGCCTCGCTTGCCCTGGCTCGGCGCTCCAGTCGGCTGTCGTAATGTGACGGCGAGCGCTTGGGTGGCGGAGGTCATGACTCTTACGACCACTTAGGGAGGAACATTGCTCAGACCATGTTTATGCTGCGCCCTACGATGAGTTCTCATTCGTTTTGTGTGCACGATGCCTGTCTGAATGGCTAATTTGTGCTATGTTTAGACTACAGGGCCAGAATGTGTGCCGATCGTAATACGTGCTAGTTTAAAGGTTCCTGTAGGCTTAAACGTCCCTTTACATCATGAAAGTAACCGACAGTCGCGCCAGACAAGACGCAATTGCATGTGTAATTGCTTGAGAATGTATAAAGGTGTCGCGATGGAAGTATGATCCCCGGCCCTCCCCCTCTGACCATTAGATCTTAGGGGACCGCATACGTCTTGACGTGTAGAGGAAATGTGCGTTTCGTCAGAGTAAGTGGCAGTCATCTCCCTCCTTACTAAACAAATTTCGCATTTTGGGATTCGTTCCATTCGTCGCAAGGGCAACACCCAAGTATTTTATCTATTTCATCGACGTTTTTATTTAATATGATATATTCACAAGTGCAACTATCGTTTGGGTGCTCAGAGTGGGAGCACAGCTAGCGAAAGCCTTTCCCGAACGCAGTGCTTGCACGACGTAGTCGCTGGAACTTGCTTAAACGCAGTTCAGAGTTGCGGGGAAAAAGAATAATGTATATGAAACCTGGCATCTTTTAAAATTATTATTTAATTAGTTACCCCCCCCCCCTCCCCCAGGCATAGTGCCGGCGTGCGTGCGTGCATGCGAGAGAAACTCAGTGCCTTTAGAGGGTACTTCACTACAAGCCCGCTCGTACTGGAAGAAAGCCAACTTCACGAACAGGAATATTATTAGACGTGGACGTAAATAAAGTTATGTAGCAGGGAGTGGTGTTCGCAAAGAAAACACTCAGATGGCCCAAACGGTTCTATGTTATTGGCCAATAAGCTGAACGTAAACCAACAAACATTTCTATGAAAAATTGTCCTAAACCCACGATGCTCACGTGGGTAAACAGCGAAACGATACGGGAGCACGACACTAGACACAAATTACAGGAGGGCCGCCCGAAAGAGTGTAAGAAACAAAATAGAATTTGTTGTAATTTGCAATTTAGCATACTTCTAATCTATTTAGCTTAACAAAACTTGGAAAGACTGCCGGAAAAAATATGAAGTAGAAGGAGGGGGGCGCGATTTTACGTCTTACTTTGCACGACCAATGCCCCAGCTGTAGACTTAAAGGGACACTGAAGTGAATTTGTCAAGCTCCCGTTTTTGCTTGCACTGTGTAGACTGGCTCAAATTAGCACACTTTTCATCGTTTTTACGATTGACAAATCGGTAATTATTTTACAAAGCGCGAAAGAAGAAAAACTACCATGCGCGGTTTGCGGCGGCCGCACCAACTAAAGCTGTGACGTTAGGAGGAGCGGGCACCGTGATTGGACGATGCCCAAGGTGAGCAACCAAACAAGTTTCGGTTTCGGTTTCGGTTCTGTAAAAAACAACCGGTGGCGTTGTTGGATGGGCAGTCTCAATGACTCAGCAATCATCGTACCGCGCTTCTGCCATGTTGTCAGCTGTAAAAATGCATAAAGATAAGCCTCCTAGGACGGCTTGTAGTCGTAGCATTCACTAGCCGAAACCTACGCAGGGCATGAACGCCCTCCGCGTACCCGTAGACGCCCAAATGTCATGCGCTTTTCCCCCATAATTGGAGCTTGCCTCCCTCATGCCTGTATCGTAAAAAGCGTGTTCGCACCAGGCCAAGGGTCTGTTCATTCTGGCCTGTGCCCACTGCCTGCAAGCAGTCGGTGCTTATGGCAACAGCACGCCAACGAGAACTCGCTAGCGCGCCATGCATGTGCCAGCCTGCGCTCGTTTTGTGAACTAGTTCGTGTAGCCATGAACGTTGCGGCCCAAAAAAAGGTGAACTCAATATAGAAAACATCGGCTGAAAACAAAAAAGTTAACTTACAAAAAAAAAAAAAAAAGCAGGTACCCACGGGGCTTCGAACTCGTGACTTGCAAAACATTTGCGGTGACATACCCAGCACCCCAGACTACTGAGCCACGGAGCGGGACGCGCAGGGATTGCTAATATAGGGTATATATTGTATAACCGGTTTACACTTTTATTTAGTTTTGGCATTTCAAGCAGCTTAGGTGACTATTTGTTGTACTGCGATCGTGCAGTAAGCGTCGCCCGAGTTTCCACAGTAGCTCACGTCTAGCAATTGCATTTCGTAGACGGAAAAGCGTTCGCAGATGCGTAGTCGTGCTGCTGACCGCTGTGCTTGTTCGCCCAGCGCAAAAAAGTGTTTCCCGCGCCCTAGTTTTACGCTGTACGGTAAAAATATCAGTTGATTTTATTTCCTTAGTACCTACATTGACTTCGCTGACTCTTCTCCCGCCTTTAAGAGGCCTTATATTTTCCTACTGGCGAACCAGTCAGCGAAGCGTCGCATGTGCGCTTGTGCAGCACTTGTGTGAAGCGAACTTGACTTGGAGCTAGATACAGTGTACAAACAAACCAAGTAAAGAAAGGCACATTCTTCCATTCACAAACATGTCCTGGCTTCGTTTCAACTAAGCGAACGAATTGCGACCAAGCAATTTTTGATTGCGACGACCTGCCGGCGGCCGGCGGACGAAACGCTGGGCCGACTGACTCTGTCGGCCGGGGAGCCGTGCAGTAGCGCAGCCGTGGCGCAGCCAATTGCCAGCTCATCCCCTCCTGACGTCACACGAAAATGCCACAGAAAATGGGCGAGCGTAAAGAGAGGAGGACAGCATTTTCGAATTAGTTTTTCTACTAAATAAAATCGCGTAAACGCGCCTAGAGTGGTCGAAACATGGCCTGGGGACTCCGGACTACAATTTGCGCTAGTAATCCCGCAATGTTTACATATCACTTCAGTGTCCCTTTAAATGGACGA
>NW_027526422.1:58482786-58589864 GCF_048455015.1 Haemaphysalis longicornis
AACAGCGAAACGATACGGGAGCACGACACTAGAGACAATTTACCGGGGGGCCCGCCCGAAAGAGTGTAAGAAACAAAATAGAATTTGTTGTAATTTGCAAATTAGCATAATTCTAATCTATTTAGCTTAACAAAAATTGGAAAGACTGCCGGAAAAAATATAAAGGAGAAGGAGGGGGGCCGCGATTTTACGTTTTACTTTGCACGACCAATGCCCCTGCTTTAGGCTTAAATGGACGACGCAGTGGAAACTTGTGAACCCCCTTATGTGTCCTACATATTGCGAAACGAGGCCAGATAACAGAGCAAAGATCTATGGGCGAGGTGCTAGGTATTCTTATCTCTCCGAAGTCATATGGCGGGAAGAATATAGTTAACTGAAACTCGTCTTACCTGCATGGATTATTAACGGCGACGGGGCTGTGGGATGAGAACAACGCTACCACGGAAAGCTCACATACACGTCAATTTTACAAACTTTCGTGTCAGTGTTTTCTTTTGCTCCTAAGGATAGAGGAGGTTCAGGAGGAGAGGAATAGCTTGCCGTGAGGACGGAAATGCGGAGATCGATGACCTCATGATGGGTTGTATTTGAGGTCTGATGGTAACGTAAAAAGATGGGATAAGTGGGCGAGTTCGGGCGACTTCATGGGAGAACCCAGGTAAACACAAACAGGAACCAGGCTTTCGTCGTTCTCCTTGTACTTTCTGTATTCGTGCTGTGCCACGTTTTCTAGCGAATTCATTGTGGGGTTGGTCACTAACCAATATTTGGAGGGCAGGGTTGTGCCTCCGACTGCAGCAGCTATCCATTCTAACCTCCTGACTACGGCCTCTGGTAAAAAAAAAAAAAAACTACACGCCGTTTATCGCAAAGTGCAAAGCTTGGCTTGTCGGCAAATCGGCGCAAAACCTTAGTATCCGTGGCCATAATTGTGTTCCTCCGATCGCAAACCTTGCACTACGCAGTGTAAGGTAATGGGAGGAGTGTTACTAATTGACGAATGAACAGTATGTTGGCAAGACAAAAAAAAAAAACATTTTCAGTTTTATATAGCACTGCATAGTAGAAAGCGGAAAATGTGACGTGCAGAAATAAGAAGCCGCCGTACTAAGGCTCGAAAACAGCCCAGACGTTTACAAATGCAGGAAGGCACAACGAGGCAGCTCTGAGAGTGGCTTTCTCTCATATCATCAAGCCACCCGCACGAGAGTGGGCCATCTTCACAGACTCAAGGGCTGCCCTTCAGTGTCTAGCGTCTTTTCCAAAAACCAACTTGTGTCTGACATACACGCTTTATATCTACAAGCTCTACAAGCGCACCATCCCATTGCAGTGAAGTGGATTCCAGCCCATTGTGGGATAACTGTCAATGTGAAGGTGGACATTGCTGCATCGTTTGCGCTTAACCATAGTGCATCGGCAATAGCTATACCATTCTCCAGGAAAGATGCATCTGTCCTTGCATCCAGCGTGGCATGGAACATGCACCGTGCAGCCTGGGATGACGTATCACGTCATTACGCGCCGATATCTCCCATCGATCCCAACTGCAAATTCAGAATGCCACCAGGACTCTCCAAGCGGGTAGAAGCAATTCTACATCGCATGCGGTTGAATGTCGCATACACGCGCAATTTCCTCTTTAAGATGAAAGAAGCTACGTCGCCACTCTGCCCACGCTGTGATGTGCGAGAAACCCTGCAGCACCTGCTCTGTGAATGTACTCGATTCAGTGCTCAAAGAGTGTCCCTCGCAGTGTCTTTGAGACTGCCGGTTTCCGTGGACATGCAGCTAAAGGATGTTTTATGACTACGGGCTTGTCCCAAACGTGCTTTACGGGCTACAACTTCTCTGATAGAGTACCTGCACACACAGGTCTAAAACAGTCGCTGTGAATAACTCGCCGTTTCTGTGCGCATCAAGTTTTTGAACATCATCGCATCATCTTCATCACGTCATCAACTGGCGTAGCAAGTTAGGCATTTTAGCCCGGCTAACATCCCCAGAAATCTCTCTATTCTTTACTGAGGTCTCATTTGCGTTTTATAAGGTAGTGTGCCTGCAGTGAGACATATTCATTAATACTACGGGGAGGAACCTGCCGAGGAGTATCCAGTTGCACGCAGCATGATTTATTTTTAGCTTATCCCACTCGACGGCTGGAACTCCATCTTGGCAATAGCGACTCCCGCATGCCATATTGAGGCTGCGTACGTGAGCTCAGCGTGAAAATGCCCCGAAACAATCACTGTAGGAAAGAGATCCCCTGCAAAACAATATATCACTAGAAACAATGCCACGGCGCCATTATTGGAGTCGTTTGTAGTCGCGGGCAGGTCGTGATGGATTTTCACTGCGCCGCGTAGCCACCCGCATGCCATTCGGCTTATAAGGGCAGGAAACTTTGCTGGATATAAGAATGGGAACATTTGCTTGTCCGGACATAGCTGGACGAAAGGCTGACAGACAAAACTGTACGAGAGAGAGAGAGAGAGAGAGAGAGAGAGAGAGAGAGAGAGAGAGAGAGAGAGAGAGAGAGAGAGAGAGAGAGAGAGAGAGAGAGAGAGAGAGAGAGAGAGAGATCATAGACCTGCACCAACTACGCAAACGACGTATTCGACTCCGCACAAGCGTTATCGCAAGCTCTAATCCCCACCACACCGTAGCAGGGTGCGGTGCGTGATTTAATTCTCGTCTTTTTGACCAGCAATCATACAGCGCTATGCTCGGCCGCCCAGGCGCCGAATTACCACGCATGCCACGGCCCCCCACCCAGTCGCGTATACGGCCGCGTGAACCTATTTGGCGTAGTTAAGCGCACACACGCACACACCCTTTTGGCGCCGCTGAGCGTCGAATCGGTCGTGTACGTGATCGTCACGCGCCTAAACAGGGAGCGTTTAGCGCAGGCCAGCGAAAAGATGGCTCGTCCCAGTTAAGGTGTTCCCATGCGACTCTTGGCACCCTTGCTTTCCGCCCTTTTGCTTCGCTTACCTGCAGTGGGTCGGTGTTATTTTTAGTGTCCGCGTATAAGCCTGCGCAGAGATTAGTGCAGTGCACGGTTTCCCGCCTTTGCGTTGATTAAAAAGAACTATTCATAGTTCCCGCCCGTGGTGCATGGTGAGCGGTCCCCTAACGCGGCATGAAGAACACGTGCGGAGGAAGCAGGTTAGAAGCTGCTTCTAACGAAGGCTGGAAGCCTGCCTGCGCATCAACTGGTGCGTGAAGAATATTCGTTGTTCACTTCGGTTTTGTAAGGAGAAAGAAGAACAACACACTGCAAGCTCCGCAATTTCAAAGTCAGTTGGCAGCATTCGCGCTGTTCCCACTAGTCGGCCACGCTTCGTTTTTGGGCTGTTCCAACCCTCTTCGCAATTTTGTACTGGCGTGCCAAACGGCCGCGGCGGCCGCTTTTCTGATGAAGGCGAAAAGTGAAAACGCCCACGTGTTCGCGATTTCGGCGCACGTCGAAGATCCCCCGGTGGTCAAAATTATTCCGGAAGCGCTCCACTACGGCGCGACGTATTGGCTGTGCAGCGGCGGCGCGTTTAAAACTCATAATCAATCAATCAATCAACCTGCATCCTGGGAGACCCCCCCGATCTCCAGTAAGGGCTGTGGGGGCCCCACCACCGCTGTGTGGACTTCCTTCGGGAAACGGGTGCCAACTTGTACATTTAGCACTTTATGTCAAAGGGCTTATAATCGCAATTAAAAAAAATATTTGCTTGCCAAAAAATCTGTTCATAAAGGGTCCATTTGGCAGCGAACAAATCACCCCGCTTAATATCGAACAGTCTGGTGCGCCGATTCTGCAACGTGTTGAGAACAAATGTGGCGAGACTGCAGAAGGACCTTCAGCGGATGCTGTGGGCGGTCTTTCCCCAGCTGAGACTACAGGCGTATGGCAGAAATAACGGTACAAGATAAAGTCCTGCAACACTAACTTGTGACAACGCCGGCTTGTTAGGAACCCCACGAAGCTCGAAAAATGCGCTTCTGGTTATGTTACAAAATTATACAACACAACGGAGGCAGCAGAGCGAACTAAGAATATCCAAAACTTGATACTTAAGTAGAGACAATTTGACAAATTGCTATTCAGGCTAACTGCAAGAGCAAGTTTTTGAAGTCAGTGAGTAGTTACGGCTTTCCGATGGGGATGTCTCAAACAGTGGTGCACCTACGGGGAGGGATTGAAGCCGGTGTATTCTTTGAGTTGTTAGGGGAGCACAAGTTCGCTTCAATAAACTTGTTTTCCTTGAAGACGACTGCGTCATCTTTGGCTCCGGGATAATGTGGTACATCAACACACGCCTACGTATGTGCACGGATTATAGATAACCAACTTGATATAAATTTGAGTATCACCGTTTAATAGGTTTGCTCTACTAATTACGCCAGCTAAGATGGCGACATAACTTACGTTTCAATCCCAAGCATTTGTTTAGCTGCGTGGTGCAAAGGGGGAGCGAGAACCGCTGTTGAAACATGTCAACCCACCAAAGTGTGCAGTAAAGATGCTCGGTGTTCTTCCTCTTTTAGAGCATAGAGTGGAATGCGAACGTCATTTTTAACACAGCAGTTTTTAAGCACTAATGAGGGCAGGGCACTTTAACCTTAACCCTGTTCGTTGGAAGCATTGCAGAGAATTCGAAACGTCGGTCTCTAATTACTCTTCCCCGGGGTTCGCTCCGTCGTAGGATATTTCTGTGCCACGCTGACTACTCAAGCAACTCAAGTGCCTTCAGCGGGCGTCGCTCACGCATGCAAAACTGGTTTGCTATTCCCAGTCACCCTCCGGCCGCGAAAATGCGGCGACAGAGGCCACGGTGACCTCGGCCTTGTGTCATGTACGCCTTGCTCCGTTCGCTTCAAAGCGGCCGCCGTCGCGTCGGAAGTCCGGGGACACGAAGGTTGGAGGGCTGCGTTTGTTTTTCCCACGTAGCTGCTCCTGTCAGAGCCTGTTTCGTTGGGCGTGTGTCAGCCGTCAGCAGACGCAGCCCTGCCCGTTCTTACGAACGCGACACATAGGCGCCGAGTAGACGAGCCTGTAACAGAGAAAAGGAACAGACGGTGTATGCAGGGCTTTCGGAGGTTCTAGCAAACGTCACTGTAGCCTAGAAGTGGGTGTGATTGGCGCTTCGAGACAAATGGAAGCAAACGGCGCCTCTTAATGACGCAAACGTGGGCAATGCGATGACAATTTAAGCTACGGGAAGGCGCCAGGTTTTTAGGGTAAAACACAGGCAAAAATAAAACAAGGCAAGCGTTCTGGACCAGTCTTGGTGCATTCGGCGTTGTCGCTGCGCTGGGGCGCGCCCAGCTTGTCGCAAATAAGTGTGCGAACCTCTTCTCGGTCGCGCAACGTCCATACAGCAAGTCATTAACACGGGCGCTCAAGACACCTCTACAGCGGGCTTGTTCGGCTTGAATGCCCCGAAAATTCCCCGGAACGTGTTCTTGGTTTCGCGAAATCTAGGATACATTAAACCGAATGTGGATGTGGCTTTCCACGAACTAAAATTGTTTTGTAAACAATTTCAGCTGTACCCAGGTGGAATGCTTTATAAAACGTGCAGCACGGAATCAGTATACGGTGTTGGATGTTGGAAGACATATTGAATTGAAAATGGGAGTAAGGGTTGGACTATGGGAAGCTATCAGCAAATAAACACGAGCCAACTTTCCCGTGGGTTTTTGGCGCATCGATTTGTGGATAAGTATTCATTTAGCGAGCATCGGATGCAGATGCTACGGCAGCCACCCGGTTGAGGGCATCTTAGTCCATGATACCCTAGCTGTGGCTGGCTGTCCAGATTCCAGACCCTCGTCACCAAGTTTTGTTTGATCCAACAATCAGACAGGCAATCCACTGCTCGTAGGAGGGGGTGGTAGTGAGAGTGTAGCCCAGGTTGGTTTACACTCCCATTCTTGATGCTACAGGGTGTCGGGAAAAGTACAGAACTTGCAGGTGGTGGGCTATTGAGCAGGATAGGCGTGAAGCAGGGTGCTGGGGAATAAACGTACTTGTCGACAGCCATCGGATGGTGCTGGCATCATCTGTTGATAGGCCTGTGTGCAGTGACGGGTAGAGACGGTAGTATCTCGACATACCTAATGAGCGTTGCATCCATGGTGTATTTAACATTATAAGGCATGCAATGCGGCAGCCGCGCTTTGCCTTTAAGTAACTTGGGATGCAGAAGCCGCCCCGGGGAGGCCCAGAGCGACGTATACAATCGGCTCATTTCACGCCCAGGAGCGGGTGATTTCGCAGCTTTGCATTGGCCCTGGCTGCTTCACAGACGCCGTCGACCGCCCCATGCCGAGGGGCCCGCCGTCTGCCTCTTGTAGCGGGCGTTTGGGACAAAGGAAAGCGCTCGCTTTGTTTTCCCTGCTCGAGAGCGGCACTCGCCCACGTCGGGCACGCCGCGCATGTCTGATGCGACCGGTCCACACAATGCCAGCCGAGGCGTCAAATGCTCCGCGGACGCGTGCCCTCCGTAGGAAACACCGCGCACGCGTGTATATGCAAAGCAATACGCCCGCCAGCTTTTATGTTCCTGCATGTTGCTCGCGGAGGTGAACCGCTCCGACGCCTGCAAGAACGCAAAAATGTGACTACGAGGGAGGCACGCTTACTGCGAGGAAGCGGCATTCGAAAGGAAAGCCCAGGTTTACTAGAGCGGTCATTTGTTGGTTACTTCCTAGCTTATATATATATATATATATATATATATATATATATATATATATATATATATATTGAGAGAGAGAGAGAGAGATTTTAAAATTGGTTGATGGGTGATGGGTTATGAGGTTTAACGCGCCGTAGTGGAGGGCTGCGGATTCGTTTTAACCACCTGGGGATATTTAACGTGCGCCGAAATTTCTAACTCACAGGCGTTTCCGCTTTTCGCCATCATCATCAGAAAAGCGGCCGCCACTGCCGGGAGTGCATTTTAAAATCCAATAGCACGGAACTCGAGCGCAAGAATCATGTTCTGCTTGCTTTATACGATTTTCGTTTCTGAATATGCGTAGATACCTCTGTGCATTTAGTGGCCGAGAAGTAATAACAACTCCGCTTCGGCGACGAATTATTAAAGATCAGTACTCGTGTGCACTTACTATAGGCTGTATGCAGTACGCAGTTCGGTATTATCACAATATTTGTGGGTCGTGCTCTCAGTGCGTTACAAGGAGCCCATCTTTAATTATACGGCAACGTGAGGTGGCGGCTGACACGATCGATAAAGGCCTACGCAGCCAGGCATGCTGGTGCAGGGCTACAGGTACACTTGGAAAATACTTTGTTTATTTCAATGCCTAAGCATTCTGCTGCTAGAACTACACCGAAAAATCGTGACGTCCTATATCTGCGAAATAAAGACATAATTAGTCAGCTTAACACGTGTAATCGTTATACCAGTGCAAGCGTAGATGATCGGTACCTTCAGAATTGGTAAAGAAGAATTGAAAAATAAAACAGGAACAAGAACATGCGACGCAAAGCTGCGCTAGCAGTGTATTTGTGTACAGCAGTGAAGCCAATTTTAATAGCCTTGTAAGGAGCGGGAAGGACATCGTATTATAGGGATACATGGGGCCTGTCTTACTTGATGTAAACCCGCTTACCTTGGCCTTAATAAATGGTGTTCTAGCAATGAATTTGTATATATTAGTGAAGCGAACCATAAAAGTGTTTGAAATGAAGGCTTCGACGGGGCCCTATCTCGCCGGGAAGGATGATGGAAGACATGATGAAGACGCCGACCACAATAAAAAAATAAAGCAATTAAGTTTCATTTTTAGGTTTTTGGTGTGCAACAATGCCACTCGAAATAATTCTTTCGAATTAGTGGGCAACTCTCAAAATTTCTGTACGATGTTTTTCGGCGAGGTTCACACGCTGTGTTCAGTTTTTCATTCTTCAAGGTTCATTTCTGGTTCAGATTTAAGAGGGCTCATAAGTTAACTTGTACGAATATCTGCGCTTTGCGCGTGATGCTCTAGCTTCGGGGATCCTTTATTTGTCTATTTGACGGAATCTTGATCTGTTTAGTTTACTTTTACATTTTTAATAAAGGAACAATACTAGGCGCAATTCGCGGTCTCCTTATGAACTATAGCAGTGATGTCATAGAGGTTAAAAAATGTTTATGACTCCATTTAAATCCTAAAAATGTCCATTCTGATTTTTGTCATTCTTAACTTATGCTTAGAAGCGACTTTTTTGTTACTTAGCGACAAATTTATCGGGGTTCAAACTGCTCGCGACCTGTTAAATTTTGCCCTCTGAGCCCTTCGGGCCGGTGTGTCCTCACAGCAGACGTCACGAAATAGGTGAAAAAGTTGTGCAAGAAAAAAACAAAAAAAGAAACAGTTTTGAGCGCTCTTTTCCGAGAAATGAATGCGGGTGTACCAAACTAAATAACTCAGAACATGGTCCTAGCACCTGACCTAGTATTTAAACCATGTCTTCGGCTCTCCTCAATGCGCCGCTTTGAGAGAGAGAGAGAGAGAGAGAGAGAGAGAGAGAGATGAGAGAGAGAGAGAGAGAGAGAGAGAGAGAGAGAGAGAGAGAGAGAGAGAGAGAGAGAGAGAGAGAGAGAGCTTTGTTATCTAAGCAGCCCTAGTCCGGTCTTAATTAGGAGACGGCCGGTCGGTAGAATTTCCAGAGTATCTCACTAACACGAAGGCAGCGGGCCGACAAAAAGTTCTTGCGTCGACTTCACGTCCACGCCATGACCAGGGTTCAACCAATTACCCGAGGACTCTCCCCGCGTCTGTCCACGTTAATGAGCAAGTCTGCACCACCCTGGCACTCAAAAGATTTAGATCATCAGGCATGCCGACAACATCTTCATGCGCCACGTGCCATTAGGCAGTGTTTCCCAGTCCCCCCACCCCACCCACTCTCCCGTGAAGCCGCATCTGTGCTCTGAAGGCACCAACATTCCCTTTTCTTAGTTCACCCGTATCCACTACATACATGGCATGCTCTCGTGCCCCGCTTGCCCTACACCCAACTGCCTTTCCCACCCTGTACGTCATCTGACGAACCTAAACACCATGCAGGCTATAGACAGAAAAACTCGAGTGACAATCGCTGAACTTGAACGTTTAGTGCTTCAGCGCTGGGCATAACTGTCAGCTCCAACTTTTTTTCCTTCCTCGCTTTCTCTCGTTTGCCTATTTTCAATTTCCCACGCGCAGGAAGGCAAAGTAGGCTCTAGCCAGGTTAACTTTCTTGCCTTTTTTCTACGTCTTTCCTTCCTTCCCTCCTCCGCACCTACCACCGCTTTAAACGATGCTACATAGTGAATATGGTGACGCTGCAGTGAAGGCAGAGAAATTGTCTTAGCGGTGAGGTTGTGCCGAAGCAGTAGCTGATGAAAACGTGTAAGCTGCCGCGCCCCCTACTGAAAGTGGAATAGAATTTGACAGTTGAAGTTTCGTTGAGAGAGCCGCTGAAGGCAGAGACATCTTTTTTTTTTTTAATTCCTCAGGGCACTTGAGTCTTCTCATGTGCTGGGAAGCGTTTCACAAGCGATTATCAAAGACTTCTCAATTGCTAAATCGCGTTGTCGTCTTTTTATTCGTTTTTATTTATTCGTATTTTCGCGCGAATTATTTCGACCAGCTTGCTTTTTCTGCCACACCGTGTCTGCGTCTATTTCGTCGCTTTCGTTTCTTCGTCTTACGGCACAAATTACATCAACAAGCAGTCTGGAGCATTCCACAGCTTTCTTCGAATCAGAGTTCTGCGCGCTTGGTATGCGTCTGTTATAATCACGTGCCATAACGTTCATGCACGACGCGGTACGCACAATTGTAAATTACCTACGCTTCCACTTAATCGCTTTGCGGATTAACGGGCACCGTAAGCCCCTCAAAGCTCCAGATTCGGGGTCAATCCTCCAACTGGGTATTTTCCTTCAAGGAGAGGAGCAACTACCACAAATTTTGCTCCACCGCTGCCAAAGTGCTACGGTAACAAGGTGTAAACGTGCCCGCTTCTACTTTGGGGTTCAAACCTCATGCGAACTGAAAGGTGCCTTTTAAAGATGAAGGTTCGACGGGGCCGAATCGGAGGCTCGTGGCGGTGGTGAGCTAGCGGAACCAGTTTAGGGGTCGGTAAGCGTGTGACGGGCGCGGGCGCAACGGTTCTACAGCAGATCAACAGAACATCTAACTAAATAACTATTTCTCCTTCGTATTTTTGGAAAGTTACCCGCCGCGGTGGCTCAGTGGCTAAGGTGCTGTGCTGCTGAGCACGAGGACGTGGGTTCGATTCCCGGCCGCGGCGGCCGCTTTTCTGACGGAGGCGAAAAGCAAAAACGTCCGTGTGTACGAGATTTCGGGGCACGTTGAAGATCCCCAGGTGGTCGAAATTAATCCGTAGCCCTCCACTACGGCGCGCCTCATCGCCTGCGTCGCGTCGGCGCGTGAAACCCTACAATCAATCAAAATCGTTGTTAGACATTTCTAAGCCTTTACCGTAATTTCTTTCTTCTCTCACTAGCTTCTCCTCGAAAATTTCCGCAGCGTTTCGTAACTTTTTTCACTGTGCCCCAAACGACGTTTGCAAAGGACTTTCATGGTTCTTGTCCGAAGCCACTCACCCAAATGGGACTGGCAGCATTCTGTTTGAGCCACTGTGGCACGGCGGTGTTCACGCGGAGACTTAGCTTTTAGTAAATGAATGCGTAACACATACCCAGCTTTCTCGCTCAAAATTAGAACCTCTCGGGAACCTAGCAAAACCACTTTAGGAAAATAATATTTGGCATAAAGCTAGAAGCCAACGTGAAGATTAAAACGCTAAAAGATTATTTCAGGTTTCTGACTATTTTTTGTGTAATTCGCTATCAAATCTAACTCCCCATGCATTTCTATGGGATAGTTCCCATGGCTCAGGAACCCAGTCGCGCAACGTACGCGACTTGAAACTGTGCACAAAGCAAGTATTCACCACAAGTATTAGCTGTGCAAAAGAATATTTCATTTCGCTAAAAAATTGCAGAGTAATCACTGTTGAAAGGACTGCCATGAGCGGGAAAGCTGCACATGTGGCTGCTGCAGTCAAGCTGTACACGATTTTTCTTGCGTAACAGAAGCATACGCGAGGGTCAAAATGTGTCCATTAGCGTAATTTTAACGAAATAGTCATCCTTTAGTTGACGAAAAAAATTCTGTATCGTTCTCTCGAGATCTATGAGGCAGTGTCTTAAACCTTCCAAAACTGCGGTTTTATAACTCCTCAAATGAATTCAATTTTCCTGCTTCACTTCGCTGCTTTCTCTTTTGTTACAGCCGGCCGGGTTCTTGGTAGTGCGTGCGTTGGTTTCATCACCAGGGAGTTAAAGCCAACTGCCGCTTAATTGTGCAAACGTTTTGACCTTACTCTGTGCATACAAACGGAACAAGGACAGGTACGGGGATGTGCCCCCTTCCTTGGTAATTCTTGCACGTGCTATGAATCACCAAAGCCGTTAGCTGGCGTCTTTTACTATGCTAATCACTCTGTCGCAGCGCACCAAGAAGAAGCTACGTGCCGATATCATCTAGTCCTGGAGCGCTCACGTGCGAAGGTAGTAGCGGCAATTACGTCGGTCGAGTTGTGTGAGTTTCGGGGCTCGCACAAAACGGAAAACCCCGGGGCAAAGAGTTTACCAATACGCTTAGGGGGGCACGTACTTTTGTGTGGGTGCGTAACACTGCGTGAGTTAAATAAAACACTGTGTCTAGAGTGTCTTCCGACGGTACTACAAAGCACGTCACTAATGTGACACTAATGTCACTAATGTGAGTGTCACTAATGTGAGTGTCACTAATGTGGCACTCAAGGGAGTTTTCTTGCGAAACCCCGCGTCTGGCACTACTTTGCTCCCGCTAGCCTAACCTAACGTAGCATAGACTAAGCCAACGCACAGAAAGTAATCAAATGTCACTTAAAACACCGAGACTAGCTTAAGACGTCAAAATTATACTTGAAGCAAAAACGGAAAAAGGAAACTGGCAAGGCATAGGCTCGAACCTCCCCCCTGTATATCACGAATATAAGACGGGACCTCTACATCACCACAGAAGATGTTTTAACCCTGTCAGCCTAGCCTAAACATCTCCAAATCTGTCGGACGGCCCCCTATAGCCACGGCTGCAGCGACGCCGCGATCCGGTATGGCCATTGTCAGGCTAACGAAGGTAACCATAACATTGAGCCCAACGATGTGCCAAGCGACATCAAACTCAATGTATGTCCGCAGGCTGCGGGTGCGTGTACACATCGTGAATGCTCCAAGCGCAGCGTCAGGCCTTAGCGTAGTTTGTATTAGTTCTTCTAACACCCGCCGCGGTGGCTCAGGGGCTAAGGCGTTCTGCTGCTGAGCACGAGGTCGCGGGTTCGATTCCTGGCCTCGGCGGCCGCTTTTCTGCAGCGGCGAAAAGCAAGAACTCCCGTGTGTACGAGATTTCGGCGCACGTTAACGATCCCAGGTGGTCAAAATTAATCCGGAGCCCTCCACTACTGCGCGCCTCATCGCCTGCGTTGCGTCGGCGTGTTAAATCCTACAATCAAGCAATCAGTTCTTTCTGGCGCACAGACGACGCGAAAAACATTGCCGTGGTTGAACGCGGCTAAGTTGGTCGAGCGATTGCTCGCTTTTCGCGCCGGGAGAGCGCAGTGAAAGCGCGCACAATTGCAGGGCAAGACAAAACAGAGGCGATGCTCGGCGCCGTCGGCCCTGTAGGTGGGAACGCTCATGGAACTTGGACCAAACCAGGGCCTCCTTGTGTCATTTTCTAGTGGCACGCGCCCTTACTCTTTCATCCTATATCACCCCCTTGGAACAAACGAGCGATTACGTACTTTCACTCCGAAACTGCATGAGGCGCTGGCTTGACCTTGGCCGATCTTGGAGGTCAAATTGACGCTACAAGGAACGAGCCGCTTTCTGGGTTTGTGCCTGGAGTAACAGAGCTTTCGCTCTAAAATCCCGCGCAACTATTTTTTTTTATTTATTGAACTTTTGACAATCAGAAATTTCGAAGGTGCTGAGGCAAAAGGCCACTGCAATGGTCGCCTGAATAGGCCTGACTAGCCTCTAGGTCTCTAGCCTGTAGGCCTGACTAGAGCTATCTTCGCTGTATAACGACCAAATGCAGCAGCGAGGGGAATGCGTGTGAGTTATGGCCACCAGAGCCCAATGATCTGTGCTAGCCTGCTTCAGACCGATGTTCGGAAGGCAACGATTGCTATTCATGGGCGCGCACGGAGTGAACACAATACGGTTACGTTGATAAGAAAGCGCCTTTACTGCCAACCGTTATCGCGCTGATCGCCCTAATTGTGCCGCCGGCCTTGACTGCGTGCATGCGGCGGCTGAGGTTGACGCCAGCTTACTCGTTCCAGCACACGTTCTGGTTTAGACGCGAGGCGACTACGATGCGTAAAGGAAATCAATTAGCAGTTATGCGTGAAGTTACGTTAAAATATTGATTGATTGATTGATTGATTGATTGATTGATTGATTGATTGATTGATTGATTGATTGATTGATTGATTGATTGATTGATTGATTGATTGATTGATTGATTGATTGTAGGGTTTAACGCACCGACGCAACGCAGGCGATGAGGCGCGCCGTAGTGGAGGGCTCCGGATTAATTTTGACCACCTGGGGATCTTTAACGTGCGCCGAAATCTCGTACACACGGGCGTTTTTGCTTTTCGCCTCCATCAGAAAAGCGGCCGCCGCGGCCGGGAATCGAACCCGCGACCTCGTGCTCAGCAGCGCAACGCCTATAGCCACTGAGCCACCACGGATAGTAGTTACGTTAAAATACTTGCTTTTGTTTTAGTAGTGAAAGTAAATGGATTTCGGCAGGGCCGTACACAAAAGGCGGGGGGGGGGGGGGGGAGGGGTGGGGAGGGGAGTTCGAACCACTCCTGGAATCTTTTCCAGGCAGCACGTAAGCAATACTTACTTTTGCTTTTAGCAAAACTACCCCTTCCCAAAATACAGAACCCCCCTCCCCCCCCCCCCTCCGAAAAACATTTCTCGCTACGACCCTCGATTTCGGTACATAAATTGTTTGCCAAATGTCGTAACATTGAGGCGTATATGGCCGACCTCCACGGTCCTAGATTTTTCAGCACTGTCCTACCCTAGACCGCACTGTCGTTATCCTGGTTTGTAATTGCTTTGTCCTCATATAGGCTTGCTTGTAATTGTCAGCTCTGCTGTGTGAAACATTAGATGTCGACCAATCTTCGCTGATGTTCTTGTAACGCTGATGTTCTTTATACCTAGTGTAGGGTTCACGCATGTCGGGTAAGCATTCTGTTATTGCGCCGCGTAAAATCTCGCCATTGAATCGCGATGAAGAATACTGCGCGAAACTACTAGGATTAGATTTTAAGGGTGTCTTAGTCATCGAGCCAAACCTGGGGGCACCACGATTCTGCGAGTCGTGTTGCACAACGCATGGAGCGCGTGTAAATCACGCGAGCCAGCTAACGCATGCACATACACACATGCACACACACGCACGTACAGACGCGCACGCACGCACGCACGGGGGAGGAGCTGAATTTTAAAGGAAGAAGTGTCACCACAACTTTCTTATAAGCGCGTTACACGACCATATATCGTTCAAGCCAGAGTTTTAGTCGCTGAAGCCCTACCCGGTCAATGAGCCGGCCTGCGTGTTGACGCTCCTTATAGCCTGGCTAAAACCTCAATTGGATTTGAACAATTTCGGGAGATTTGACGTGCACGAGGGAAGGTTGTGAATAATAGGTACTCTGAAATACTTGCGATAAACGCTTTCACTTTTTCCTTCGCGTCTGCAAGCACTTCAAAGCTATAGTTATCGTCAGCACGGAGCGTCGCTGCGTGATTTGATTTGCTCGTCGCAGCTGATGCGCCTTCAGTTTCTGCTTTGCTTTTGTATAGTTCTTTTAAAGTGGCTATCGAATGCGTTCATTGCTGCAACCGAAGGAAAGCCGGCCAATAGCCGCTATACCCCTGTAATGACGTCACTTTAGCGCTCGAAGAACACCAAGACTGGAAAGAAAGAAAAATCTCTCGAGTAAGTTTCACAGTTATCTGATGGGCATAGGCAGCAATTTTTGGCTGGTGTAGTTTGCGACTCCCAATTCTAAGTACTGAATGTGTTCGTTGACTACGTTCTGAAAGCATTCAAGATTACGAAAACTGGTTGAAAAAAGTGTTGCCCGCAACGGAAGTAGCGGCCGGAAATCGAGCCCGTGACTACGTGTTCAGTAGCGACGGCGTTAGCCACAGATCCACCGCGGCGAGGAATGCTCAAGTCCTCCGATGCACTCCGAGCGTATCGGGCACGAAGTCCGGCACACACGGAACACCCCCGTGCGTGAGCGACGCTTGGCCAAACTTCGAGCCTATCTTTACTCCTCACTGCCCGCGCCTTGGCCGCGGATGACGTCGCAATTATGCATGCAACAAAGGATAGCAGCCTAGCCCATGACGCGGACGTTGGTGCAGGATCGAAATGCAAACGGATTCCTCGCCGCGCTCATATACCTCATCTCTCGGGCAGTGGTCGCGGCAGCATCATGCGGCCCGCGCATCTAGGTCACAAGCGTATTCGGCCCGACGAGGTAAAAACGGTGGCCTCGAATACGGTGCTGCTAACTCGGGAATCGCAATAATGGGCGTCCTCCCGCCCGTGGAATACAAAAAGAGACGGCAGCAGCCACCGTGAGAGTGCGCGCTTTGACGCCCACGGCCGCAGTCGTCGTCATACGTAATTGTAAGCGCTGCGCGCAGTAAAGATCAAGGCTGATCGCAACCGCGCGTGAACGTCACTGCGAGACAAGAATCGGCAGTAACAACGGTGTCCTCGGTTCCGCCGGTATAGTATATATAGGCATCCGCTGTTTTGTCGCAAGCTTTATTTTCCGTCCTATCAGTATAGTACATTCTCACTGGCTTTGTCTGTATGGCGCGGAAGAGCGACATTGCCGTTTATGTCGTCATGTGCGGTTGGAGATACGCTACCTATCGTCCTGCCAAGATCATGTCCCAGACGGTCTTGTTTGCTCCTAGGCGAAGGACAGCGGTGTAGTGCTGTGGTTCGTGGACTGAATTTTCTATGCACAAGGTCCCATAGTATTGCATAGAGAGGTTGTCGTCCTTCGTTATTCCATTCGAAAAGGGACTTGAGGATGATACAATTTCTGACAGCGGAGTTTCCACAGAGGCGGAGGACTTGCTGACGTTCCGTCAGGCTGGAAGGGCAACCTGATGCAACATGACAGCAACAGCAGCAACAACAATACGGCCGCTGTGGGGGTTCCACCAATTAACACATACGCGACCTGTTGCCTGCATTCATTCCCGAATGGTTGGTGCTCCCATTCCGCCTTCTATGGGCATTGCTAGCCCTTCCTCTACGCTGATATTTGTCGATGTCAGTACTTCAGATACTCTTCTGCATACCGCTCTACTGTGTCCGACCATGGCTCCCGACCCAGTGACGTGCACTTAGATTACGACAGAGAAGTTGCAATCAACCCAGGCAGAAGTCCCAGCAGTGCGGTATGCTCTGCTACACCCAACTGTACCGGTTGACCCGGCTTCACCGCAGTGTACAATCTACACTGATTCATCAGCAGCTGTACGAGAGCTTCGTAAAACTCTTACGTCCAACGAACTTCTAGAAATTCAGGACACAGTGGACACTTACCCATGCTGTGTTCGCGCGTCATGGTGCCAACATCACAGTCACTCAGAAATGCAGGCTGCAGATGCCGGTACGCACTCCGTGCGTGTGCGATATCCCGCTCCTCTTGCACATTCCTCTGTGGCTGTTCGCCTAGCCAGTGAAAAATAACGCCTTCGGCACACCGCGCGTGCTCTCATGCCCCCGCGCGGTACGGATCTCCCTGGCGGGTTGTTTCGCCAAGATGAGGTCCTGCTCCGGCGTCTTCGCCTGGCCTCGCGCCGGCTGTGACGAGAACCTCGCCACCTTAGTACCATGCCCCGTTTCACGCGACGTGCCCCTTCTGCCCCGCTCCAGTTGGACAGGCAACAGCAGAGCATTTGTGGTGGAGCTGCCTTGCCCTGCGAAGGAGCGGCCTTGTGCACATCGCCTCCTGTGGGCCGCGCCCCGGGCGTCCGCCAGATTTCACGGCGTGTATACAAGGTCTACATCCCCGCTCCCTGCTCCGAATCCTCCGGGAATCCTGCGTTTATCTGTATATTTAGTTTTAAATGCAGAGCATTTGTGGTGGAGCTGCCTTGCCCTGCGAAGGAGCGGCCTTGTGCACATCGCCTCCTGTGGGCCGCGCCCCGGGCGTCCGCCAGATTTCACGGCGTGTATACAAGGTCTACATCCCCGCTCCCTGCTCCGAATCCTCCGGGAATCCTGCGTTTATCTGTATATTTAGTTTTAAATGCAGAGCATTTCAGTAACTCACGATGTCACCCGCGTTGACGTCCGTAGTCCGCACCGTCGTTGTCCCTACTATATATAAAAACAATACTATCCGGCGCCCGGTTTCGATCCCTCGACCCTGCGGGCGGAACGCAATGTACATGGTGCTCTACCCACTGCGCCACAAAGCCGACACAGAATAGTACGCTACGAACGCGCCTTATATCGTTGACTCATTCAAATTACTGCTGACGAGCGCTCTCTCGTCAGCAGTTGCCACAAGTGCAACAACATTAATGTAACGCAAACTACTTAACGTCGTGCGCCCCCGGAAATGCTCTGCATTTGATCGTGCCCTTCGCGAGGGGGATGTTTCACTGCGTCTTCTCTCGGTCGCAGGACCCGTGGCGCCATCTGGCGGAGGCGCGGTACAACTCATAGCACTTTGAAAAGATGCGGCGCCAGCCAGCTGTGTGTGTGCGTGCCGCACTTGTACAAATGGCGAGTGCATTGGCTGTTCACAGAGCAAAGCATTCGTGCAAGTAAGCCGTTGCAGTCAGTCAGTCAGTCAGTCAGTCAGTCAGTCAGTCAGTCAGTCAGTCAGTCAGTCAGTCAGTTAGTTAGTTAGTTAGTTAGTTAACAACTCCGCAAGCATTTGCGTTTCTTGCTTTTTCCTTATGCCGAATAGCAAACTTCCGCAATTAAAAAAAGGAGGACCACAGCACAAACAACAGCAATAACCGTTTAATCTGTTTCAAGTATCAGTTCTTTCAGAAGGCTTATTTCAGCTAAGATGTTGCGAGGTACGTGCACAACATGTTCATAAATTTGGCTGTTTTTTGTGTGCTGGACTAAAAAGAAAACATTGACTTGGCAATTCCACAGAAGACAGCTACCTGCGATAGCACCTTCGCACGCGTGTGTAGCTGTTCGAATGGTTCTTCACAAATGATGTTCAGCGGATCCACGCTATCTGCCAAGGGGTGCGCTACCTATAGTGACCATTTCCTAAATTCCCTACAATCGTTTGGGTGTCCGCGCGTGAAGGGCTAGAGTAGAAAATAAATGTTTGATCAGGTGGTCTCCCCATTCATCTATATAAAACTGCACCCGAGACTCAACTATGAACTATGATAATAATATTAACTTTTATACACATATGATACCCTCAACTAGTGTCGCTCGTACCCCGAAGGAGATAGTTCCTCCGTTTGTTTGCTCGGAAGGATTTTTTTTTCATCATCAGTGGCGTCTTCCCTTCTTTTTGTCGTGAAGCGCTTTACCAACATGAAAGATGATTTTGCCACGTTTAAAAAAACGTGGATTTCTCTGAACCACCCTATAGTTGGCCGCAAGAGTATAAAGCAACCCACGTGCTGTCACTTGCACGAAGAGACTGGCAGTGCTCATTTTGGTTGGAAGGCGATATAAATTACATGTTTACGCCGTTAAACTGATGCGAAATTTTATGACAAATTTTATCGCTGTTTAAACAATCAAAGAAGACGACAGGCCCGGGTTCATCTACGGGTGAAAATACTGCAAAAAACCTGACACTCGCTACACGGACACCCAATGCCCCCAATGCCCCCTGACACCCAATGCCCCCATTAATTGGCACATGCACTGGCAGTAACCGACTCAAACAGCAGCGCCAAAACGTCCCTCACTCTTCTCACCGCCACAATTAACCTCAACCACCGAAGAAACAGCCATCGTCCTCGCAGCCACCACAGTTTCCACAAACGTTGTGACAATCTTACGAACTTTTAGCAAGCATGCTGTAACTTTCAGACAGCTCGCATACCTACCATCTCTCAAACTTCCCCAGGAAACCCAGAATATCCCCTATACAGAACTGATAGGGACCCCCGAAGACGGTCACTCCTGCCATGGGGAGAACGAGGCGGCTGAGACCGCTGCCCGCCACCTCACGTTCCGGACGTTCCCACAGGGGGAGAGAGATCCAGCGCCCCCTTCCGCCACCCTTCCTTCCCACTATGCTGCACTGAAATATTACAACCAACGCCAGCCTAGACTACAGAAAACCCCCCTCCACCTCACTCAGCTTCCCATACGCGTGAATGCGGCGGCGACTTCAAACCAATACCTTTTACAATACTCCGTCCTCCACCTCACACCCCACGCAACATACCCCTGCAACTACCCTACATGAACCGTCCCGGGATCTCCTTATCACTTTGTATGCGTATGCCCCCCCACCCCACCCCCCCAGCCCCCTTAATCACACCCTGTATCTTTCCCTTTTCGAGAGCAGTGGGAGAGAGGACTGACCAGCTAGCGGCTTGAAGACCAGGAATACATGGTCAATCGGTCCGACCACAGCAAGCAGCCCGCGGCCTTCTGAAATGAGAAGATGCCACCCACTTCTTTCTTTTATTTAGATTTAAATTAACGTTTTATTCCTCTCCTCCTCTGCTTGTCTTCTTCTTTTCAAATCCATCCGCATTAAAAAAATCCCCGCTCATACCTACACGACTGTTTGTTTTTGCACGTAGAAATGCATTTAAGGATGCGGTAAACGTTGCGTGGATGTCATATTTTACCATTTAACGATTCAACCACCAAAGCGTTCTACGACAAGCAGTTCGAATATCCATATTTAATTTTTCTCACTAATTCAGAAGCATTCTTTATTTGGGAGAAGAAATTTTGTGATTTTCCGAACATAGGGCAGTAACTTTTCCGACATATGATAAATGGATGGCACTATACAGAAAATACATGACAGTAAAGAAGCATTCCTTGGCGAGCCAGGCTCGTCTTTGCTAATTAAAGAGTCTGTCTTGCTCAATTGTCCAGAAACAATAGACAATTTTCTCAGCGTTCGCCCAAAGTATATTGGCAAGCGAAGTGACCTTGAAACAGCATTGCAACGCCTGAACACGCACCCTCTCTCTGAACAAAAGATTTTGGGCTCGTGAACTGACGCTGGAAAACAAAGTTGTGGCGTAAAAGCGCTACTGAATTACCTTAGCGAAATTTAGGTTCTACGCCGGGAACTTACTGCGAAACACGTTCTTACTCCGTGAGGCGGAATAATTTTTTTTTTATATTTCAAGTTTCTTCTTTTTAATTTGATTGATGATCATGCGCTGTGAACTGGACTGTTACAGTCATTTTCTGTGATAAGCTGCATGTTGAACGTGCCTGAGTGTGTGTAGTTGACCGCTTGCTTACACCGTCAATTCTCACACTATCTATATAATTTCCTTTCTCTCTTTGTCGCCCGTATCCTTCCGCCTGTAGGAAGTATCACGCCAAGACTAGTGCCTCAGGCTGACCTCTTCTCCCTTCAATAAACCACTCCCTCCCTCCCTCCTTCTCTCCCTCTTTCTCTGAAAAATGTCCACTTTTGAAATGAATAACTACATACGCATAACTTCGTAAGTCAGGAGTAGAGGTGAGAATTCGCCGTATCATCAATTATTTAATCGTAGAGATATTTGATCGATTGCGTAGCAAGAGTAACGCTTGTGCTTTGAATGAGAAGCTTTGTCCAATTTCACTTATTGCGAAGAAACAAGGACGGTAAAAGGCGTCATTACTTCGAGTGCAAAATCCGTTTTTCCTCGTGCACTGACACGAGACATGTATTGGAGGTGCTCGTAAAACGCCCCCTTTTTCCCTTTTGCAAAGTCGTCGTACATAATGTCGTAGAGCTACGATGATGTAGCACTTCCGTGTGCCCGTACCAATTTCATGCCCTTCTTGCTTCCTCCTTTCCCTCCCAACTGCAGGAACGGTCGTTGGCGCGTGCTGCGCTGGTTGCTGGTGTCCGGGTGGCAAAGTGGCGCCATGGCGCCTACCGTGGCGGCGCTCCAGTCCCGCACAGGCGCCCTGGCCCTGCACTACGCAGCGGCCAAGGGATGCCTCGACTGCGTCGTTCTCCTCACAGAGTCCTGCCCGGAGCTGGGGTGAGTGCGCCTCTCCTTTGCCCCAATACCACCCTCCACAAGTGCATAGACTGCACGTGCCCGTAAGCTGAAGGGGCTCGACTAGCTGGCTATCAGAGTCTCAGAGGTTTGGAGTCTCGGATTGCAGCAACATGGCGTACTTTTAAGAACTTCAAAATGAATGGCTGCGCACTTTGGAGGAGTCGAGAGGTAGCAACATTTTGCCCTTATTCGTAGGGTGGGCTTGTATTAGGGGCCTGCTTGGTTATTAGTAGATGTATGAATAGACAGCCGGGAATGGGAACCTGAGGAGCTGCACGAGCAGACGAGAGAGTTGAATGGCCCGCCGTTGTTCCGCTTCCAAAATGGTGTCATGATTCTTGTCGCCAAGTGGTCTAGTGTGTTTGCTGTCGTCAGGATGGGTTTTTGTGTGTTTGCGTTCATACGAATACGCCTAGCTCCTTTCATCATATTAAATACTCCGACCAAACCCTTCACAATAGAAACTACCCAGGAATTTCGCCGAGTCTTTTATATCACTATTACACAGGGGCGAGGCTGCGTTCACAGCTAGAAACAGCAACTTGATGTCACTACCCATTTGGGAGGTTGCGACTCAGATCTTTCTTTACTTGACTACAAACTCCTTCGGAGCCACAAATTCTAACTATCCCTTTAGCGTCGGCCCTTATGTGCAAACGTTAGGAAAAAGGGCACGTCGGGGGGGGGGGGGGGAGGGGGCGAAATGCAAGGCCGTGGCGCATATCAATTTTAATCTTGACACGCATTCTGTGCAAGCTAGAAATAAAACTGAGCTGCAGAGAGACAATATTTTCGGCTTGATATTGTTTTTTCAGGTTCAAATCAGGTTTTACGATTCGAATATATTCCTGAGCCACGCGGTACGCCGTAGTGGAGCACCACGAAGAAATCCGCACTATTTCTGCTTATTTAATAGCGCACGCATAAATCCGGGTGGGCGTATCGTTGTTCGCCCCCACAAAACAAAACAGCTTCCGCAGCCGAGTTATAATCCGCGTCGTCGTACTGAGCACCACAATTCCGAAGTCACTCAACTATAGCGGCGGAAGCTCGATTTCTTTTCTTTTCCCCGCGATTGCATATATCGCGTGAATGAATACTGCTACAGCAATGCATGACACGTATGCCTAGTGATAGCTGTCCACTTTATATTCTGTGGCCACAAGAATAAGATAAAATTACGTTAGATGGAGCAGAGATTCGATTACCTGTACTCCCGGTCAAAACTTAATGATCAAGAGCAGGCAGACATCGTGTTCAGTATATAGTTTGTTTACGAGTGGAGAACAGCGATTGCAGCCGGATTCACCTCATCCTATTTCTTCCAATTACTCTCCTTTTTTCTCCTCCCCTTTGTCTTACCCATCTGTCCCGCACCGAGGCACAACTGAGCTTTCTTGGAGGTGTACTAATCTCTTAAATGTCTCGCTTGCGGTTTTAGGAGTCCGCACGGTGCTCGCGTGTGCTCCCGGAGGGCTGAGACTACGCCGGCTGGCGAGGGAGATAGCGAAAGGTTGTTTCAATGCCAGTGTGGTTAATGATGTGTAGCTTTCTTCAGAGGAATCCTACCGCCCACCTCGTCTTTTAACACGAAAGTATTTTATTCCCGGATACACGAAGATTTCGCTGACGTCATATCTTCACGGAAGTGACGCCAGTACAACGAAGCAAGCGACCTGTAAAGGGTGCACCCCTGCACACAGGGTCTTCTTGCGGGGAAGCAACTTTTAGTACTAAGGAGTACGTTATAATTAAGGTTGTTCATTTCCGGGTTTTTATATTTTAACACGGAAGTGTTTTATGCCGGGATACACCAAGATTTCACTGACGTCATATCCTTCACGGAAATGACGCGAGTACACCTTTGCCGAAGCGACCTGCGAGCAGGAAGTCTCTCGCCAAGCACACCCACAAGACAGCCGCCGACCCGCAAATCATACAGAGCTACACATTTTGCTGCCCATTTCACTTTCGTGTCTTACCGATTCCTACGACACAGGGATCAACCACGTTTTTTTATAAATTCTTACAACCGAATGAAATTCGTTATTATTTCTGTCCTTATATTATTATTGTTATAATAATTAACATTTTTCTCGTCGTAACCATCTTCATTATTATGGTGATGGTGATGAATGATGACAAGTTTTCGTATCACATATATCGCATTTTGTTTACGATATTTAAGGGTGAGATCATGTCCCAGATATGCCTCATGTACCAGATTCCCAGATCCCAGATCATGTCCCAGGTTCCCAGATATATGGGAACGAGGCGCACCACCTATGGAGTCGCCGCGGAATACGTCATTCTTACAGGTATGGAAAAAAATGTTAGGCAAAATAACGGCGCCAAACTTGAACCGTTAAGCAGTGGTGAACCGTTAAGCAGTTCGAACGGACTCCAACACGGGACTAAGGATTGACGCCACACAAAACTCATAACCGTTACGACTTTACTTCTGGATACCCGAAGAAGAGTGCAGGCAATTTTCGAACACATGCTGTTTTATGCATAGAGCTACACGCAAGCCCTACCGCATACACGAAGTTCACAGGAGTTCCGATGCCCTCATTTTCCTCCCCCGGTAGCGGAGACGCGGCTGAGACATTGCGTCACCTATCACACATTAAAGCGACGTGATTAAAGCCCGACTAAGGACACTGCCAGCATTCTAGAACGAAATCTAGCGACGCACGCGTGTACCGGTATTTTGGTGCTCGCCTAAAAGCACAAGGTCGCTGGGCGTAATCCGGTCCTTCCTGCATACTGCAAAGACTTTTGTAACCTCTTCAGCCTCTTAAGAATTCGGAACGCCCGATCTCCGTTTTAATCTTTCATTTTGGGGAGCTCCTTATCTGCAGATCTTCCTTTGTAACAGTGAAGCGAGGAATAACGGCGCTGCAACGGACGGCGTTACGCAATCCCGACTTTGTCAGTAGGAGGATTCGCGCATTCCTTCGAGTGGAAAGCCGTTACAGGCCGAGCCCGCGTGCCCACATACACACTCAAGTAGAACACAAAGCGTATACAATTGCGCAAAGGCTAAAGCCAGGGAGATTTCGAGAAAGAAAAAAAAAAAAGCACGAAGTGTTTCAAGGTGAGCGCGCTCCTTGGGAAACACCTACAAGATAAGAAGGCCCGAAAGCATCCTGCCTGGTCATCGTTTCTGAGTCGAGAGTTTTAATGAATCCGCGTACATTGATTAGTTGTCTTTGTTTAAGCTACCTAAAACAGCGAAACTATGCATGCCATGATCTTCCAGCGACGCCATGCTTTAGGACCACTCGGTCTTTGGAAGGTGTTGAACAGTAGCTCTGGGTGATACCTGCCTTGAGGCATGAAGGGTAGCCAGCCGAGCGTACCTGATGATGGCTCGGTGCAGTCGTACGTCTACGAAGCCGAAAGACGGCCCACACGCGCGCAAGTGGGGTGGCATTCGATTGTTGGAAGAAGCTTTCTCTATCTCTTCGTGATATTCACGGAGAAGTACCGCATTTTTCAAGCCTACGCTGCGTTCAGTGTTGTTTTGTCTCATTCGTTTGGTTACCATTAAATAGAATGCGAATTACTCAAACATTAGGTTTCATGAAGCGGCACTGTTTGCAAACTTCTGTCGCGAGCTCCGGGGACATGAGCTACGGGGTTGTCTTCGTCATTTCAAGACCCACTTCTACATTCGTGTGGTTCAACCGAAAAGTAAACGTATCTGGTCAAACATGAAAGTAAATTTACCTGGTGTTTTCTCGGTGGCTTTCAGGAATTATTTATTAAATGGGGAATTTGAAAAAAATTGGCCGCGTATCTGCTCCTTTTGTTGCAAATGTCGACGAAAGGCGATAGTCTTTCGTCGACATAGTGAATTTTTCTGCATTGGATGTCGCATTTCATTTGCTGTCGCAAACAGCAAGCATCGATGCTTGCTTTTATGAATCCATATTTTTTTATAAAAGAACACTGCAAATATCTCTTATGTATTGATTTTCTGCCTCATATTTCCGTAATGTTTTATTCTTGTTCAACAATGTTGACAAGTATGAACATTGCCACCGGACTTACACGTTTAGATTTCTTATGTTTCACTTTGGCCGGGTGGATGAATCGAGTCACAGACAGACAGACAGACAGACAGACAGACAGACAGACAGACAGACAGACAGACAGACAGACAGGCAGACAGGCAGACAGACAGACAGACAGACAGACGGACGGATGGATGGACGGACGGACGGAGATTCACTTGCGCACAGGAGCCAAACCGACTTGGGGGTTCTTGGTATTTAGCATTTTCTATGGACACACGTGGTATTAAGGTAGCATTTATTAAAAGGTCCTCGGGTATCGGGTACTTCGGTATCGCACTTTCTGCATGGCTTGAAAGTGTCTTCTCTGCAATTCATGTCGGTGTAGTGGTGAAAACAACCTCACAGGGACTCAGTGTATAGCAGAGCGGCAAAAGGATTCATTCTTTAAATTCCATTAGGGAATAGCACAAATTTCTTTATTTAGAATGCTGCCTCATTAAGGGGGCGTAGCCAGTGGTTGGAAGGGGGGGGGGGGGGGGGGTCGGGGTCAGAACACCCCTCGAAAATTTCCAATCACCGCCTCTCCCCTCCTTTTTGTCTTTCTTGTTCCACACACGCCGCATCGATGTATTATTATCTAAAAAAGAAAATAACAAGGGCAAGTAAGAAAATAAAAATGACTGAGGCATTGTTTGGGACAGGCTCGTCTTATATCTTTTACCGGTGGCTTATAACACACTACGAAAAATATTTCTGGTTGCGCCACTGGCCTCGTTCGTAGTACAGTCCCGGCGCTATTCTGAAGCGCTTAGCGATGGCTGCACACGCGCCTACGGGATGCCAGAGGCGACGACCGGTGCCCAAAGTGCTTTGAGTGCTGTGTCAGAAGTAACTTCGGTGGTATATATTTCGGATTATGGATAAACGCCGGCCATAATCGCCCACCATTAATCACGTAAATTAAGGATAGCTATCACTGGACCTTTAGATGACGATCGTTTACGACATTTTTAGTGCACGAATGTGCTTCCCGTTTATTTTCAGGGTGTTAATATTTCGGCTAATGTGTGCATGTTTTGTTTTACGTTTAAGGACATTTACCAAGTAATTTTATCAGTCCTTTTTTAAAAGAATTGTAAAGGAGCTACGGAAATAATACCTGAAGAACAAAATTAAATGCGAAATTATAGTTACCAACTTTCGAGGAGGGATAAGTGAGTGAGTGAGTGAGTGAGTGAGTGAGTGAGTGAGTGAGTGAGTGAGTGAGTGAGTGAGTGAGTGAGTGAGTGAGTGAGTGAGTGAGTGAGTGAGTGAGTGAGTGAGTGAGTGAGTGAGTGAGTGAGTGAGTGAGTGAGTGAGTGAGTGAGTGAGTGACTTTCGTTGAGATTAGTCCACCTGGTAACGTCTAAGTGGCAACACCACTACCATGACTTCCCCACAATAAGCACAACACACAGATGAAGCCTTGTTGGTTGTGTAATCAGATGATTGCTTTACCTCTCGGGGCCAGATTTTGGCACAGCAATGCATCGAACGCTGTCCGAGCTCACATACCCGCACAAGCCAGCGTTCGTTTTTTCTCACATGAGAAAGAATGCTGTGATCGTCGCAGTTACACGTTAATTGGCCACGTCAAGACGAAGAGTGCATGCACACGGCCCTAGTGCCTTAACTTAAACGCCTGTTTTGAGACTACAGCACCCGCCACCTCCTTCCTGTGAGCATCGTCAGCATTCGATTTTGTAACTTCCAAAGCTAAGCACAAAAACAGCATAGTGTCCTAACAACCTACATCAAAGCTCCTATATATGCGGCATTTACAATGCATGCTACTTTGCTACCCCATATTCGCCTGAGAGAAAATTTATGTCACTAGTCACCTATGTAAGTGCATTGCTCAATTTAGAACTTTGCTTCTGAGCCCAAGGACGCGGGTTCGATTCCCGGCCGCAGTGACCGCTTTTCTGATGGATGTTAAAGGCGAAAATGCCCAGACTTCGGCGCATGTTAAAGATCTATAGGCGGTCAAAATTACCCCAGAGCCCTCCACCACGGTGCGTCTTACCGCCTGCGTAGCGTCGGCGCGTTAAACCCCCAAAGTCGGCCATCAGTTTTTTAACCACTCTCAAAAGCGGAGAAAGGAAGAAAGGAAGAATTCTTCAAGGATGGTGACCTCCCCAGTAGTCTAGAGTCCAAGTGCGGATGCCCAGTAACCGCATGGGTCGGCGCAAAGCCAGCAGCGAAGAAAACGAAATCGCCCCCAGACGCCACGCGTTATCTCGCGTGGGATTGACGCGGCGCGCGTGCGTGCGCGCGGCACTGGTCAGCGCACGTGCTGCGGCGGCGCGTTGTGTAGCGGTGCAACAGCGGAGCTTCTCCTGCAGCAGCGCATCGCCGTTAGCCGAAAAGCGGCGCCTTATTCCCTCTTCTCGTGGCGGCCAACCCAGCTGGCAAGTGGGGCGTGACGACTGCTGACCGCTCTCCCAGGCTGTGCGGCCGCCACCGACCAACAAGGGGCTCCCCCCTTCTTCTGCGCCCCCGTCTCTTTTGCTACCCGGCATCGGCTCGGCAGCAGACGGATGCGGCATCCCTCTCCTCGTGCGCCTCAGACTTCACGGGCGTTCAGCCGCGCCCACTTACGCCGCAGCGAGCGAACGGCAGCCTCGAGCCGCCTGCTATTACGACGCCGTGAAAGACTCGAGAAGGCGTGAGAAATTTGGAGGGCAAAAACTCCATCCCTTACCCCCACGCGTTGTATGTACCTTGTAACGGTAACGATCCGCCGAGGCGGCTCTATGGACGAAGCTTGCATTGCAGAACACGAGAGCTTGGGGTTGGTTGGTCCACGGAGTAGTGTTTGTGTTTCTCATTCGGATGGAAATGCAAATAAAATGACGTGTAAAATTTCGCTGGGAAAGTGTCGAGCGGCCGAAATGGTGAAATGAACGTCGCCGCCAAGCTAGCAGCGAAACAAGAGAGCGGGCAAGCGAACGAGCTAGCGGCCAGTTGAGGGCGCGTTGACTACAGTCATCGCGCACACAAAAAAACGGGCCACCCAGAAATCATAAAGCGAGTAATTCAGTTAAGACAAGTTCGAAAATGCGGCTTTTGCACGAAGAGTAAGCGGGCATCCTCGATTGTTAGTCGCGGACTGCCCGCGGACTGCCCAGGACTAAATCCGGCGCTTGATTTTCCCATGTACCTTTATAGGAGCATTGATCCGAGGGTAGTCCTTGGACTGGCCACGGGCTGCCTATTTCTATTTCATCGCTGTCGCTTCAAAGAAACAATAATTCTTTAACCAGTGTTTTAAATTTCTTTCTGGTGGATTTGAAATCAATCTGGTCTTTAACTTTGTTTACTATGTCGGTGTGTTGAAAAAAAAAAAAGACTGCCTGCCGCAGTTTGTTCTTAATTTCGCTGTATGTATTTTGGGATATCTGAAAGAGTATACAGTGCTAGTGTCGTTATATTTGCAATTAAGATTTTCTTTGTGTATTACCTGTAAAAGCTTCATATAATAAATTTGGTCAGCCTTAAGTATACTGTATACTGTAGAAATAGCGGACCCATTCTCAAGACGACATAGTGCCCACCAAAATTTGGAAATATACGGAGAACTTTTTTTTGTAAGACGATCAGCCGTTTATCATCAGGTTGATTTACTGTTCCCCACGCTAATATTACGCAGAAAAGTCTAGAATAGACAAGAGTGTTATAAGGCTGGTTTTTGAGCCAAAGCAGAATTGAACGACTCAATTTGTAGAAAACGCCAATATTTTTTGAAATTTAATTGCCTAAATGCTGTATATGCGGATGCCAAGGTAATCCTTAATGAAACCATACCCCTAAGAACTTTTGTTTTTTGTCTTCGCTAATCATCTTGCCCCGATATCCATTATGAATTCCTTAATCTATCTTCTTATTTATTGGCCTAAAAATGATATAGGTAGTCTTCGGTACGCTTAGCTGTAAGTTATTTTCGTGCAACCAGTATGACAACATTTCAAAATATTTCTTTACTTCATACTAGAGTTCGCTTACACTGCTACTGGAGAAAAATATGTGTCATCTGCATGCATGGCTATCTGTGGGGTACATGACATGTTTGGAATATCATTCGCATGTATTAAAAATAACAACGGTCCCTAATTTAATCCTTGCGGAACACCCTGTTCTATTTTCAATAACTTCGATGAAACACAATTAAATTCAACAAATTGCTCCCTATTACTTAAATGGATCATTAATAGGCCAGCCACTACTCCGCGCATTCCTAACCTTGTTAGCTGTCTTAGCAATATTTCATGATTGATAAAGTCGAATGATTTTTGTAGGTTCAAGAGTAACAGGAGTGTGAATTTTTTCCCCTCTATATTTTATATAATACTGTCCTTAGTTTTAAGTAGAGCTTGCTCTGTTTACTTGCTTTTTGAAAGCCGTACTGCTACGGTGAAACGACTTAGGGTTTAAGAAGCTCGTTAGTGTGTTCTGTATTCCATCTTCAAATATTTTTTAAAAGACAGTCAACACAGACATTGGCCTGTAGTAGGACTACTGATCATCGCCACCTCCCTTGTGAATTGGCCTAACTCGCGATACGTTCAATTTTTTAGGAAAAACTCCAGTCGATAATGTCAAATTAATAATAACAGCTAAAACCACTTATTTCAGGGGCAATGTATTTAACGGGACGCGGTGCAATACCACTGATTCCAGAAGGGACGTTGTTTTTAAGTTAAAGAATAAAAGTTTGCACCTCGCTCGCGTTTGGAGGACTTAACAAGATAGATTTTGAAAGTTGTGACAGTCCCAATACAGCGCTACTTTTATTTGCATCGGTTTCCGCAATGTAAGCCCCTGCTTTGATGAAATGCCTATTAGTTGTGATGGCCATTTCCGTTGATTGTACCCGTCTACCGTTCAAGCGAGAAACATGCACGGCGTGCTCTCCTTGCGGCTCGTTATCACATTTACTGTTTGATTGATTGATTGTTGTTGTTGTTGTTTGTGGTTGGCGTATGGTTTAACGCGCCTACGCGACGCAGGCGATGAGGCGCGCCGTAGTGGATGGCTCCGGATTAATTTTGACCACCTGGGGATCTTCAACATTCACTGTTTACCACATCTTTTTTTTTCAGTCGTTGCATATATCCCCGAAGAGGCGTTCATAGTATCTAAGCTTGGCATTTTTCAGGTCGCTCTGCAGTTTGTAATTTTTTTTTAAATTCTAGAAACAGGTTAGGGCGCGGGTTCGCACAAAAACTTATCGGCACATTGAGTTTTTACTTGTAATTCGTTTAAGAAGTTGTTTGTCCATCCAGGGCTTTCTCACCTTTCGGAAATTTGTTTGTTGTGTCACTGCTTGAAACGCAAAGTCATGGCACGCTAGCATGCATTTTAACAATAGGCTATATAGCTTTGTTTGAGTGGTGTTGAGAAAAAAAAATTCCTTCCAGTTTAAAACTGTGAAAAGTTTTCTAAACTGTTCGAATCCACAGCTGGTTATTCTACGCCAAAAAAAATTCTTTCACAACTACTGCTACTTCCAGTAATTTTTGTGTTGGAAAATCAAAACACTGATAAGCGGTCACTAAGATAATCACTAAGAAAGGACGCCAGCTTGAATTTCATCAATGTTGCTATGAGAAAGACAGGTATCTTGGAGGAAGCTTAGGCGCATAAAACCCCAAGTTAAACTAATAGCACACCTACCAACCACTTTGTTACTATTTATTGTGAAACACATGAAAATCTAGTCGCACAGTGAATTTTGCACATGTAACCGCCGCGGTGGCTCGGTGACCCACGCGTTGTGCTGCTGAGCCCAAAGACACGGGTTCGATAGCGGCCACGGGGTTGCTTTTCACGTGGATTAGAAAAGAACAAAAAGAACGCCCGTGTGTCGAGATTTCAGAGCACGTTAAAGGGACTGTGAAACACTTCCGATAAATGATTTCACTCTTTCTTTCTGGTCTGGAAGCACTGTGAAAGCTTTAGTTATCGCCAGCAAGAAGCGGCACTGGTTTCCTCGTCGTTTCAAATCCGCCTTTGGTTTCTGCTTTGCTTTTGTGACGACTTTTCTAAAGTGGCTGCTGAACGCATTTGTTGCTGCAACCGAAGGAAAGCCGGCCAATAGCCTCTACGCCGCTGCAATGACGTAATTCCATCAGCAAGTTTATATGTTATCTGATGGGCATGGAGCAGTAATTTTGGCTGAGGTATTTAGGGACCCCCAAATCTAAGTACCGGATGTGTTTATTGGCTACGTGATTGATTGATTGATTGATTGATTGATTGATTGATTGATTGATTGATTGATTGATTGATTGATTGATTGATTGACTGATTGATTGATTGCGGGTTTTAACGCGCCGACGCTACACGGGCGATGAGGCGCGCGGCAGTGGAGAACTCCGGATTAATTTTGAGCACCCGGGGATCTTTAACGTACTCGTAAATCTCGAACACACTTATTGACTACGTTCTGCAAGCACTTCAAATTTATAAAAATAGTTGAAAAAAAGTGTTGCAGGATCCGTTTATAGATTTCCGCAGGTGGTCGCAATTAACCCGGAGCCCACCACTACTGCGTGCCTTATAACCCATGTGTAGCTTAGCGCCTAAAACCACCCGAATTAGAATTTTTTTTTAATTTTGCTCGCAGTTTCGTATCAGTGGCAGAGTAAAAAATCACGGCACCTATGTCGAACACGCAACGATGGTTCACTTCCGCGAAAGGCCGCACCGTGCAGCACGAGGCTCAAGCTATAGCGACCTGCACGCGACAAGAAAAGGAGAAAGGAGCGGCGTTATGCCGCGCTCGTATGGACGCGACACAAAGGACGCGGCGGCGTGGAGGCGGATCCCGTGGCGGCCGGATTAGAGGTTAGCGTGCGCTCCCGCAGAAATAACGTCCTCGCCTGGGGCCTCGTTGAGGCTGTCACGGTGAGCGAATTACTAGACAGTGCGCGCTGCCTGAGAGGGGAGGGTGACGACTCGTGTTTCGAGAAGTAACCCGGACACGACAGCCGGGTAGGCCTGGCGGAATTACAATGCGGCGGACTGTAAAGGCGACATCGAAAGTGATTTCGAAATACCACGAAATTATGCGTGTCGCAAAAAAAAAGAAAACCTGTTTTTTTTGTGTGTGTCAGATAAAAGAAAGCTCAATTTAAAAAAAAAACTGAAGTACCGTACCTTGACGAGACTCAGTAACATTTGTGTTTTTGTTTTCAAGACGTACAGCCGCGCTCACTATGACCTACACCGCTCATTAGTATTCACAGCTTTATATGACATTTGTCTGGCACCCGGGGTTAAAGACCAAGTGCGCATTAGGAGAACAACGTCCTAATGAATCAAGCCTTATCCTAACGTATATGCCCATAGTCATTGTTTTAACGATATAGTCGTCTGAATACTAATGAGCGGTGTAGGTCATAGGGAGCGCGACTGTACTTCTGTCACTTAACCTACTAATTACAATTGCGTTATCTTCCAAAAAGGTGGTTCGCGCCACCGCGCCTACTGCACGCTGAATTAGTTCTTGTAAATACAGCCGTGCTATATCACCTGTAATACTTGGCGTACGCGTCTCAACATCCCTGCCATTCGTGACACACCTCCTCAAAGGGTCTGCACGTCCACTAGTTTCTGCACTTCATCACAGTTGAAAATTTTAGGAAGTTGAATTCAATTAGGATTGAATTCAAGTGTGGACCGCGACGGCGTTATCGTACTCAGCGAAGAGGAAGACCGCTTAGCGCGCCCGGCACAGACATGCGTACGGCAGCACATCCCTCACACGTGTATCAGAAGCGAGCGCGCGCTTCTGCGTATTACACCCTAGAGCTGACGTCATCGTACTCCCTAGAGGCGTCCGTGAGCGGTGAAAGCTTTCCGCTACTGATCGCACGCAATCTGTTCAGGCAGCGCTTTACGACCATAGGGTTTCTGGGGGCACCACAAGGTAGCGCTACGAGATTTTGCACTCACTGTCAACGCCGCCGACGACGCCGGCTCTTCTGCAGCGCCACGGGGCTCTTAACGCTGCGTCTTAAAATGTGCGTTTGTTTTCGTGAAAAAGCCACGATGCGTCACAAAAGTTCAGCCTGGCTTTTCACGCCTCGAAGCTACAACTGGACAATGAGTAGTACGTTAGAAGGGGAGGGATGCACATCTAAACCCCCCGAACTTCCTGCACGTCTGCCGAAAAGCATTTCATGCAGAATGTGTGCGGCTCAACTTGAAGTACGCGTCGTCCATTTGGAATCCATTAAAGGGTCATCAATTAACAAACTTGAATCAGTTAAATGTCGCCTAGTTGGTTCAACTATTTACCGGTATACTCCAGCGAAATCAGCGCCATTGCGCTAAAACAGTCAGCTGAACTACGAACTCTCACTTAACCCCGCGTATTTCGGGGTTCTGAATTTTTCGCCATTGAATTTTCGGCAACCACAATAAATACTTAAGCTGTTAATGCTACCAGACAGAATGTCTTCACGCTTACATTATTTTAATCCAACTAACGGTCCCGTAGCAGACATTAGTACGTCCTTTCTTTCTCTCACTATCAAGCTTTGAAGCATCACAGCCCCATCAAGACGCATTGCTTCTTTCAAATTTCGACATATTCTACAAAGAATTAGATCGCTACTTGTAACAGTACTGTTCTATAATTCCATCGTGGTCGGTTTATCCCCGTCTACCTAACTGACACGGACGTACTATGCGGAGAACTGACAACGGGTAAGTCATCAAGGAAACAGAGTGGCGCCTGTTAAAGAGCGGTACTACACTTAAAAAAAGACAGATAACCCAGTGTATGACAGCGGTTCCCACCGGCTCTTACCCTAATATCTCTCTCAGTTGCTAACGCGAAAGCAGTGACTTTTAACAGCGGAGCTGTTGCAGGTCGAGGCTTTTCGTCTGTCTGCTGTAAGTCGTGCGTCACGCAGGAGCAGGTTCCCAGGCCCGCCGAAGGCCTCTATCGGAGGGTCTGGGAACCACCTCGCCGGCGGTTCCCAGAGCCATCGATAGAGGGCGCAGTGGTCTCGCCGAGGCGGGTTCTTCTCCCCCTCGCCAAGGGAGGCAGCCTCCCGGCGCTGACATTTAGCTTCCGATTTCTTTGCGCGGACTGCCAAATTTGTGCGCCGACGGCGCTGCTGTTCCCGGATGAGCGCCCGTTGACATTCCAGCTGACATAAACGAACCACCACTCCTCTGTTTCAGCAGACTTCCAACATTGTAGAACTGGGCTTAATTGGTTATTATTATTAATATATTTATTATTATGTTACTATTGTGACAATATTGTTATTCCGGATGTAGGGCTTTTGAAGTAACATTGACGCATTGTTTTCATAGACAGCCTCCCACATGTATGCCTGATCTAAGACCCTTAAGAATGCAGTTAATCGAACCAAACGTTAAAAAGCAGTCTGAACCAGTTCCACGAGAGAAACGTTACAGCCGCTTTCTGTGTCCACACTGCTCACGCAGAAGTTCATGTACTGACAAGAGAGTGGAATTATGTAACGTTTTCACCTTCACTATAAACTAATTATGACAAGTAAATGAAACTCGGAGTAATATTAAAGCTGTCTTAGCTGCCAATCGGTATTTCATTGTTTTGAAAATGTTTGGCAAAAGAAGAGTTATATCTGTTTTTTTTCTGAGCATTCGCGACCAGGTTGGCTCTTCCGCAAGCCGCTGTTGCTTACGGACATGAACTGTGCATATGAAGTTTCTATTTTTAAAATGTGGCTTTTTAATCATTCGTGATTTTCAGAAGGTAGATGTTCAATAGAGTGAATTGCTGGGCTAGTTGGTTCATAATGTTCAGAAAAGGGGAAACCAGCGAGCAGAACGCAGGACAAGAAGAGGAGGCACACACACAACACCGCTGGACTAACAACTGGTTTATTCGGCAGAAACACATCACATTTATACGCCAAAACCTGCGCGCGCGCACACTTTTGAACAACGTGAAGAGCTGAACTATAAGGATAAGAATTCAAATTCCTTTTCCGTGATAACAACCGAAGGATCACTAACGCAACTCTGTTTATTCTTTCTTATTAAATACGCTTCTAGCAGTTCGCGCTCACGTCTCGTTTTCCCACGACCGATAGTACTAGCGAGGTGAAACCGTGAGGCACAATTCTGGCAATCTTTTACATGCAAAGCTAGATTGCTTCCCGTGCCCGAGCCTAAGGTTCCTCGGTGCTGCCTCAGGCGTTCATTTAGGAACCCGCCAGTCTGCCCAATGTATATTTTTCCACAGGACAACGGGATAGAATAAACCACCCCCACTGCGCACATGGTGAACCTCGTCTGGTGGTTAGTTTTGCAAGTGTCAGCTTGCCTCTTCCCACCCGAGATTTGGGGGCACAGACCAGAAAGTTTGCGGGGAGCAGAGAAAACGATGTTGACACCATATTTTTTAGCCACTTTTTTCAGCCCATGGGAAGTCTTGTGAAAGTAAGGGATGACTTCAAACTTATTTCTCCCTTCTTCCGCTGGGCAACCAGGCCTTGCAGTAAGTTTTTTCTTCATTTTCTTACCCAAGGATTCACCCACCGCCAGCAAAACCTGAGAGGGAAACCCAGACGCCTTACACCGATCAACATGTTCTGCCAGACTTTGGTGCATCACATGCGGGCAACTTTTCTTCACAGCATTCATGGAACACAAATTCATTCAAACACACAGCATTCATGAAACATCATGAAGATGTTCGCGTCTAGGAAATGTGCATGGAACCAGAAGCCCCATCGGCTGTTGTTTATGGCGGTTCAAGGCTCCTCGGTCTTATCCACCAGCCGCTCAGACTCATTCACTCGTAAAGGATAACCGCAGGGATGCGGAATCACTCAGACGGGCAATTACGACGCATGTGTCTTACTTTCCCTTCATGCTTTCTTGCACCAAGGCGCGGCCCTCTTTAAGGAGATTGTACAGTAGGGATAAGGAACCCTACCTGGCCGACAGCTTACTCGCATCCGAAAGTATAAATGCCGGTTAGGAGCTGGGCCAGCGACAGCTAATGACGGCGCTCCCTGTCGTCTCTTTCAAGTGATACGTCACCCTGAAAATAAAATAATAACACACATCGAGCAAAACTAGTGGTCTGTATCGGTGCTACATGAATTTCGAGTTGCTGCTCTCTTTATGCCGGTAAGCGGGGACGGGAGCGAGCCAATCAAGTGCAAAGAAAGCAGCTGGGTGTGCTTCAAGGCCTGGGCGGGTTTTTCGCCCTGTAAAGAAATAGCGAACAGGGATGGTGAAGATACAGCGTGGCAACAGTAAAGCGGTGGAGTTGAACACCTCGGTAGCTTTGTGAGCTCAGGTTGGCCACCTGTATTGAATGTAAATAAGCGATGTATATATTTGGAAGCCACATTTGCGATGACTGGTGGCTATCGGTGCAAGAAGAACGAGTATCGATCCACTTTTGAAGTTCGTAGAGTTCTAAAACTGGTACGGCAAGCGAAAGACGGTTGGGATATATATATCCTACTCAACAACTGGCCACATGGCTAAGCGGCTGAAGCGCCGTCGTCGTTCTGCCACTGAATATGAGATTGGCGTTCATTTCTCGGCTACGGCAGTGTTATTGCTTACGGTAGCACAGATATCTTGTATATAGCTCCTGTAGGAAAGCTGCGGTGGTCGGGTGCATAAATCTTATGAGTGGTGGGCGTAAAATACCTTCAGGTGGCCTATATTATTCAGATGCTCCCGCGCCTTACCTGAGAGCCCAAGTTGGGTTGCTTACATCTTCATCAGGTTGTCCATGCCCACTGCAGGGTCCCATGGATCTCCGATTACCTCGGTCCTGTGCTAACTGCGACCAATTTATCCCCGCAAACTTCTTGATCTCATCTGCCCATATAACTTTCTGTCGCCCTCTGCCCCGCTCGCCTTCTCTAGGGACCCACTCTGTTACCCTTAATGATCAAGGTTATCTTGCCTTCGCATTACATGCCCTGCCCACGTCCATTTCTTCTTCCTAATTTGTACTAAAATGTCCTCAACACGCGTTTGTTCCCTGACCAACTCCGCTCTCTTGTTGTCCCTGAACGTTACACCTACCATCTTCCGTTCTATTGCTCCCTGAGTCGTCCTCAATTTAAGTTGAACCCTTTTGTTAGCCTCCTGGTTGCTTACATAATTTAAATATTTGGGGTTTGAATATTGGGAGGACAGAAGCAAGAAACTAATCCAATTTTACAATTCGGGATAATTCGAAACACTGAGAGGAAAGCTCTGCGAATCGTGCATACTAGAACGCACCGGCCCGTAGCAAGTCAGTGCAAGATAAAAGTATCCCTTAGTTAGCCATAAATCAATAAATTCCTCCCTAAGCCGAAAATTCCCGCTTCGAAGTCTATTCTGACGGAGACTTCAAGTCTGAATGCTTTAGTCCGATTTTTTTTCTTCCTCAGATACAAATTCTGCAGAGATAATCGCTATGTTTTGAGGGACTGACCATAGAATCCATTTGCCTCGATAGGATCAGGGAACAGGGGCAAACCACGATGGAAGGGCGTAAGGATCAGTGCTGCTTAACTTCTCTACGCAAGCGTTCTGCTTTAAAGAGGCGATGAAGACAACATGCAAGTTTGATTCATTAAAAAGACTACACTGTCCCGATATCAATGACACCAATTTTCAAATCAAATCGAATCAAAGGTTATTTCAATATCGGTACAGCGTCAACAATGTTGACGCTCGCTCTGGCAAGAAGCAGCTTGACGGGGCCAGAGCGCGGGTGCAGCTGCGACAACTTTGGTCATAAACAATACATTTCACAGCTTGCATTGTTGAAAACAAAAATTATACAGAAGCAATGTTACAATACACTGAACAATATTTGGCCATTATTAATCAATCACGTGGAAATCCAACTATACAAGGCGTGAAACACATACCACACAAAATGCCATTCCTTCGAAGAACATGAAAAACATTGTTGGTACAAACATCACTGTAATTTGTCGTTGAAAATTATGGAGTGCAATTCTTTGCGACTGATACGGGCACATTCAGCAATATGTGGACGTAATCGGTAGATGTAATCGGTTACAATCGTTGTGACTAAGCGATTGTAAAAAGTAGTCAGTGCGACGCCGAGGAACAATATATTTGTCTCGTTCACGAGTTCGACCTTTGTCGGTTCGTAATGATAGACCAGACATTTCCACTAAACAATTATGATGGGCAAACCTCGAACAAATAACGGTTATATAAGGAAAACAAACAAAGCAGTGGCGACACCCCGGCCACTTCTCTGTAACACCAGGGAATCCTGCTTGTGCGATTGGCAGCCACTGACGACAGGTTCCGCCAAGAAACATGACCGGGTGGTTGTAGTGGGCCTTTTATTTCCGTTTAATTGTATCACTTGAAGGTTATCGTTCAGGTGATACACTGGTAACAACGTTTTTAGTGGTGGCCTATCTTACGTAACTACCGCCCATATTGCGTCACTGCTGCACGAAATTTGGGAGTTATTCAATATTTCTTGCGTTTTTTCGCTTAAAACGACGTCCTGAATGGCTGCAATAAATCTGAGTGAGTTACAAAGGCCAGTTCCTTCAAACCGAACGAAGTTGCATTTCGTCTTCAAGGCCCCTATCATGCGTAATTAACTTCAACTCCATGGCACAAGGGGCGGTGTAATATTTCACTGCCGCGTAAACAAAGAGAAAAGGGAAGAGCAAGAAGACGGAGCGAACAAGCGAGACAGATGATCCGGCTTACAGTAGCAGCCCCTGCCGGCCATTCCCAATTCGCAGCCCGCAGATACCGGCCTACTCACTCTGACAGCTCGCAAATTGCTCCCAGTCGCCGGGCCTCGTTATCTGCTATTTCATTTCCTTCTCCGCTGTCGCTTTCTTTACTTCGCCTTCTTCCGAGCTTCCCGGACGGACAACGCCGGGCAGCGGCGACGACGTCCGGCCCCGCTGGGTAATTTTTTTTCTCCTCCGGAAGAGCAGTGTCTAGGCCCCCCCGCAGCCCGCCGTTCGGCCGTTTGCCTCGCGTAGTCGTCGCCGCTGCGAAAGACTGCGTGGATTTTCCCGTCAGGGGCGTCGACACTACTCGGCGGCGGAGCTATGCGCGACCTGTCTGCGGTGCGGCGCGCTGACTCGGTGGCGGCGAGTGTGTGACCCGACTTAGCGCCGCGCCCATCCTCGGTTTCCTCCCCGCGTATTCTTCTTCCCATCAGTCGACGCCGTGCGCGCGTGGACCGGACGTGCGTGAGCCTTTGTTGTGGAATAGACGACGGAAGGCTGCGGTGCGGTGGGCATAGGCGATGCCCAGGAAGTGAAATGGCCTGATCACGGATGAGACACCTTGAGTCATGACGACAGGGCTTCGGCGGAGGAAACACACGTCAGAGAGAGAGAGAGAGAGAGAGAGAGGGAGAGAGAGAGAGAGGGAGGGGGGGGGCTTTTATTAAAGAAGAAAGCCGAGAGGTTTGCCCGAATCTCAACACTGACATGCTACCGGGGGGGGGGGGGGGATGGGTAGGGGAGGGTAGAAAAGGCCCTATAGACGCTTTCCCGTTGTTCGTAACCATCACTGCATGTGGTTAACCTTTATTTGTAATTTTTATGAAGTCTTGACTGCTCAAGGTATCTTTTTTTGCCGCTTTGTTTTAATAACTCTATAAACACTTAGGCAACGATTTCCGTATTTTAATATATTTGATTCATTCGTTTCAGTCAGTTTTTGCTATAGATATTCGATACGCAGTCCAACATTTAGTGCTTCCACATCTCTAGTTTATGTATTATGCAAGAATAAATGAATGCACAAGCTGACCAATTGCTTGAACCTTCTAAGGAACGTCGAATAGTAGCGTGCCTTGGCTCATTTGTTGAGCTTGGGTGTTTGTTCGGGTATACTTAGGTGAATTTAGCTGTTTGTTCGGGCCTCAGTATTTGAGCTAGTTCACGCATATTGTCAATTTCGACGTCCGTTTTGAGTAAATAACTATGAGTATCAAGTTGACAATCACAATGACAATGATTATGATGAGCTATAAGCATGTAGCCACGCATACCTAAGTATGCCCAAGTACCACCGATATCGCTGCGTTTTCGGTCGTATGGTTAGAGCAGGGAGTTTTCGCGGGGAAGTATTGGTCACCTGAATTTTTAACTTACTGTATTTTACTAACTCTAACTTCCGGGTAGAAATGTTCGTAAGCTTTTCTTTCCAGAAAACGTGAGGAATACTGAAATTTAAGTGTGGCCGGATCATAAAGCATATTAGTAGATATCATATTTTTTGTACCGCTTAACTAACTCTTGAATTAGGTTTAAAAACAGCTTTTTGGAGGCTTTCCCAACAGTTTCTTGCTGGAAACGAAGACGGAAAATAATCGGAGTAGTGCCAGAAAAATTATAATGCAAACTGTGCTTCACCATGATAACGCCCTCTCCCTCAGGAACGCGTATACGCAGGTTGCATAGGCGGAACTCGTTAGAAACTCGTAAAACAGCCCAACCTGTCACAAAATATTGTGCGTTGGGCTGTAGTCACTACGCCAGTACTGATGCTATATCGAACAGAAGAGAGAAGTTCTTGACGAGATACTTCGTGACGTGGAGCGCATTTCTATTTTATTGAACCCATTACACATCGCATTCTTGCCATTAAAGATAAAATCATCCTCTCTAAAATGACATATAGTACATGTGGAGAACACCAGGTTTCGTAACAAAACTTGTGAAATAGCCTAACCCGGAAATATTCTGCGCTGCTTTCCGCTCTAGCTACTTCGCCGAATGGAAGAAGGCTATATTGGAGATACTTGGCGACGTAGACTTCAAGATGGACGAACGAACGTATTGCCCCACTTTTCACTGTAAGTGGGCATGCATTGCGTTCCGCGGTATGAAAAAAAAAAGCATACACCGGTACACAAGGACCTTCCTCGTGTGTTCTGCTCGCTTCCTTCACGCTTCTCATACATGCTTGCTGGATCAACAGCCAGTTGCAAATCCTCGGTGCGCTATCAGTCATTCACAAAACACGGCTCTCGTCCTATCTCAATGCCGCTTTGCTATGCGTTGGTTCGCGAAGTGTTCCAAAGTCGCTGTTCTTGCGCACGCCTTCAAGTACATCCAGCTTGCATATTTTAGCTTTCTTGTTGATCCCTCCCATTTTACGAAAATCATGCACTTCTCCGTCTAACGACAACGATGGCTGAACGCGAAGCTTTCTCGGGATGGGTTCTTTGGTTGGCCAATCCCCCCTCACTGCGAGTATGTGCTACTCTGGAGGTACGTACCACTTTTCTAAAATGCCCACAGCCACAGTCGGGTGTGCACTCCGTAGGCCTAACCTTTAGGTTCGGGGTGTACGGCACGAATCGGTACCTGCTGCTTGGCGTTCGCTTCGACCATGTGCATTCCTGCAGGGCATATTGGCGTACAGCGGCATCAGTGAGGACACAGAAGCTTCGCTTTAATATTCTGTTTTCTGGCCTGTCCACCTCCGCAAACCCTTTACCTCTACCCAGATACACACTTACCTCCGGCCACGGGAGCTCCGTGAAAAGGGAAACATTTAACGAATAGCAAGACGCCGAAGGATCTTGCACAACATGCCGCCTACTGCCGCTCCATGCTGAAGACAACAACCGTGCTCCGCAGCAGCCGCGCCCTCACCGCGCCTTGGGGTCGCCCTCTCTTTTGTTTCCGCTCCGCGGCAGGTGCATCGCGGGAAGGATGGCGCCGAACGAGCGCCTTTACGATCTCTTTTTATTCGCACCGTCTTCCGAGCGGGATCATGCGGTCGCCCGACGAGGGCAAGTTGCAGGGCAGCACCGTCAGCGCTGCTGCGACGAGACTCGAGAAGGGGTCGTAGCACTACTCGCTCTCGGGGAACGCATACAGCGCATAAACGACCGTCTGCAGCCGTGGAACGCCGCCTGAACTTGCGAGCACGACGACGGACGGAGCGACCGCTCGTCACCGCCGTCGCCGCTCCAGTGGGATGTCTGTATTGTGCCTCTCTTGCGGGGCGAGCGGCGTCGTGCACGGATCGAGAGGGGGGAGATGCGTGACGATTCGGCTGCGTCCGCGTGTTCGCACGCGTTCTCGGGGTACCTACCCATACGGGCGGCTTGTGCGTGCACGCCTGTCTGCCCGTGTGTGCGTACGCGACGAACGTACGAACTGCAGGATCCCGCATCTCGAAACGGATGCAACGGCCAATAGCACACATGAGAAGGGCAGGCGGCTGTACTGGTCAATCTAGGCCGCCAGAGGTTCTTCAACCTGCGACCCAATGTCATAACAGACAGCTGCTTTGCAGCGGTTGTCTTTTCTTTTATGTAGGTCTGGTTACATGCTCTTGCAACGGGTTGCACGCTCAATCCGGTTCGGCTGTGACACGGATTTTTGTTACCCTATAACGTATACGATAGATACAATAACACAAATTCAATGCCATTCCACTCTTTGAAAGTGGATGACGCCTGGAGCTGTTGGTGGGTTATTGGTTGGCTACGGACTCCAGCTCTAACAGAGCCGTAGCGTCGGGGAAGCGTTCGCCGGGATTGTAGCCACGCCGACGTCTTGCGTTTTCCGACTCGCGGTATTTGGGGTCCTGACGGGCATCGCGCTTCCGTGTGGCATCCGTGCCCCGATCGTCGTCGGTGGTCTTCTTCCGCCGCGGTCGCACCCATTACCGCTTTTTTTTTTTTCTTTTTAAGTAGGCCTCACTGTGCGATTTGCAGTGTGGGAAAGCCAGCTTACAAATACTACGCCTACATTGATCTTGAAGTCGGTTTTTATTTTATTTATTTACAGAATACTTATTTTATAACATGAATGAATTTCTGGAGAAACACTTCTCTTGGGGTAAATATACGCCGTCTATGTCAATACGGAGCACCGGAGGCGAAGGGAGAGGGTGCGTGGAAGTGAGGAGAACCGGTGTGCGGCATGAGAAAAAAAAAAAAAAAAAGGGGGGGGGGTTAGCTTATAACAGCTCCGCTGTAAAAACACTTAGCAGATGTTTCTGTAACTAGGACGAAACCTATCAATGCCGAGAATTTTTCACCGGGTCCAGATTGAGCGTGATAGTCAATGTGGTAGTAAGATAGGATGCATGCTCAAATACAGTTTGTTTTCTCGCTTCTTGGACGTGCAGGTGATCTGCCCAAATACAAGGAAGTCAAATTCAGTAGGAACCGATGTCGTTGCGCCGCTCACACATGCACCAGTCGTGGGTGACAGCTCGAAGATCTACAGAGCTGACGAGGACCGATCGAGCTGTGGTAATTTTATCTAGGGCCGCTATAATTACGCCAAGGGAAACATATTCAAGCATTAAAAATATTACAGTGGTTGTTTATATGTGCACTGAAACGATATTGTGCTGGTACATTAGTTGCATCAGCGTTAGCCAGTCTGAACGCATTGAAACATTCTTCGCACCACACCGTAGAGGGATGCACAAATATGTTGCAACGGTACAGCTTTCTTTCGTAGCCGTATACGGCTGCATGTAAGGTGGATGTCAAACTTTCCCCTTCATCGAAACAACACAACCTTGGGAGGTTCCCATAAATTGGTTAACTTACGTTTGTCCCCCACTCCGAGCTGTCGATCATCGCTCTGGCGCTGAAAACGGCTATCCTGGTTAGCTCGGTTGGTAAAGTGACTTCACAACTTAGGCCGGTGATCGCGAATTGCGAATTTTGCACCAGGACGGATTTTTCTTCAAATGATGATTTTCTCAGAAAGCTGTATAGCTTTCCCTTGAAGCCGCCTATCTGTGTTTCAGATGGATGTCGAATTTACTTTCGCGGAGAAGCTCCTCCTACACCCAGGTCTTTATTTGCTTTCCTGTCATGTTAAGAGATGTGAACATCAAAAAAGAGCATCCTCGGGCCGTTTACTTTGGCTTTAGTTCCTAACTTGTCTGCTACGTTGCTGACGTTGGTTAGTTGTTAGCATCCGTGGGGGACGAGTTCGCAGCAATAAAAGCGATTTCTGCGACTCCCAAGCAGTGCCACTCCAACGGTTTCCCGCGCTGAGCAAAAAGCCAGGCGCCGAAGCAACGCGCTACGTGTTTGTGCGTCCTTTCAGTATCGCTCTTTAACTCTCACGCTGTCTCTTTCGGACACGGCCCGCACTTCTCATATAAGCGTCCACTCTTGTAACCTTCACCTTCCTTACCTCTTACAGCAGGGTCAGCTAATCGGTGGAGGTCGGGTCTCAAAAAGCCAATCATCCAATCGGAAAGAAGCGAAGAGCTGTAACGCAGACGAGCGGGAAACGCAAGCCCAGTGGCAACACGGGCTGCCGAAGCAGCAGGCCGTTAACGAGGTTTACAAGACATCTCGGAAACGTCACGCTCCGTGGAGCACGTGTGCCGCCAGTGACCCGAGAGAAGCAGGTGAAATGTCAGCCTCTCGCGCCGGAACCTGTTCCGACGATCTCCGCCAGGGGGATTTCCGCGCGCGCGAGTGGCACGTCCACGCCTTCCCAACTCTATGTGAATCTTGTCCGGGGCTAAGTTTCCCTCCCCGCACGAGTATGTCGGCCGCCCCGTTTTCGCCCTCGTCCGTCGGAAACGAGCAAGAAAAAGGGCAGTTCCCTATGCAGAAAAAAAAAAAAAAAAAAAAAAAAAAAAAAAAAAAAAAAAAAAAACGGAACACGGCAGTTTGTAGAACACACTGATTTTCATTTTCGGCGTGAGTGATGATGGCGGCCCGCAGCTCGCTGCGGGAAACCCGTCGAAGCAAATGAACAGAAGCGCGGTAAATTTAACGTTTCCGGTTTAGTGCGACACCGAAGACATTTTAAAGGCACGGAGCGAGTCCTTTATATCCTTTGGAAGGTTTTCTTCCATTTATCTTCGAAGGCTCGACTGCGTGTGTATAGATTTCGTGTTATGTGAACCTTGTCGCTTGCTTTGGGTTGTCCTCTAAATTGATAAATTTAGGGGACAACTTAACCCACCGTACGTGAAGAGCAATGGTCTTGCATTGAAGGCTCGATATTTCAAAATTTGCTCGTCCGAAACACGGCGTAGCGTAATGATACTTTGGGAATTACAAGGTTGGAAGGTACAAGAAAAGTGTGCCAAGACTGCTGCACGGTAATCCTTTCAGGTAGGGTACAAAAAAAAGTCGAATATGAAACTATATGTAAGGTAAAATACAAAAAAAAAAAACACTAACCCACGAAGCAAGTACGAAAAATAAAAAAATTACAAGCAAGGAACTTTAAATGATAAATCACGTAAAATGGACATTTAGGACATAAAAATAACTAATAATTAGTCATAGATGTCTCATTTACGAGCAAATGTTCTGAAGTTCAGCTCGCGTGCCCATACTGTATGCACTTGGCTCATAGGAAAAGTTGAAACAGCATAAAACACGTAGGAGTATATTATCGCATGCATCGATACACGCACACGAACGCACGTATCCATTGTACTGCCCCACAATTCCTACAAATGGTGTTTCATCAACCCGGATTACCCCAAATACGAGTGACCTTCGTTGTGTCTAAAAAACTGGTCGTCAACTGTTGAAACAACAAAGGCAAAAAAAAACGAAAAAAGAACGTTATGTGGTCCTGGAATACAGGACATTCACATGGTTGTGTGTTACGGAATTGGGTAAGGCCGGGTTCAGACTGTTGCCCCAACTGTCGTAATAACTTTAAATAATGACTTCATTTCACGTCTCGGCCAACCGAACTGCGTGACACGCCGTTTTCTTACGTTCATAGATCACGATATGGCTTTTGCGTCGATAGTCTGAACGTAGCCTAACATTGCTATGCGTAAAGCAGTTAATGCATTTTAACGCTTACCCCCTTAAAGGGACACTGAAGTGAATTTGTCAAGCTCCCGTTTTTGCTTGCACTGCATAGACTGGCTCAAATTAGCACACTTTTCATCGTTTATCCGGTTGACAAATCGGTAATTATTTTACAAAGCGCGAAAGAAGAAAAACTACCATGCGCGGTTTGCGGCGGCCGCACCAACTAAGGCTGTGACGTTGAGAGGAGGGGCGCCGTGATTGGACGATGCCCAAGGTTAGCAATCACACAAGTTTCGGTTTCGGTTTCGGTTCTGTAAAACATAACCAATGGCTTTGTTGGATGGGCATTCTCAATATCTCAGTAATCATCGTACCGCGCTTCTGCCATGTTGTCGGCTGTAAAATGCACAAGATAAGCCTCCCAGGACGGCTTGTAGTCGTAGCATTCACTAGCCGAGACCTACGCAGTGCATGAACGCCCTCCGCGTACCCGCAGACGCCCAAATGTCATGCGCTTTTCCCCCATATTTGGAGCTTGCCTCCCTCATGCCTGTATCGTAAAAAGCGTGTTCGCACCAGGCCAAGGGTCTGTTCATTCTGGCCTGTGCCCACTGCCTGCAAGCAGTCGGTGCTTATGGCAACAGCACGCCAACGAGAACTCGCTAGCGCGCCAGTGCCAGCCTGCGCGCGTTTTGTGAACTAGTTCGTGTAGCCATGAACGTTGCGGCCCCAAAAAAGGTGAACTCAATATAGAAAACATCGGCGGAAAACAAAAAAGTTAACTTACAAAAAAAAAAGCACGTACCCGCGGGGATTCGAACTCGTGACTCGCCAAAAATTTGCAATGAATTTCTTGCGCCTCAGACTATTAGGCTACGAAGCGGGACGCGAAGGCCTTGCTAATATAGGGTATATATTGTACAACCGGTTTACATTTTTATTTAGTTTGGGCATTTCAAGCCGCTTAGGTGACTATTTGTTGTACTGCGATCGTGCAGTAACCGTCGCCCGAGTTTCCACAGTAGCTCACGTCTAGCAATTGCATTTCGTAGACGGAAAAGCGTTCGCAGATGCGTAGTCGTGCTGCTGACCGCTGTGCTTGTTCGCTCGCCCAGCGCAAAAAAGTGCTTCCCGCGCCCTAGTTTTACGCTGTACGGTAAAAATATCAGTTGATTTTATTTGCTTAGTACCTATATTGACTTCGCTGACTCTTCTCCCGCCTTCAAGAGGCCTTCGCTGACTGGCGTACCAGTCAGCGAAGCGTCGCATGTGCAGCGCTTGTGTGAAGCGACCTTGATTCGGAGCTAGATACAGTGTACAAACAAACGAAGTAAAGAAAGGCACATTCTTCCATTCACAAACGTGTCCTGGCTTCGTTTCAACTAAGCGAACGAATTGCGACCAAGCAATTTTTTTTAACCTCCTTGATTGCGACGACCCGCCGGCGGCCGGCGGACGAGACGCTGGGCCGACTGACTCTGTCGGCCCTGGAGCCGTGCAGTAGCGCAGCCGTGGCGCAGCCAATTGCCAGCTCATCCCCTCCTGACGTCACACGAAAACGCCACAGAAAATGGGCGAGCGTAAAGAGAGGAGGACAGCGTTTTCGAATTAGTTTTTCTACTAAATAGAATCGCGTAAACGCGCCTAGAGTGGTCGAAACATGGCCTGGGGACTCCGGACTACAATTTGCGCTAGTAATCCCGCAATGTTTACATATCACTTCAGTGTCCCTTTAACCGTCCGGTAGTGTCGACATCACTCACTATCTTATATGGCAAATTCAGAGCGGCTGGGAAAAGAGAATCGGACAGGAACGGATCGGATGCGTTTGACCGGAAGGCGCGTGCTATTATCGCCATACCGGTTAGAACGATTCTTGGCGCCGAGGGCTCAATAAAGTTGCCCTCTCTCTACCTCGCTCCATTTTGTCTCCATCAACTTACTATCCTTCGCCCCGCATTGTGCATACATATGAACAAGGAAAACAAGTGAATTTCGCGTTCACCCACCCGCATCTCATCGAGATCAATGGGAGGAATCGGCGCCACACATTGTGGAGAAAGTGCCCTGGGTGTGATATTTAAAAGTGCAGCTCCAAAAGAGCGGTTTCTTGAAGTGTCTACGGGCAACGGAGAAATTGATGGAAGGATTAAACGAGGGGGTAAATGCTGAAGCGATCGCCAGTACACGCCTCTTCAATAAAGCGTGCAATACTTTGCCTGATATGCTGCTTTATTTGGTTGACTTCGTCTAAATAACAGCAGCTGCACAGCAGGTAGCCCGATTGCTAAAATTATGGCGTGTGGTATACGGCACACTTACTTTTAAAGCATACATTTGTGTGTTCTAGATACAGAACTGGACAGCCTGCTTTGAAATTTAACAAACTTGCGTAACCGCAGCCCGAAAAACGGGCAAGGCGTGTCCTGTCCAGGGAACTGGTGGTTGTCTGCCGACCAACTAAGCGACACCCGGTGGACGCGTTCTAACGTTCAGTGCTTCCCGTATATAGGACGTTTGGAAACCGTAAGACATGTCGTAGATAAAAGTCAGATTGAGGAGCGTATTCTAGAAAAAGTAGCAATATAAAAGCAAATCAAAATAAAAAGACAGAGCGAATCGAGCGCGGAAACAAAAATGAGTGCTTTAAATCACCCGGTTTTCTATTTTAAGTGCGCGACAACGCCGCAACGCAATAATGGCTGCGAAGTTAGTTCGCGTGCGGCGATTTTCGAGAACCCTGGACAACGCGAAGCCGTTTTAGTGCGTGTCAGCACCTAGCCCCTTCGCGGTTGTGCACACTGCGTCAACGCCTTTCAAACTGCTGACCCTACACAACCCATCACCCCGCCCTACATACATATTCGCTTAGTGCGAGAAACAGAGGCCCGGCCGCGAATTCGCTTCTTGTGCCACCGGGTGTAGTTAGTCCGGGCGGACACCTGCGCCACATGGTGCCGTGACTCGTTCATCACGCATCCTATTAACGCTCCCCTATTCATCCACCACTCCGGACCGACTGAACGGCGCTCAATACATTGTCGCGTACGTGATAGGACAGGAGCGCCACTCCTTTCGGTTTCCCCGGTTCCCGTTTCAGCCCTAGTCGGCGCAAGGTTTGCCGGGGAATGAGCCACGGCTGGTTTCTTCCTTATCCTCTCTCGACCAATTTTTGTCGTCCCTGAAGGTGGATCAGTGGTCAGGGCAGCTAATGGTCCGTGAAACTAAAACGCAGAAGGAGAAACCGAAACGTGGCTGAGGACAGGCGGCACCCCGGGGTGCCTGAGTATGGCTATCCGTTTACAACTCTGCACGCGCGCTGCATACAAAGGAGATGCTGTATGCACACGCACGAGGCGCAAAAATGGCCTCCGAGCGTTAATTGTCGCTACCCTGGATGTTAGCCTTACAGGGCGACTCCACCCCGGGGCGGCCTGCTTCGAGGGAGGCCACGGAGGAGCACATTATCCTAGGCGTGGCCGGCGGCTACCGCGGCAATGCGTAGGCTAAGAGGCAGTGGCAGTGCGGTGAAGGTGCCCTGCGCTGTTTTACTTCGCTCGTGTACTTGCACTGTTTTTTTATGCAGGGAAGAAAAAAGAAGTAAAGCGGTACACTGTCCACTGCACGCCTGCCAGGCGATACCTTTTTGGTGTGGCGGTCACCTACGCTTTGGGGACACCGCTAATTACACGTTCCGTCCCACGCGGCTGTCCGGCAGGAGTGCGTGGCTGCTCTAATTAGAACAAATGCTGCTTTGCGTCCGTTATGCCTGTCCGATCGCCGTCCTTTGTGACCAGATTTTTCTCGGCTGGCGAAACAAACAAACAAACAAAAAAACGTATCGAGGCGATCGGCAGGCGTTCCAGATATTGCGTGGTGGTGATATTTGTTTTTGTTTTTATGGCTAACGGTTGCGGTCAGCTTACACTGAGGGCTGCCGAGGGCCTTTAGTGGAGGCTGATAGGTATGCCTTCAGTGAAAGCTTTTTAGGTATGCATCTTTTTAGGTGCATACCTAAAAAGGAATGGAGAAAAAAAGAACATTTTTTTTTATTTCACAACATTGATGCAGGTATACGTGCACGCACGTTCCCTAAGATGTTCTCAACTTTCAGGCCATGATCTCGTAACATTCATAGCCTAATAAACTTGCACGAAATTTACACATTGAAATATAAGAATGTTCCAGGTCGTCATTAGGTTCGCCCTTCGATATGCGCTCTAAACCGTACGTGACTGCGATTGCCGAATTCGTAACGGGAACCGGTGTTTTCAGGGCACACCTGGAAAATCCCGAACACAAATCAGCATAACGTTTACGCATGCCTCCGATTTAGAAATGTAAAACAGACCCTTCTTGCCACCCTACACTCTTAATCTGGTTCCATGTAAGTTCCAGTTAAACGGGGCGATCCACACATTTTTATCTGGATCCAAACGAAGAATAACTGGAACGAGAGATATAAGTGGATCTTATCTGGAACTGTCCATTTGTTTTCTTTACGTTTGTGTTTATTATGTGGAACCGAATAAATGAGGGGATGCGCTGTCGGCCGTTCCAGTTACTGTTCCACTTATGTCCCAGTAAAAATTTTGGACAGTGCTTTTGTATATTTTTTGCTCGTGTCTTGTTCCACATGACTTGTGCGCTGCAGTGAAGTATGCACTGAATCGTGCAATAACTGGAACAATGAACCACATATATATTTGACGCGCTTTGGCGCACAAGCGCACGCACAAGCACTTGCACGCACACGCCCACAGACATAGATACAGACACGAACGCACACCCGCGCACCCACACATACACACACACATGCATGCTGTCACACACGCACACACGCACGCACCACATAAAATTTAATAAACTTCGTCGATATCTATGGAACTGTCTTAGAGAAGTTTACTTATATAAGACGGCTAAGACGTATTTTTAGTGACGTTATTTGACAGAAAACAATATGTCCACTGCTATAACAACACCGTACAAAGCATGAAAGGTGCGAGAAAAGGGTATCTTAGCGAAAATAGAAATTTCACGAACCCCTTTCAGGTTGTCTGCGGCGCTCAGACCGCTTTAGTGAATATCGTCTTTTGCTAATTGCAGACGCGCAGTACGTCTGAAATCACCAATGACTTGAATTTCAGAAGGACCAGATGTCCTCAGGTTCTCCTTCTGCGTTTGGGACAGAGCCGTGGTAGTGCTGAAGAATTCATTGGGCTTTTGTGGATACCTCATAAGGAAATATATATTGTTGTTGAGACTATTGCAAGTTCTGCATTTGGTTCACAAAGCGTCGCAGAAACATTGTTTTTTGCTCAATGCTCAGCCATCAGCTCGCTGTGTTGTAGTACGTGCACAATTTTAAGTGATTTACAGGAACGTATGAATGGCTACAATCTGCTGTAAAATAGGTACTTAGTCCACTTTATTTATGCCCTGATGCGGTATATACATAGTGTTAACCGACTGTGCCGCATTTTACACTGCACGCAGCATGTCACGAATGCAGTTATATATGCTTGGATGTTCGTTAGCATTTTTCGTCTCGTGCATGCTATTAAGGGTGACTCACCTGATCCAATTCATATGGGACTCACTAATTCATGACGCAAATTCATGAGACTTACTAATTCAAAAGCACCATGTACCGATACAAGAAGTTTTACAAATTCACAGAAATGACACTAACGACCTGGTTTGCTTCTTCTAGAAATACAGTAGACCCACGTTAAGACGAACTTGGTTAAAACGAACACTGATTAAGAACCACAACATTTTTCTCTTGTAACGTCCACAATGCAATACACCTCCGCTTAAGACGAATTTCGGATAATACGCATACATTTTTACGGTCCGTTCGGGTTCGTCTTAACGGGAGTCTGCTGTATATCATTTCTTCGCAGAGATAAAAAAAAACAAGAAACGCATTTTGGTTTATCCAGTCTTCACTGGAAGGTGCTAGCGGTCTCACCATGCGAGAGTTTTATTTCTTTGTTTCAGTAGAGAAGCGACATATATCTAAAATAAGCAAACTAGGCCGTTGTGAATATCGGTATGTATTTGTAAAACTATTCGTATTGGTGCACGATGGTTTTTAAGTCCGTTGGCCATGACGTAGTAAGTCCGATAGGAATGCTAACATCTGAGTCCCTTTTAATTTCCACAAGCAAAAACAAGAGCCTCTTTGCAAAGAGCGGTTGACTGGGTGAACGGAACTAAACCTAGATATACCACGTGATACCTGCATTATTTTGTATGTATTAAGGCTGAAATGACATTGTAATTCCTAATTATGCTGTGCAGTAACGGCAAAAATACGCAGAGTTAACTTGCTGTTGTTGTGTCTTGTCATAGTAATTGAAGTTCATTGAATGACCCGCCTTCTCCAGCTGCTTCCCCAGTTGCTGTTTTCCTGTAGTATTGGTGTTCAGGAGGGAAAAGGGCTGGGAAACGGGCCGATGTATTATTACTTACTAATTAGCTGTAAGTAGCTTTATATAACGTGGGTATCTAAGAGCGTCGCAGTATATTTTATTGACTACGGAAAGGCTTGTTGTCAAGAAAAGCAGTAAATGAAGCCACGCCCTTTTGCATTCATTGTAAACAGTAACGGAGAAATTGTCATCCTAAGTTAAGCTCGGATATCGCACGCACTCACGACCCTCCGCGAAACAACTTTAGCCAGTACTAACGCGCTAACGCGGCTATTATCTGAGCTTTGTTTCGGCCTCAGCGGGCGTAAACGTCCGCTTAGACGCATACGCCCGTTTTCCGAATCCAATAAAAGCCATCACGTGTGCCGAGTTTGTATGAGTTCTTATGCGGGCGCATCGCCAAAGCCTCCGCGAGAACGAAAGTACGCCGAAGCCATGAGGAAAAGACCGCCACTCCATTAGCGCATTCAATGCGCATGCGTCAGCAGCAGCACGGCAGAGCTGTTTTTGCGTTGATTCACGGTACAGTGGGGCTGCAACGGGTACGATGACGACGGATGAAAATCGGGACTGCGTCAACACTTTAAACGACAGCAGCGCTCCCACCTTCCAGGATTCCCTCCGCTAATTTTACGGTCTTCCGCATGCAGCGCCACCAGTGGCACTCCCAAGCGGGTTTCTCAATTGCTCGCGCGATGCGCCTGATATTTACTAAAGAAATTCTCGGTCACGCTGGCGAGAACCGTTAGCGCCGTTAGCAGTTTACATTGGGTTGATTGCGGCGTGCAACTGCTAATTTTTTCATATCCCTGGGCTGTATTTCCTGCTCGACGATGTGGAGTTTTGCCAGGAGGCGCAAAAAAGGTCAGTGCTGCTTATTTATGTGCTGGTAACGGTTGTTGTTCAGTGACATCCTTGTTAACTGCGTCCGATAAACATACCGCGTCTATGCCCGTTGTTCGTGTGTCGTTCATGCTTGTGGTCGCGGCGTGTAACATTTTGTGTTGGAGAAACGTTTGCAGCCGTAATTTACCAAAACTCCCGTGTTCGTGGGTCAGAGTCGGCTGGAAATTTCTGACTGCGTACGTCAGAAGTTCCTGGTTTGCGCGTTTCATGAGTGGATGTTCCCTTACTGTGTGGCTTTGCTTAGTTGTATATTGACGGTAGCTGTGTATGTCTGCGGTAGCGAATCTTCTCGGGTTAGTCGCTCGCGATAATCGCGCGTGCACACGTGTACAACTTCCAAGCAAGTTTGTCGAAGCGTCCGTCCTTAGATTTATTGGTATTTTTAAAACTTGCGTGGTAATTGCGGCGTTGTGTTAGTCTGATGAGTAGAATGCCATTTACTGTGCTTACTAGACCGGGAGTCTTCGACCTTGCCCGTTGCGCGCAAGGTAGACGCTATTTCGAGTTGTGTTGATGTGCTTTCAAAGCGTCAGCTTACGTTTATCTGTGCAGTGTGTTATGCAGTTCCATGTTTCTTCCAATTCCTTTGACCAATTGAGATGATCTATTTTACATTGCCTGAAGTGTAGAGAAATGGAAGGGACAGTGGTTGTCTTAGCAGTACCGCAGTAACAAACGTTTCTTTTGTAGAGGGGAAGAAATATGTGGAAACACGCAGCGGGTATATAGAAAGTGTGCTGCCGTTTCTATGCTGTTAATGTCACTGGTAACTTGAGACTTCAGGATAATTATCCAATATCCATAATTAGTGGTTGCTACTTCAGGAACCGCGTTAGAAATAAGCCACTCTTGCATTTTTATGCCGTCAATGTCGGTGGCAAACCGAGAGTCGCAATAATTTCCGACAACGCTCCGGTGATAAGTTCTTGCATCACTATGTGCACCCAACATTAACCCATTTCTGTGCTTCCTTGAACTTAGAAAATATACTGAGAAAGCAGATTGCTACATTCTGTATTCGATCTGTGTAACCTGTCCAGATGCAGACTATGGCTGACTGTGGAGAAATTTGTCTCTACACTGGTAGTTTGCGACAATTGTTTTCCTTTGTCTGAAAAACAGAAATTAAAACGAATTATTTCCATTCCTTACATATACCTGTGAAATCATGGCTGTGGCATTCACTGTGGCTGAAGACATCTTCGGCACGCCGAGGCGTCGTCGTGACAAGTGTGACAGATTGTGAATGCATTGTGGAAGTCATAAAGCCACGAAAGAGTGCCTCTTGAGTGTTGCGTATTATACAGACGTTCACCACTCCGCATGGAGCAATGACAGGTGAGCCTAAAAATGTTCAAATATTTTTATATTTAAAATTGTTTCGCCTGAAAACGTTACCAGGGCTCGTGATGCAAAATAAATTTTAGCACAACTAATCAGGCCTTGTACGAGATCTTGTAGTACTCCCTTCTTAGAGGGAAGCGTAAATTTATGCTTCGATATTTTTATACTGTTTTTATTTCTAGGAAATAGGGCGGACTGGGACTTAAAACAATGGAACAAGGAATGCATACTGCCATTTTCCTGGTTCTTGAAGGCGTGTGTTCACCGTTCTTGAAGTCGTGTGTTCACAAAAAGGAAACACGTGAAAGCCGTTGTACGGGATGAAATCATTGCATTGTACAAGTAAGTACGCACTCCCAGTTCTGGAACTTTGATGGTCCCTTTTTAGGTAGTTGCATTATACGTAATGGCTTCGGAACACCATTTCAGTGACAACTTGACCTGTAGGTGAAAACAACACTAAGAGCTTTTGGGAACACGTTGGCAAAACTTTCCTGGAAAATCACTCCGAGGAGGCCCTGCCAGGAACGCCTGCATCTTAATTTGAGTTGGGTAAGTTGGCATTTTATTTTTGTGGGACTCAATTTATGGTAGTGTTTACTGAAGCTGGCATTTTATTTTTGCGGGACTGAATTTGTGGTAGTTTTCTTTGTAGCAAAATCTTACTGTTAAAAATAAATCGTGAACTCCAATATTGGGAAATACCTTCACATTCAGCCTGTTTCGGATGCTGCAACATGTGGACAAAAAAACTATTATTTTGCATTCAAGTTTTGCAAACATTTTGCTTTCACATTGAGAGTTGCTGCTGTGATAATACGGCACCACGGCCACGCCCAGTGCGGTTGCTTTCCAGAATTAGAGAACGGCCATTGACAGTCTGTGCTAATATTTTTTGTACATTGTTAGCAGCATTCCCAGAAAATAACCAAGAAATCGCTGATATTTTAATCAATTACTGTGCTATAAAAGGGGTATCCTAAGCAACCCACTCATTTAAAGCCATCGTCTAACAAAATTTTCTTGTTCCTTCCTTAAAGGTACATGACGTGGTCCAGTTATTCTCAAGGTCCAGTTATTTTGAGAGAAGAGAATGGCAGCGTAAATATTGTCTGCAAGAAACACGTCATGGATTTTCCGCCTGCATTGTCGCATCAAGATGTGGTCATCCTCCTCGCCGTATATTTCATCTTAATCTCCTGAAACTTATGCGACTTTGGAGAGTTCTTGGGACTTTTGCAGAGAGTTCTTGGCCATTTAACAGTGGCCTGGTGTCATTTAAGTTTAAAGCTCTGTTGAAAGACTTGATGTGGTCACTCTACTTGGGGTTTTAAATTATTGTTAGACGTTTAAGCCTATTCGGAAAGATATGTCGTGGTTCAAATGATTGGTAGATGCAAGCGGCATGTCAACTGCAAAAGTGAAGTCGTGCTTTCCTTTGCAATTTTTCATTATTGGCACAAAGCGCAGGCTGCCTTTGCCGCTGCTCTGTTACTCTGTTAATGTAGCTAATGGCACTGCACTGTAACGTTTTTATTATTCAAGTGCAGCTCGAAATTTTTTCCATGGCAGTGCTGCTGTTGATGGATGCAAACTGAGAGTAATTATTTACACAGACGGTTTGGGGTTTTATTAATCAATTTTTGTACTCTATCTTAGCTGACACCTAAGCCCTAGAAGAATGCGAAATATACATATTTGGCTTGAAAAAGTTGTTTACTTTGGACAAAGTTGCATTTCTCGCTTGTTAGAGGCAGTGCTTTGGTCACAAGCATACTGTCGTCATGATAGTAGGGTTTGTATTGCACGCAACTGAATTTTACCTCAGATAAATGTTTCGGCTGGAAAAATGCTTCCAAGTTCGCTTGGTAAAATTGGTCACCTGTATGTTTCGACGCTACCTGGCTTGGTTATTTGGGATGTCTGAATTGTTCTTGAGGGAACTAATAACGTCTTTAGAGTTAGGCTGCTTGATAAATTTTATCAAGCAGCTTTGCGTAACATGCTCCGAGCTATCTGGTTTGAAAAATTTTGTAAGATTCACACTGGGACCTATGAGCTTTTTTTTGGATAAGTTATTTTAAATAGCTACAAATTGTCGGGGAAAGAACGCGGCTTCAGTGAAAGGCTTTTTCAGGGCGCGTATATAGTCGGTTTTGGCTACAGTTAGCTTGATATTACAGTTAGCTTGATATTGATATATGGTGTATGTTTTAGTTGTGCAATAGTGCCACATGCTTCCGGTAATTTTTTCTCTGGAAATGTTAAATTGTTAGTATTGGCTCCGGTGTTCTTTTCCTACATTCTTGCAGGTCTTGTGATAATCCAACCGTGTATGGCTTGTATTTTTGACTTTTCCCTACAATTTAATAGCAAACTGCATTTTTTGGAACCGGGATGCGTAAACATGGTATGGCAAGCGCAGTGGGTACTTCCGCATTTGCGGTACCTGATTTCATGTCATAAAACAGCATATTTTATGCTCACTGTTGTGTAATGCTTTTTGAGTTACTGCGAGGATAGATGTACAAGTCTGTTTGTGACGCGGTTGCGCTTAAAGCCATCTTTATTACCCACGTGTTTTTAGCAAAAAAGAATGGTAAATATTAGCAAAAATAGGAAAATGCCACTTAGATCGTTTTGGCCACTTGATATCGTTTTGGTATTTGATCCTGTACGCTGGTCATTTTCTGCCCAAGTGGAAACAGATGTCTCCGTATCTCAAATGTACGCAATACTACGAGCGAATAAAATTTCCTTAGTGTTTTTAAAAGCATTGTATCAGTGCTAATAGTTGGTTTGGTGTGTATTTTAATGCGAGTCTTGTTTCTTTTACATGCAGCCAAAACCCAGAACAGGATTCGGCGGATGAAGCCAAAGTCTCTGTGTGCCGCTCCAGGTATCTCAGACCAACTTTTATATAGAACTGTGCTCCGATAGGCAACTGTTGGGAACTGTCAGGGACCACACTGCTGCGGCGGTTTCTGTTTTCCAATTGTTGGTATCACTGTGGGCCATATGTCAAGGCTGCGTTAGAATGGTGCTTGCGGTTTCCTTCTGATACCAATGCATCCGCCAGCCTGGCAAATGACCTCAGTTTATACCAACAGGAAAGCAGACATGTTGGAAAAGTGGAGTCCCATAGACAGCTTCTCAACGTCTATCGGAACACCGTTTTATATAAACAGCTGGTCTGAAGGTACCTGGAACGGCGCACCGGATAAATCCATAATCATTTTACGTGGATCAGTGTTCCAGTAACTTACACTACCAGTTTATTTGGTACAGTGATCCGTATATTTTTATTTGGAACGCCGATCCAGATAATTAGCTGCAAAAATAGGTGGTGCACTGTTCCACTTACATTTTCAGGATATGTGGAACACGGTTCCAAATATATAAGTGGAACTTTTTTGCAAAAAAGTTCCAGTTACTAAGTGGATCTTATGTGGATCCAGATTAAGAGTGTACCAGCTAACTTACAACCAAATTCCTTGAAGGATGTCCCACTTTCCCCTCCTACCCACCCAACTGAGAAAAAGTGGTCTGGGACGCACTCCTGCATTTTAAACCCCAACAGACTATTTCTCCCATTGTTGTTTCTTACTCATACCCATCCTGAGCCAAAGCTCCACTATACTCCTATGGGGGTCTGCTGCCTTACCAAGATATTCCCGAGTTTTCATTAGTAACAGCGAATCTGTTTAGCAACTCGTTGATTGCGTTTTACAAAACTCAGTGTAATAGTGTAAAGAAAAGAAATCACCGTCACCGGAAGGTTTCGAACCTGCGCCTGGTAGATCAGCGGAGTTGGAGTCAGTCGCCTTTCCCATTCGGCTACAACCGTGAGTTTGTAACCGACAGTCAATTGTAACCGGCTTACTCAATCGGCTGTGACTGTGAGGGAGAGGAATCACGGCGCCTGCTCGACACAGAACACGTGGGTACACGTTCCCCCGCGGGCACCTAGTCTAAGTGTGCGTGTTCCGTTCGTTCGTTCAGCTTCTTTGAGTTGCTTCTTCTTCGCCGTTATAGCAACGAAGAGGAGTAAAGGTCGTTGCGGCGGTGAAGAAGCAGCAAATCGGCTGCAATCGTGGTCTTAAACCGTCGTGATGGTCGTGAAGGTTGCGTACAGTTTCGCTACCTTCAGGTCTTACGCGTCAGTGTAAGCTTCCTTCATTTTCTTGAATAAAAGTGTGGCGATTCAGTTACAAGCCAGTTTTTAAGTCGGTAAAAAAGTAAGGCGTCGGCCGAGTCCATAATTTATGCCCACCACTTAATCCCAGGTGGGACTACAAACAAATTCCTTAGGTAGCTCCTCTGAAATCTGGACGTTCGCCCTTCCGTCCGTCCATCTGAAACACATGGAGGTAGGCGCTTCGTAGATATACATCGGGTCATTAGGGTTGTGCAACAAAAGGCCAAGGGCCTTCATTTTTCGATTTAAACTGTTCATATTGCCCGGTACTTAAAACAATCTCTTCACAGCAATGCATTTGTTTGAAATAAGCAAGTCCATCTCAAGGGGCTCTGGATATAGTGTTTTAAAATGATGATACGTGGGGTCTTAAGGGGGCATTTAATAGAACTAAGCGGGACATTCGATTTTCGATGTGACTGTTTATATTTATTTTGGACGTGACTTCTGATGACAAAAATGGTAGGAGGTCGGTATATTTTTATAGTCGATGCAATACTTGCATCTGCAGTAACTACTGCACCTGGCTTGTATAGAAAACGCATCTTAATTACATCGGTGAAAGAAAGGGTAAATGAACTAGCGAGCCGATAGCATATGTGGCAGAGGAAGTAATACGTAGAGATCACGTGCCCCGCCCTTTTGCTAGCAACGATTATCTAAGAAAATCTAATTATGACGGAATATAGTTAATATATCAAACAACTGCGCCGTCAATTCGTATCGTGCCTCTGTGATCACGTGCCGAATTCCTACATTTTGGCGCTACAGTAGGCAAACATCTGTGCTCAAATTATGAAGAATAATCGCAAGAACTGCCACGCCTTGCCACAACCAGGACGCGGTGATAACTCATTATTGAGTCACTTTAATGCGCAAATTGGATTCCACATCGATTCAGTGACGACGCCGTATCGTTGAATTGTCGGTTTTTGGCATTTCGTTGCGGGATCACCTCGCCCGTTTGCTTTTGCACACAGCGCCGACCAGAAATGCAGCCTTCGTTCTACCGATTGCGTGGGTTGGCTTTTCCGCGTTACGTTTTAGCGCATAGTGAAGCACGCTTGGGGGATTTCAGCCAGCTCGACATGAAACCGGACTACCCACCGAGTACAGCCGTCGCTGTAAAATATCCAATCTCCTCAAATGGATCCACCAACGACAAAATGTAGGCTGCTGCCAAGTCGATCTGAAGCGCCATCTGGAGTCTAAATGACACCAGATGGTGACCGAGGACCAGATGACAGATGACCAGGTGACAATCCATACCTGACATCTGGTTCCAATAAAACTGTTCCGGCGGTGTTACAGAAAAAGGGCGTACGAACAGGGAAGATTGACGAAAAATAGGTGAAAGCCACGAGCATCATGTTGCTTGCTTTCTCACTCGCTTGCTTACAGGTTTGTTCGATAGGGAAGTTCCTTGTCACATTTTTTTTCACTTGACATTATCATGGAAAGGTCAATGTCATTTTTAGTCTTAAAAGAAAGCAAAACGGATCGCTTGTTTTTTTAACACGAAAGTATTTTATGCCGGGACACACCAAGATTTCACTGACGTCATATCCGTCCCGGAACTGACGCCAGGACTACGAATACAGGAGGAACGCGAGAAAACGTTTCACTGACGCGGATGGTGCTGCCGTCTAGGAGAGGTGAAGCAAAGTAGTGCATCATGACGCTAACGAGGGCCAACAGTTAGCGCAAGCTGCGTCATAGGGACGCCGACGGGCGAATGGCGCGAACGTGACTGATTTGGTGCGAAGAGAAACGCCAGCGGGAAGTGGAACGCTTTGGCGACTTCACGGTTCAAGCTACGAACCCTACCTCTCGCGTTCCACAAGCTGAGCTCGCTGCAACGCAACCGTGTGCCGTACACGCCACGGAACAGGACCGAAGTGGTCGCACCGTTGCTGAAGCGACGCGCTCGCCAAGCACACCCACAAGACAGCCGCCGATCCGCAAATCATGCTCCTTTCGCTGCAGATTTCGCTGCAGATTTCACTTTCGTATTTTACCGATTCCTATGACAGAGGAACCAACCACAGTTTTTATATGGCTGTCAATACGGCACCGAATGTCTTGCAAAGTCAGACGTTTTCGTCCACGACTGTTCACTAGCACAAGCACGAAGTTATTTTATCCGAGTATGCTGCCACTCACAAGTTCGAGAAGAAAACCTTCTTGTATTTATATCACTGCCGCAAAACCTATATCGCCTGTTCGTTTTTCCGTCGCTCTGGCTGAGCGACGCTAATGGAATCTTCCAGAATTAATCAAACAACGATTTCGATCTAACCTATCATGCGTCCTTGCCCGTTCCGCCAGTTTCCTCCGACGCTCAGTTTTCAAGCTCTATGCGCCACGCGGCGGAAGGTTGCGCTCAGTGGAATTTTAAGCGCACGAAAAAAAAGAAAGAGAAAAAAAGACGAACTGTGTGCTTCGCTATTAAGTCTGCCGGAACGGTATACACTTAATAGCGTCTCGTTCGTGCTTATAGACGTGACATTCATATACATTAAAACGGCAGCGCTCCAAAAATTCCGCCTGGTTCTATTCTAGCTCTCATGCGACTCAAAACATTAAAAAAAAAGATTGAAAGGAAGCTGAGGTGTTGACGCGAAAATGTGCGCGCGAGCTGCGCTTCGAACTAAAAAAAAAGTACATACCTCGATGGCGCCAAGGCATCGAATGATAAAAATTCGTAGAGAGAGCTTCAAGGTCAGAGAATTCTTCAAAGGGGGATCAACTCGTAAAAGAGCCACCTCGGTTTCTTTTTCCACTGTGTCTACAGGGCTTCCGATCTGATGGGCAGCGAGGAGCTTTACTCCCGTTAAGGCCTATATAACCGCAGCTCCTCGCTAAACGGATTTCGCACGCGTCGTAAGGAATGCGTGCACGGTATTCAGATACGCCTCAGCGGACATAAAACACGCCGTGTTTCGTAGGCTGGGCAGATTCAGTGAATATGAGATTGCGTGGTTTTGAATTTTAAGTCGGTCCGACCTTATGTGCTCGACTTTCGAGACGGCTCAGAACAGAGACGCGAATGGCAATCTTTATTTTATACTTTCAGTAAGTCCGTCGTTGTTAGTGCGTGCGTCTGCCAAGATGAATTACGGCGAAACGCGGCGATACCAGCGGAAAGAACTTGCGCGTGCGCCTCTGAGCTTCTACTTCAAGGCCGTTTGATTTTAGACGAGAGCGCTCATACCACCCTGAGTTTATGGGGCTATCTTGCAGCTTAGCCTTATTTTCTTTAGTAATGTGCGACCTTTCTCAAGTTCGGAGACTATGTTTTTGTTGTCTGCAGGTCTTGTGAATAAAACAGCAAGCAAAGAAAACGAGAGGAGGCCTTTACCTGAAGTCATTAAAAGAGCTAGTGCGGGATGGAGAGCGGCGGGAAAGATAGGTAGAGATAATAGACAAGGAAGGCCTTCCTGATATGCATCAGGAGCGAGCACAGGATGTTTGTTCAGCAGAGCGGTGAACCCGATGGGCAAATGCTGGACGGCGAAAAAAACGGACGGAGTTGTCTTTATGTCAAGTACGCGATGGTCTGAACGAGTGTTGCGGAGGCGTTTTCCGAAGTCTTTTATAAAGCTGTGTGAAAAGCTTCTCGCGGGTACACTTTTATCAGAGAAGCCCCTTAGGGGCTGGGGCTGTTGGCGTCTTCTGTGGTCGTCGTCATCGTCGTTTCATGCAGTCACGACGCTAAAACACCGGGAAAGTCGTTTACGCCTCGCGCCAGGGAGCTTCGTGCTTCAGACACGAGAGTTTTACAGCAAAGTTGTATACCTCTACCCCTCAACGGCTTCATCTCCGTTAGCAACAAGGCCAAGACGCCAAAAAAACACTTGTACACTGTATGCTTCGCCCCTCCCCAGGTTTCACGTTAGTGGAGATGGCCCGGGATTTTTTTTTTTTATCTGAAAAAGCTAGGCGCCATGGCTGATGATATTGTGAAAGAAAGGGAACTGTCGAAGCCATTCGCTTGAAGACTACTTCAAAAGCATGCCCTATTTCGGGATATTTCAAGAGTGTCCTGTGAGTATGCAGTTAACTGTTATTGTCGGCAATCATGAAACAAGACATGCGTTTGCCCCATAAAGTTGAAGGCTTTATAACTATGTTCTCTTCTGATGCAGATAATGTCAATGCTACTCGCGTGCGGTTATGTTAGCCTCATCCGTCCTTCATCCTTCATGTTAGCCTCATCCGTCATACTCTCGATTCCACCTCCGAACGGTAGCATCTGGTCTAGATCTGCATTAAGCCTGACGACTTAAAATGCCGTTCCCGCCTGTCAATCACTCTCACTAAAGGCGCTACGAAATCACGGCGCTCCATTTCGAACAACTAGAATCGCTGATCTCTGCACAGGTGACCTTATCTCCGCCGAGTACTAGGCCGAAAAGGAAGGCGTTACCGCCGAGGATGTAAACAACAACAAAACAAGCAAAATTTAAACTGCCGTGGCGCACGCGGCGTGATTTCCTCGTAATAACTGCAGGCGTGGCCGCGTACGCTCTGCACGCAGCATTCGAAAGCGAAATCTCCAATCCCTATCGCAAACGGCGTACGCGCCGCGCTTATGGTCGTCCATTATGGACTCGTACACGCCGATAACTGCGCGTAATGTCTTCACAGAGACTACGCACTGTACAGGCTGCATCGATAGCGCCGTTCGGGTGCAGGGTTACTAAGTGTTCATAAAGAACAGCGCTTGTAAACCCAGCCCGTCACGCCTGCTCGGCTGGGCTACTGCGCACCGCCGTCCCCATAGTGAACCGGGTTGGATTGACCGTCGCAGCGATAAAGCGGTCAGAAGGAGTTGGGCGAGCCGCTCCCACATCGACCGTATCCCCACCAGCATGAACGCCTTTAATGAAGGATATACACATTAGTCCTTGCACAGAGGAACGGACGGACCCACGTATACGCTTACAACCTGCAGTTTTAGGATGGCACTGCATGTTGTCAAGGCCATCGGTAAAGAAAAACTGCGCGTAATCAGAGCATGGTCAACCCCTGCGGCGACCCGTTTATTGTCCGGACTCTCGCCAAAAGAATTTACTCGTGCGTGTTCTATTGGACATCGTTAGACGGGAGTATGCATGTGCCAGTCGGTGTACCGCAGCGATATATGTGCGAAACAGGCGCGTGCCTCAACAGGTGTGGTCTCGCGTGTGTGGAGGGGGTTGTATACCGTTCCTGCGAGCACCGTGTAATTATACAGGTACGGCCCACGGTGGTGGCAATCGCGGCGGGTGATCGACCTGTCTCGTTAGCCTTCCTGGATGTCGCCTGTCGGCTCGAGACTCTAATTACCGACTGTTGGCTGCGACCCGCAGTTATCTGTCTGCGGCAGTTCCCCGAATGACAGATTGCTCGCGTTCGTTCAGGCTTCCAGTGACTTCAAGGTTTCGGTGGCAGGGTGGATGATCGAGCTAAGCTGAACCCGCGATGCAAGCCCCTTTTAGGAAACGTTAATGGCGTCTAATTTGCACTTCGTGCTTACTTTGCAATTAATAGCAGGTTGAACAATTATACCGTAGAGGGCTATCTTAAATCGGCTTTCTTGAGACTAGCAAGTAATCAGAGCGTTGTTGAAATGGGGTTGCGTCCTGTCTAGACGAGAACTTCAAACATTCCTACAGAGCGAAGCGATATTTTTTGAAGTTTAAAGTTTATTCATAATCATTTCAAACGTAAATCACTTATCCAGTGGTTGAATGGAAAGGGGTGGTGAAAAGGCAACTCCCGCCCAGACAACAAAAATGCACAGCACTCGGTATGTTTGTCTAATGCATAAATACATAAATTCAATGTAGTGAAAATACGATAAATACAGATATATAGCGAAGAAAAGAAAATAAATAATTACACACCTGTAAATGCACTCTTTACAAACAAAAGCCATTTAAAAGGCCCTTTAAGAACAAAACCGTAGTTGTAAACAGTAGTGAGCAAGGGAAAGTTCGCGAACAAGTGAACAGAATCATGCCTGGTTTGAAAGAGTTGAAGGCGCAGTGCATTTCCGAATAGGTACACGAGATGCAGGAATCTTTTAAAAAATGTGGTTGATTCATCTGTCACAGGAATCGGTAAAACACGACAGTGAAATGTGGAGCTAAATTTTCAGCTGAGCACGATTTGCGGGTCGGCGGCTGTCTTGTGGGTGGGCTTGGCGTGCGACGTCATGCTGGCGGGTCGCTTTGGCAAAGGTGTACTGGCGTTATTTCCGTGACAGATATGACGTCAGGGAAATCTTAGTGTATCCCGGCATATAACACTTTCGTGTTAACCCACTCTTTGGTTCTAAAGGTTCTGCAAGAGGACCTTGTATGCAGCGGTGCAACCTTTACAGGCCTCTTGCTTCGTTGTACTGGCATCACTTCCAGGACGAATGTGACGTCACTCAAATGTTTGTGTATTCCGGAATAAAACACTTTCGTGTTAACAAAAAACACCATGTTTGAAGCATCAGTAGATACAGAATAACCTCGACGTAATGGCCACATGCTCTCCCTCAGCCGCTTTGATACACTTCCTCCATAGATGCTGTTTCTGGCGTTAGGAACAAGAATAGGAGGACGAACGAGAATAGAAGAATAGAATGAGACGCACCCGGAAACATTGCTACGTTTGCCTTAAAGTTGCCTTCGCCGCGGAGCGCTCTTGCGCCAAACGACATTTTAGTAACTGTCAACCCCAAAAAGAAGCAGCCGGAGCTGCGCTGTAAAATAAATAGACCAGAAGTGCAGGACACACCGCCATACTGCCTGCCTTTACTGATAGGTGTATCTTGTCTATCTGTAATCGTCCAAATTAGAGCTGCTTCCCATCCAGATATGTGCCTACTCGCACAAATCAGAGCCATTCTGCAGGTACAGGACTTCGCCGATCGGCTGAATCCTCTAGGAAGGTCTGCAATATTCACAGCAATTCTTAGCGGCGGATCTCGGAGGCCGGTGAATTGATTTTCTTTGGTCTTTTCTATTTCCGTTTGGTTCATAAAACGCTACGTTGTGCCTGAAACGTTAAATCCATAATCAGATTGATGGCCCCTTAAGCGTGGACGATGGGTACAGCTGACAATCTCCCCCGCGATGTAGTATATGTTCTACGCTTATCGAAACCCCATAAGCGTGCACGCACTGCTCTAACGTCACGTGCACTGTACAAAGTCACAACTCTCACTGTTATATGCGCTTTCACTTTCCACCGAGCGCACATGGGTGTAATGCGGCACTTCTTTTCTAGTTCCCTCCGCGCCAGCAGCGGTCGCTTTTACAACCCTCAGAAGACGCTTCGAGAGGCGTGCGTTGCGTGTATAAGCAGTATAAGTTTGCTCGGCTGGCGCCAGTTGCGTGAGCAGCCGGCACGGCTGTCATATACGCCCGACGCACTGCACGGGCCGGCACCGCAGGAAAAGCACGGAAAACTTTCCCAATCGTCTGCTTCGACCTAGCAAGGTCATCTGGAGGGCACATCTGTGTCAGCCGGCCCTCTGACTGAACCCGCTATACCTTACGACGCCGTTGCCTACCGAAGAAACTTGTCGTTTGGGGGCCTTTCGCCCATTTTTTCCACTCCCTCACCATCTATTTCGTTGAAGAAAACATAACAAAATGAAACAAAAGCGAAGAACTTGAATAAAAAAGCGAGACGGGCTACCGGTTTGTCGTGGCGGTATAAACACCGACGACGGCGTGTGTCGAGGGGTTACGCATTTCGAACGAAAGAGCGCGGCTTCGAAATCGGAAAAAACAAGCGACGTCGCCGCGAAAGTTAAAGTCGAGGGGTTAAAATGGGTCGATGGTATATCAGCGAGGACGATGCCACGGAACCCGTATCTTTGTTCGAGCTCGTGCGGCTGCTGGTGCGGCCGCCGAGGGATACCAGCGGCGAAATCCTGGACCACGGTGCGCGCGACGACGCTTGCTATGCTGCGCGCCTGCAGGCTTTGTGAAACCGTGAATGAACGAATCTATCGATTGGAACAAAAATAAAATGTAACGCAGTGGGCTCTTGTTAAAGGAAACTCGCTTAAACTGACTTTCCGTTAAACGTTCGACCAGAAAATTTACAGAGTTGTTTTGTTTAGTACACGGGGTTTCTCAATTTTTCTTCTAGGACGGATTTTTGAGATGTTTACCTACAAAATGTATATCCTAAGTTTTTTCTACTATACTGGTGGTTTGTTATACACATCATATTTTTTTATTTCCTTCAACGTCTGGACGAAAAATTTGAATATGATCATTTTTTTCGCAACCATTATTTATGCAAAAATTGTTTAACCTGGTGTTGTTGGAAAGGGCGTTGAATCGTCTGCATTTTATGTCACTGCAATATGTGCCTAACCAATATGTTTAGCCCAATAAAACTTTCCTCAAACCTCTAAAAATTGGTCAATTTCCCGCGGTAATGAAAGAATTAACCAATTAAACGCTCACGAGTAAACATTTCTTACCTTTGTTCTGCAGTAGACCTAAATAGGCTGCTGCTGCTGCTGATGATGTTGATGATGATAAACCCTCGCTGAGCAAAGTAATTTATGCTAGCTTCCTCAGCTCAGGTACTGATAATGACAAACTTTGCTGGCCAGATTTACGCGGTCCAAAACAATGTGCATAGGAACACGATGTGCTTTCGCAACAGGAGGAGGAAGGAACTTTTGTTGGAAACGCAAGATGGTGGAACAGTTTCCTCGCGCGGGCGACGCATCCTTAGTGCACCATGTCCTGGGCACGCTCAACCAACTGCGCCCAGGGGTTAACCTGAAATTTCAGTTGCGAGCCGACCAGCTTTCCCCTGTCACTGGTCACGGGAAGGGTTGGGGATAGGAGGCAAAGATCTCTCAAAGGAGAAAACTCCCGTATCTGAGGGCAGGGACATTGGCGGAGTTTACAACTCAAGAGGAATATTTATGCTTGCAGGCATGTTTCATGGGGAAAGGTATTTGGGACCTTCAAGGGCAGCTTAGGCGAGTTGATACAACACACTTGCACAAAATAGTGCAAATTGCAACGGGGACACCAGGATGAGAGACACAACGCAAAGCGCTTTGTGTTTTTTATGTTACTATATGAATGTGACCACAAGTGACCACATGTATGGTCGTTTGAGTCTGCAGCTTTCAAGGATGCCCGGGAAGTGAGCGCGCGGGCAGATGCATGGATTCTCTAATTCCCTTGGAGCTAAGAATGCGTGATCCGGGTCCACACGATGTGAACCTCGGGGACGGAAAATCGTTGGGTGGGAAGCTATAGGGCCATGGGGGAGATTTGGCCCGTTTGATACTGGAGATCTGTTGATTGTGGGCCGGCCAGAATAGTGACGTAATTGGTGCTGGTGTGGGAGGCTATGTGGGAGACAATCCACATCTACAGCGTGTATACTGATTGTCTTGATGGTGTCTGAGAACAGAAGGCTTCCCTAGAAGTCAAGAAATGACAGGGCGTGTGCTGGATTGGTTGAATAGGGAGAGGTGTAAGCGGCGGTATATCGTTTGAGCTGGAGTCGCATTTGTATCGTAGGTTGGCTGCACGAGCTAATGTGTATGCCTACACATTTCTTTTTATACATTTTTGATTTATTACTCATCTTTATATGTTGTCTGTTTGTATGCCTTATATTCATGTATTCAGTTCATCATCCGAAAAGGAACAACTCTATTGATGAGCACAATAAATAAATAAATAAATAAATAAATAAATAAATAAATAAATAAATAAATAAATAAATAAATAAATAAATAAATAAATAAATAAATAAATAAATGTAATACGATAGTCTTAAGAAACCCACCAAACTGGTTGCCAAATCAGCCTGCCGATAAAACAGTGGCCTTGCAAGTGGCCTTGCAAGGAAGAGTTACAGCAGGCAGTCGAGAAGCAAGTGCCCGGGTTCAAACCGAAACTCTTCGCCGGCGATTTCTCGCACCACCCATATATAACGTCCAACTCATGCGCTTATCTGAGCTCATCACCTTCCGCAGGTGCTGAAGTGGCCGGAGTTTGCTTAATTTCTTAAGCACGTGGCGACTTCGAGAGAATATAGGAGGATAACGTCGCTCGGAAGGGCCTTCATCAGTGCGTGCGGAAAACGCCGGTTGAGTCGCGTGCTTCCTTCCAATCCCGCCGGTCGAGGAACGCCCGAACGCGAAACTTCTTCCGTCTGTGCGAATATATTAAACCGCCGTGTGCGTGTGACTGTTTCGTTTTGTGTGCGCGTCGCAATGATTGCGTGCGTGTCTCCTGCCCAGCACCGCATCCGCATCGAAGGCTCCACCAAATCTCTTCCCTGTCGTGGAGCCGTGCGCGACGAAGGCAAGAAAAAAAATTACCATCCTTTCCTAAAGAAAGTTGAGAGAAGCGCGGAAGCTCAAAGTGTGTCCAGCCTGCACTGAAAGTGTGTCAAATCGATCGTCAAACCTTCGAAGACTCAAATCGCAGGAGAAGAACGAACCCATACCACGATTTTTCCCTGGGCATAAGTAAACACACACACGAACCACCTAAATGTATACCGATACGTGATTTATGAGATATAAGTAAACCATTGCAGTCCCCTTCGCGATAGATGCTTGTGTTGTCTTATCTAGAACCGATCGTTTTTCTCCGAATTTCTAGTAACCGTTTTGACGCAGTGCAAGCTCGGTTTCACGCACGCGCTGTGTGCCCAGAGATCTTATCAGTGCTTTTCGGTCGAACAACCAGTCAATGGGGAAGTTCATTAATTTTTTGACAGGTCTCCATCGTTCCCACTAAGAAATAAAGGCGTAAACCGCTCTGCTGTACACCGGGTTCCTGAAGTCCACCTCACTGCTTCACACGATTGCATTACTGAGCGAGCATCTTTTCCCAGGGGAAATATAAGCAGTCTGATACCAAACTAGGAAGGCAGTAGGGCTTTTTATTGAATACGATAAACTCTGCTATAACGAATTCATCGGGACAGCGAAGTGGCTTTGTTATAAGCGATATTTTGTTAAAAGCGGATATGATTTGCTATCAGTGCATGGCAATAGGGGACATGAAACACTTCAAATAAACTGAGATTTCTAATTATACGGACTCCTGTATGACGAGGATTTACTGTACCATCTCAAGAGCCCTTATATCCCTATGCAGCGGTATGCACCGACGCCCTTTAAGTCGGCCTCATTGCTATACACAATTGCATTGGCGGGGATACATTCTTTATGGTCAATATGAGGTGTCTTGTAGGAAAGCATGGACATGCTCGCGCCTTTTAATAAAGCGAAAGCTTTCTTAGTGGGGCCGATGGTGTCCTGTCAAAAAAAAAATAATAATGCGTTTCGCCACAGACCGGTGGGTCGACCGAAAAGCTGATAAGATCTCTTGATACACTGGGCGTGCGTGAAGCCGAGCTTCCACAATGTCAAAACGGTTACTCAAAAATCGCGAAAAGGAACGGTTCTAGATAAGAGAATACACGCATCGATCGTGAAGAATGAGTACTATAGTATACCTTTATCTCACAAACCACGTATCGGTACGCGTTTTTATCGTTCGTAGATTCGTTTCCTTAGTGGGCGAAAAATCGCCGTATGAGTCAGTTCTTCGCTTGCGACTCGGGTCTTTGTAGGTTTGACGATCGATTGGGCGCACTTTGAGCTTTCGCGCTTCTCTCAATTTTCATTAGGAATGGATGGTAATTTTCTTAACAGCATTTTCGTATACGGTGATAATCGTGACACACCAGGCGCTCTAGACAGACTGACGTATGTCGTTATTGAGTCCACACAGGGCTGTTGCGCATTTTAAAAAGCGCACATTCACGGCGAGAAACACAGCAGAACACATACGAGCAGCAAAGACGCGATACAATAAATGGAGCAAGGAGAGAGCGTGAAAAGAGAGAAGAGCGAGAGCAGAGGAGGAGGAAAGAAAACAAAAACAGGCAAAGTTCGACAACCGCTCTTTCATTCTTTCCGCGCTTGCTTGAAATGCTAAGCTACCAGCGCCGTTATACCTATACGTGTATCGAGCGCGGCAGTTCTCCGAAGGCAGAGCGGTGTACGAGGCGATGACCTCGCCGTTCTCTGGCGGCCTTGCTCGGGATCCGCAGCGCGCAGAAGAACGGGCCGGCCGAGTGGAGATAACTGTAGCGGAGCGTAGGAAAACAAAATATGTGCCCGACCGAACGAACGGGCCGCCACTGAGGGAGGCAGGGGCGCAACAAGGCGACACGCATACCGAGAGCGGTTGTTAGCCGGTAAAAGTCAAATCGTGGTAGGGCCTGAGCGAAAAATGCATATCTTACGGGCGTTTTACGCCTGTTGCGTGTGGAACGGGCTTAAGTCATTGACCATAACCAGGCCGCGCTAGAACGGAACTGCCGACACAGATGTTGCGTGGCGGTAGGAAGTAACCCAAAACTCTCAGATTTAACAAACACGTTTTGTTTTCTTCTGGAAGAAAATACTGGCGAAGAAGAAACTGTTTGTGCCCAGTATTGTAAATATACGCCAAGAAATTAATAAAAGTAATTAGCAACAAACCCGTTGTAAAATGGCGCGGGATATGTAAGGTTTGTTTGCAACGCCATAAGGGCTGAAAAAAAAAAAACGTTTCGTACGAAATGAAGGTAGCTCGCACTAACGCGTGTAGCAAAGTTCTATGCAACCTTTACAACCATCACGACGGTTTAAGTGCACGATTGCAGCCGATTTGCTTCTTCTTCGCTGCCTCAATTACCTTTACTTCATCTCTGTCGCATTAAGTGTTAGCTTCCTTCGAGTCGTTCTCGTTCCGAGCAAGTGTTGCCACTATTACGGCTGGAGATTTTTGTTTTGCCGATCTCGGTCAAACTTCCTATGGTGTATGGGCGGTCACCGTGAGGCACGCACACATGAGCACTCGGCATTTTCTTTTTTTAAGTGCGAATGCACTTTATAAGCGACCCCAAACCTTCCACCGCCGGCGGCGGCGGCGGCGGCGGCGTCCGCAGTCCTCCTCTCTATATAAAAAAAAACAGCATCCGGCGCCAGGTTTCGATCCGAGGACTTTGCGGCCGCAGCGCGACGCTCTACCGACTAAGCCACAGACGCGACGCTGATATCAGTGTTAGTAACGCGCCTTATATCTTTAACGCATTCAAACTACGTCGTCAGCGGCGTGCGTTGGCGACTCAGCGGCGTTATAGCGGCTTGATAACTGCGTGGTGTACACGTGATACTACAAACCCGATGGAAGAGATGGAAGAGAAGGCGGCGAGGCGGTGGGCTGCGGGGGCCGAACGCAAGCGCCGCAAGCGGGCCGACAACCGTGCATTCGCACTTTCACATTCTCCCCCTCTGGGAACTGCGGGGGAATTTTTTTTTAACTACCGGGCGGTCGCCGCAATCTTGGCCAATTTCCCCTAGTGGATATGCATTCTTTGTGGCCACGTGGTCCATGATGGCTCTCTGTACTCGTTTTAATTTCGATCCCTAGCGCGACAAGCCTCGAAGCGAGCGGCCTCCTTCATCGGGCGTGCGGTCGACCCGCGGCCCACCCATCCCTGTGACTGAGCCGGCGCACTTCTAAGACAGACTATTCTACTAACTCCTAGCGCATGCGAATGACGAAAACACAGCCTTATATCGTGGGCGGAGCCTTAACTATGGCGAGTGACGTGAGAAGTGTGATTGCGTTAGTGAAAGTGGTGCCACGAATGCGGCTAACGCTGGAGTTCTTTTTTTTTTTTTTCCAAACTTGGCCAATCTCCCTAAGGGGGTATGCTTGGCTTGACAAACGTGCGCGGGGAACGCTGGGTGGGCGGCCGCGTGGCCCGCAAACACGAGCGCTCGTCATTTTCTTGGCTTTTTAACTGCCGGGCTGTCGCCGCGAGGCACGCACTGACGTGCGCTCCACATTTTACTGGTATTTTTAACTGCGGACAGAAAAAATAACGATTTGCTAAACAGCTTCGCTGTTAATATACAACAAACAGAAACCATTTAAAGTGTCAAAGAGTTGACGAATGGGGTGGAAAATGGTGAGATGCAACGCTCTACAATACACGAATGCGAACTCCGTCGAGGTTTGCCAAACGTTCATTCTCTTGAACAGACACCATCTCGAGGGAGCTACATAATCAACTACTCTGTTTTTTGCTTCACAGTTTCCGTCGATGAACGCGCTGCCGTCATTTTGTCGCTCCACTAGTTTTTTGTTGAGTATTTTGATAAAGCTGCTTGTTTTTTGCCTCTCTAACACCTCACTGATAACAATGCTTGGAATCTAAGAACCATTTCTTTTTTTGCTGGAAGATGGGTTACCTTATGAGGTTTTGGCCTGAGAGTGTCGTCGTCCTATGAGGTTATGAACCCAACCTTAAATGAATCTTAATCTAATGTGAGGTTAAGCAGGGAGGTCGAGTGTTATTCACCCATTCGAATTTTCAAAGTTCATACAAAATGAAATACGTTTAGAAACCTTCAATTTTCATTACAGCGTTTGTAACAGTAGCTGTAGGTATTTCAATTGTTTATTCGCCATAAGATACACCTAATTGATCTCTTAACGGCGTGTATTTTCACGTTTTCTTCAGAACCGCCTATATCGCTTGGTTGTCGTTTCGCGACCAGTTACGCATTGTTATGAAATCTTTAGTACACCCAGCAAGACGCTGGAAACACTTTGCTCCTGATCTTTTAAAGTTAGAGGCTTAGGAGCTGCTACTGATAATTGGCCGCGGTACACGTTACCGCCGACATTTGCATAACTTGTATCTGTTCCGAATCTAGAAACAGCATTAAGTCCTCGATACGCTTAGAACTTAATCCAAGTTGGCCATCATAACGAGCCTTTCTCTTTAAGGGGGGGGGGGGGGAATTCGATATAGAAGTGACGTTGATAGCGACGAACAAGTTGATGGGGAGTTTTGTTGTTGAAACGACGCTTTAGGTGAACTTTCCAAGCCGTTGCACTCGAACATCACTGATTATACGGAGGTTGAAGTGAAACTTAATGTGAGAGAAAAGCTTTTTAAAAGGACCCTGCAACACTTTCGGTAAGCACTTTCACTCTTTCCTTTGCGTCTGGAACCACTGCGAAAGCTATAGTTATCGCCAGCACGGAGCGGCACTGCGTGATTTGCTCGTCGCACCACATACGCCTTCCATTTCTACTTTGTTTTTGTGGCTTTATTTTTAAAGTTGCTATCGAAAAGCATTCATTGCTGCAACTGAAGTAAAACGGGCCAACAGCCGCTACATGGCCTCAGTGACGTAATTCGAGCCGTCAAAGAACGTCAAGACAGGGAAAGAGAGAAAATTTTTTCAGCGAGTTTACAAGTGATCTGGTGGGCATCAAGCAGTCATTTTTGGCTGAGGTACTTTGCGACCCCCTAATCTAAGTACTGGGTCTGTTGGGTGACTACGTTCTGCAAACATTTAAGATTCCAAAAAAGTTGAAAAAAGTGTTGCAGGGTCCCTTTAAACTCCCGGAGGGATCAAAGATGCCGACGTAATTCGTCGGCACAAGTCATGCGGCAACTGTTTTGTCTGGTTGACCGCATCTTCTGTTACATTCCTCGAAAAGTACGACATAAGGGGATCGTACACAACTGCAAACAGACCGTGCGAAATTAGGCATGCAGGCAGGCAAGCTCGACAGCGGAAAGTAGAGAGCGGAAGGCGGGGAAACCGGCGCGTGCACTGCACTCGGAAAGTCGTGAAACAATCGTCGCAGTACAAGGACCTCGCAGCAACGCGAGCAGGAGGAACAGCAAACTCGAGCGAGGAAACGCCAGAGGCGGTGACGTTTGCCGGCGGGTGATGCTTTCTCCTCTGCTTAACAGGCAACCCAAGAACGTAAACGCTCGCGGCTAGTCGGTAAACGATCAGGGCACTCGCGAGATCGTCTTGCGCAAGTATTGCACATAACGTGGTTTGTAACACTGCCTTATCTAGGTTGCTGCGTGGCTTCCGACATGGGTGCCAGTATTGCCTTCGCGAGGCTCAGGAGAATAACCCCGGACCGGCATTGGCGCCTCGCGCATCGTCGCACGCTGACTGCTGGTGGGTAATTAGAAAATGATCTGGTTAAGGAATCGTTATGGCCTCTGGACATGGGGGAAGCGGGAAAAGATGACGTGATTTCTTCTGGTGGTGGGGCCTCTTTTTCCGGCTTGCCCTACATTTGTTTAGAATGAAAATGTGTCGTGAGATGTCTATCTTTGAAAGATAAAGCAGAAAAACGGGGGTCAACGTGCCTACTACTCTCTCGGTGGGTAATGGCGGTGGCTCATCGTTTTTGTATTTGTGAAGTCAGACCATGGGTTCTAGAGTGAGTAGGCGTCGAAAGACAGTACTGCGGCTACTGCCGAGGTAGTCGGAGCAATAACAGTTATGACACAGAATACAACATCATGAGTTGAGCTAAAGGAGAACGTTCGCATATTATCGCTTGAGGAAGACGGTGATTTCGCCGTCAACATTTCATGTTGTGCATTTCTGGGAGGCAAGTACACTCATGTCACCCTCTTGCGGGAAGTAGTAGTAGTAGTGCCGGGGTGGTCTTGGCTTTGCATAAAACTGTCCGCAGTCGCTCGCCTGAGCGACACAATATCGCGTCAAAGACATGGGCAGTCACCACTCATCATTTAGCCCTCTGGAGTGCGAAACCAGCAGCACCATGCTCACTGCCTATCTGGCATGCCTTGTACAATCTGGGCGGCGGGCGCGGGCACGCTGAAGCGCACAGCATGTACGCTTTCATTGAGGGGCCATGGATCAGCTCAAGCTACGCATTGTAGGACCTCATAATCTCGATTATACGCAGGGTTATCAAGGGGTATAATCGAAGCCAAAGAGCCTGGTGCCAGAGTTAACAACGTGCGTGAACAAGCTAGTTGGTTTTTTTTACAAGACTTTCAAGCGCCAAAATGTTTATACGAAAGACGTAAAACGCTTGTCTGTGTCCTTTACGTACTTCGTCTAAATATTTGGCGCTTGAGAGTCTTGTAACAGTGTGCAACTCGGGGAGCTCGTCTGAACAGTTTATTTCGTCCTTCGACCAATATCAACACCACCTACTTCGAGCGTGGATATTACAGAGATCCCGTTGGATTTTTGATGCAGTGCTATTTCCTTACCACGTTTACTTTTTCTATGTTTTGACTTGGCACATACGCCCTGAAAGCTGATGATGTAGCGTATTTCAGTCCTGGTCTTGGCAAAAAAAAAAATAGCTACAGTCGGTGCTGCATGCAAGGTTCACTGCGCTTCCTGCCGTGTGCAGGCTGTACGTCAGTATTTAAAGACACGCCCTTTCAAATCTCGATTTGGATACAATGTTTTGGGCTCCGTAGGTAGATTCAAACCGAGATGATCCTCTCTCACATTAAATCTTCTACTGGCGTATCCGTACAGTTCATTCGCGTAGCCTGGCATTTGTTAGAATGCAAGCGCGTCGAATCTGCGGGCGTTGGTCACTTACAATTTACTTTTACTTGCTACTCTTGGATGCTTTCAGGCAATTGGAACACGATTGTGCTCTTTATTGGAGAAGCAGGCCTAGGATTTTGGCGCTCTATGCGGCTAATTTTGGCGTCTTAAAATTAGGGTGTGAGAAAAAGTAGAATTTACAGTACAATAGAATCTACAAAAAAAATAAGTATTTTGTGCCTAATCAGTATTTTTTGCCTTCCCTAAGAGCGGCGCTAGTATTAAGCGAAGAGTATAAAACATGGTTATATTAGATTTTTTGGTAATATGACACGTCATCACCCAGCTACAAATGGGATACCACTAGCAATCATCATCATCTTCTTCGTCATCACCATCTAGTTGGTTCTTATACACAGTGAAATAGCTCAAAAAAGCAAGGACGAAAAAAAATGAGACACTGCGTCCTATGTACTCTCGTTGTAGAGGGCCGGTGCTAATTAGCACCGCACATGTTCATTCGACGTATACAGACGTGCGAAGGTTTTCCTAGGGCGCTTTTCAGTTTACCAGAGAGAGAAAGATAGAGATAGGGATAGAGAGAGAGAGAGAGAGAGAGAGAGAGAGAGAGAGAGAGAGAGAGAGAGAGAGATAGATAGATAGATAGATAGATAGATAGAGAGAGAGAGAGAGAGAGAGAGAGAGAGAGAGAGAGAGAGAGAGAGAGAGAGAGAGAGAGAGAGAGAGAGAGAGAGAGAGAGAGAGAAAAACTTTATTCTTTAAACAGCCCTAGTCCGGACCGTCGTGCCACCGTCTCTTCATTAGGAGACGGCTGGTCCGTAGAACTCCCAGAGGTTCGCACTAACACGAAGGCAGTGGGCCGCCAGCAGTTCTTGCGTCGACTTGACATCACCGCCAGGACCCGGGTTCAACCAGTCCTCCCAGGAAGCGATGCGGGAACGCAGGTGTGGTGGTAGGTCTGGCGGATGGCACTCCCAGTAAAGGTGTCGTACTGATGGGTAGGAAGGGCAGTGGGGTGTAGAGCAAGTGGGACGCGAGAGGATGCCATGCATGTAGTGGATACGGGATGGAGTGATAGGAGATGAGGTATGTGCTTTCCGAACCACAGATGCGCCTTCACGGGAGAGGGCGAGGAGGCGATTGTACTGGTGAAACAACAACTTTATACTCATAAAGATCAGTATGAAGTTTGATTCGTTACACTTTTCTTTGTGCTTCTTGGCCACTTTTGTTAGGATTCGGGTGCAGTATTGAAGCTTGGTCATGTGCAGCCACTGCGACCTTCCTGTGCCTGTGTTGCACCGCGTCGGGACTTTGCCTGAGGCTTTTTTTGTGATGATGCTGATGATATCGATGATGATTTTGTTGTTGTAGCCCATTATTTCAGTGACTTGTTTTGTTGGAACAGAAGGCTTTTCTTCCTTTATTCTTTATTATACAATAAAGTATAATACTATACACTATTATACATATTTTTATTATACACATAGTGCATAACGTGCGCATGTGTTCCTTCGCAGCTATATCTGACGTGTATAATACATTGCAGAGGTGTCTCTTCTGTATTTGGAAAGTATAAGCGCCATCGCGTTTATTCCGCCGTGCAAATAAAAAAATAAGCAGGGGCTATTACGGCTTATTACTTGCACTCGACAAACCAGTTGCGCAGGATAAACCAAATATTGGCCCGGAGAAAACGGAGTGCCTCGGAAGTTCGACAGAGCTTTCCCGACAAAGGAGCCCCTCTTTGCTCTGTGCTATCGGCTCCGAAGGCAAACAATGTATACTTGCAGCGCCGGTATAAGAAACACAGCTCCGCAAATAGCGTTTGTGCGTGGCACGCTCTTTTTTTACGCCATAGCTTATCTATTTCCCAGGGTCGTATCTGCTGGAAGAGTAGAGTACACAATTTCGGCGGCCGCTTTTGTAGTGGCCGTAGTCCCAGTTATAAGCTTCAGTTTTCTGTGTCCACACGCTGGCGCTTTTGGCATACAACACCATCAATACCCAGACGACAAGGCCTGGTGGGTTCCATTATCCACCTTCTCGTAAAGCCACCGTTTGCACCACCGATCTCCTCTCAGTGGCGTAAAAAATATTTGAGCAATGAGAAGCGCGTGTTCCTGGGGTGGTTAACACCCTAGTAGACATTACGCAGTCTTGAGAACCTCTGCGGTGTTGGCCGTGCTTAAATAAGAAAGGACAATGGCCCTAACTTCAGAGCTGCTCGCTCACTCGCTGGTTCGTCTTCGTAAAATGGTTGCTCGCCATTCTTCGTTCTTTTTAAAACAAAGAGTAGAATATAACAGCTATAGTCTCCCCTGCAGGGCATGCATATACTGTTCCCAGCATTCGTTCCATTTTTTGTCGGCCTTTCGAACGCTCACTCGGCTTAATGGTTCGCAATAGTGGAAGGGAAGTCATGAGACCTACCACAGGCGTTGCTTCTGAATTAAACAAAGAATATTTAGCGTGACGGTGTGTTTACTACATATTAAAACTAGGGTTTGGAGTTTACATACAGAACGAATCCGAGAAATGTATTCTGATATAGTTTTTGATGGCTTAATGTAACTAATGGGTAGATACAGCTGCCGTCACAAGTAACTGAAACAAGGATTTGGGAAAATCGCAAAATATTTGTCTTACTGGCTTTATGACAGCCGTTACCGGTTTACAGGTAGCTTTTTCTATTAGGCAATACTCCTTTAAATACACAACAGTGCAGCAAGGCAGTTTCCGGAAGAAGAAATTCTTGTAAATTTAAGAGACTATGTTCCAATTACTTTTGACGGTACCTGTACTGCTACACACCATTTACAAACAGATGAGCGCGTTGCCACTTGACTAACTTAAATAGCTTTAATATGGTTATTTTACGCGCCACCATATAGTAGAGCTTTGTGCGTCAGGAAACGCATAAACTGAGACAACTCGCCATCGTAAGTGAACGGGTCCTGCGGTGTGCTTCATCTTGGCGACATGCCGAATTTAATTGAATGATGCTGAGGCTGAGCGGGAATCTTCGTTTCTAGTTGACAAAAAATATTAAAATGCATATAATTTATTATAACCAAATGATTTATGTTTTAAATATTGCTTATGGAGGATTTTGCTGTTACTATGGGTAGATGAAATCATCATTTCCATCATTTTTGTTCGTTGATTATTTTGAACTAGTTTCTACTGGCTGACACAGGGACACATGCGGGTTTTACTCATCGCAATTGATTTTTTCACAACACAGCGTTATTATTGAAGTTTACGTATACTGCCATTTAAATTTGCGGGCTGTGGTTAGCTAAGATGCCACCAACCCAACACATTATACTCTCTTACTGCAAGCAAATACTTGCTGCAGACGAACCTGGGGTCATATCATGGGCTAAGAAAGTGCTACAGCCAAGTCAACTAATCCCTACAAAGCGCTTATGTTTCGTTTAGTTAGCCATTCACAGATAAAGCAAAACCAAGCTTTCTGACAAATCTACGAAAAAATTACGCCGTGTTATAAATAGACAAAAATCAAAAAGGAAGAATTAAGATCCTAACTTTCGGTTCATGCTATCTATACGTCAACGATGTGTACGCACAGAGACATCAATATAAATTTATGTTGCTGCGCTGCACATTACGAGGACGCGAAATATGCGTCAGGTTTGACACTTGCAAACCTATAGTTAGCACGCACGAAAGTTCTGTTTGGCTTGGTTTTGAACACACTATTTCGTGAAACACCGCAGTGTTTTGCGAAATTTAGGCTTTGTTGCAGTTGGTGCGCCACCCATGGGAAGGCTGAGCGACCAAGCTCCGGTGAAGCTACGGGGGCTGTTAAACCCTCGCCTAGTTACGCGGTACCGCAGTGGCGAGGCTCCCAGTGAATGCAGGTGCGACGCCTATCCGCAGCAGATCACGTGGCACCGGATCACTTGCGCTCCGGGGGCTCAAGGTTATTGCGACGTGATGAGTGACCTTGCGAGGCATGGCGTAGTAGAGCTTCCGCTCTAACAAGCGATCCGAATTGGTCTTTGATGAAATGATGGTCATGCGCAGCTGACCATCATTCCACAGTAATGTAGACTATGATTTTCAGCCGGAAAATCATAGTGACAGTCATCCTGCTGCCCACTGATGTCACGCCTCCTCTTTCCTCGAGATGAGGAACTACAATCCGTTCAGTATAGAGGGGAAATACCGTGGCACCCGGTCCTCACTGACGCGAGCGGGAGTAACTGGCTGCCAAGGCGCACTTGTAAGCCGTAAGAGGCAGAGTATTTTTCCATTTGAAAGAGGAATGTGCGACATCCGCATAAAGCCTCTCTCTCTCTCTCTCTCTCTCTCTCTCTCTCTCTCTCTCTCTCTCTCTCTCTCTCTCTCTCTCTCTCTCTCTCTCTCTCTCTCTCTCTCTCTCTCTCTCTCTCTCTCAGTGTCTTTGTGCAGGCCTCAGCGTCCGCGAGTTCCGAACAAATCTCTTCATTCATTCATTCATTCATTCATTCATTCATTCATTCATTCATTCATTCATTCATTCATTCATTATGGAGAACGTGTCTTGAGGTGTGCAGGGAAAATATAAGTAGCAGGTACCGAACCGTCGTTCTAACAATGTCTATCAAGCGCTTATGCGTGGTACTTGTCATACAGCCAGCTTTACGTGGACGAAGAAATATATCGTTTCAATTTTTGGGGAGTTTAACGCGCCGAAGCTACAACTTGAGCTATGAGGCGCGCCGTAGTGAAGGGCTTCAGATTAAATTGGACCACCTGAGGATCTTTAAGGGGCGCCGAAATCTCGACACACGGGCGTTTGCGCTTTTCCTCTACACCTGAAAAGCAGCCATCACGGCAGGGATCGAACCCGCGTCCCTGGGCTCGGCAGCGCAACGCGAGAAAATGTCATAATTCCGCCCTTCGAAGTGCGCTAGGTGCCAGTGTGCCCTACCATGTATACATCAAGTGCTGCATACTGTCCTCACTCACAGCTTCCTTACACTGATGGAGCACGAAGGCCTACGCGGATTCTGAGGCGAACGCCTCAAGCGCCCCATTGGGCGGAAAACCGCCGTGTTGCTGTTGTTCTCCGGCACAAAAAAAAAAAATGCCACCGTTCTAACGAGTAATAAAAACACACTTGAGTTCCTCTTGGAATAGAACCATGGCCCCCGAAGTAGGATCCGAAAGCATTACCACAACGCTAAATATATCAACACGTTGCCATCTGCGGAACAAGAGTTGCCCGGTAGTGCGTGTGGCGCTCACTTCATATCGCGTGGCAGGTGAACGTGATGGTAGGGGAGTGAAGCAGGTGCATCCGAGGCGCGGAGAACCCTGATTCTGGGAAAGCTGTGACGTGAAGTGTAGCTGTATGTCTGTCGAGGTAGCTCGTGCCAAAACACAAAGGAGCAAAAGCGAATATGAGACGCGAATGCGATGTATACAGCCGTTAACAGATATCGCCAGGAGAAGGTATAAAGCTTTTGACTTTAAATCTCCTAAGCAGGGTTCAGAGTGTTGCGCAACTGTCGTAATAACTTTAAAGAATGACGTCATTTCACGTCTCAGCTAACCGAACCGCGTGACATACCATTGTTTTACTTCCATAGATCACGATATCTCTTGTGCGTCGGTAGCCTGAACATAGCCTTTGGCGCCAGAAGGGACTTCTCGCGCAAGAATAGTGCTTCGGCAGGGGTCCCGACCTGGGACCCCTGCCGAAGCAGAAGCACACACCATCGGAATTTGGCGCACAGACATGGACAAAAGAAATGGGCATTAAAAAATATGCAGCACAACATGCAAAATCGAAGAATATTTTTCGTGGTAGATCCCGTAATCACGCAGTTGTGGTATATTTGGTGAAAGTCACATCGTCAAACTTTATTTCTGTTAGGAAGCCATGCTCAATTTGGCTTGCATTGAAACAAATTGCGTAAGTCGCGTGTTCAGGCTCATATTTTCGCGTTCGCATTACATTTGTCCATGACTGTACACGGTAAATTTGGTCGAATTAAGTCATCAAATCAAATTAATCGAAATCGAATCAATGCTACTCGACCGTAACACACCGATAAGAAGCCATTACGCGTTTTATGGAACTGTAGCCGGACCTTATCCCCGTAAGCCTGAAGGGGTGCACCCATCTATCGGTACAAGCTTGTCCCTCGCCCTCTGTCCTCTATTTGTGACGCCCACTTATACGACGCCCAATTTAGCAATTTCGAGTTAGACGGGCGAGGCCTCGTTTTGGTTGCCTGCGTGTGAACCGCGGACGTGCGCGATAGGAAAGAGCGCCTATAAGTGCGCGCGTCGACACGCTCTAGAGCAGCCGAGATGATCGCGCGAGGACGAGCGAACCATCAAAGTGAAAGGAGGCACGCATTGCACACATTCGCTCCACTTGCGTTGTGTGCGTGTTGCATCCTTGCAAGAGCTAACATTATCGCCGCTTTCGAGATTACTCGTCTGATCGGGTGCACTATGTGCGAGCTGCTAGACGGATTATTTAAATGTGTCATGCAGACAAAATACAAGTTTGTTTTATTCGATTGATTGATTGATTGATTGATTGATTGATTGATTGATTGATTGATTGATTGATTGATTGATTGATTGATTGATTGATTGATTGATTGATTGATTGATTGATTGATTGATTGATTGATTGATTGATTGATTGATTGTACGGTTTAACGCGGCGACGCAACGCAGGCGATGAGGCGCGCCGTAGTGGAGGACTCCGGATTAATTTTGACCACTTGGGGATCTTTAAAGTGCGCCGAAATCTCGTACACACGGGCGTTTTTGTTTTTCGCCTCCATCAGAAAAGCGGCCGCCGCGGCCGGGAATCGAACCCACGACCTCGTACTCAGCAGCGCAATCCATTTCTGCTTTCTTTTTGTAGCTTTATTTTTGAAGTTGCTATCGGAAAGCGTTCACTGCTGCAACTGAAGAACAGTGAAGAACAACCGTCGAACAGCCGCTACATGACCTTAGTGACGCAATTCGGGCGGTCGAAGAACGTCAAGCCCGGGAAAGAGAGAAAAAGAAAATTAAGCGACTTTACGAGTTATCTGATGGGCATAAAGCAATAATTTTTGGCGGACGTACTTTGTGACCTTCTAATCTACGTATCATGGGTGCGTTGTGTGACTACGTTCTGCAAGCATTGAATGTTTCAAAAAAAAGTTGAAGAAGTGTTGCAGGGTCCCTTTAAAGTGTCAGGCGAAATATTACGCGTAGCGTTTCATTTCCCCGGCTCTGGTTCAACTGACGCAGGGCCAACACGCCGATGGAGAACCAGGTGACGCCCGTGTACCTGGCCGCCCAGGAGGGCCACGTGGCGGTGCTCCAGTACCTGGTCACCGTGGCCGGCGGGAACCTGCACCTGAGGGCGCGAGACGGCATGGCCCCGCTTCACGCGGCCGCCCAGATGGGGGCGCTCGACTGCGTCCGATGGATGGTGAGTGGCGCCACCGCTGCTGCTTCTTACCTCATCACTCTTTCTTTTTCTCCGTGCTGTGACTACAATCCTGCGGTTCGTGCAACATCCGCGATGAAAAAGGGCGACTGTCCGCCAGTCTCGCTAATTTTGAATGAAAGACCACGAGCTACTCACCACAAGAAAATACGATATTCATCACCATCATCATTATCATCCCGTTAGTGTCCCCTGCAGGACAAAGGCCTCTGCCATGTTGCTCCGACCTTTCCTGTCTTGCGCGATGAGTGTGCTCCATTCTGTTGCCTCCGAAATTTCTAATTTCATCCCTCGATCGAGTTAAATGTCTTCTCTTGCTTCTAGTCCCGTCTCACGGTAGCTATTCTGCTACCATGGTGGTCCACCAATTGTCTGTTTTGCTCATTACATTCCCAGCCAAAGACCGCTTCTTTCCCTTAATTTGATCTATGATGTCTTCGATCTGAGTTTGTTTTCTAATATGGTACGCTCGTTTTTTTTTTTTTTTTTTGCTTACTCTTTACTCTTCCTTACGACTTGCACCTTACGCTCCTTACGCCTTACTGTTTCATTACTCTTTTTCCATTGCTGATTGGGCTGACGTACGTTTTCTTTCAAGGCGCTCAGCGATTAGGGCGCCAAGTTTCTGCCCCATAAGTCATAAGTGGCAGCACGCACTGAGTGTGTACCTTTCTTTTCAGTGATAGAGGGAGCCTACTCCTCATTATTCAAGCGTGCTTACCGAATGCCTGCCAGTCCACACTAACTCTGCGCCAGACTTCGCTTTCGTGTTAGGGATCACCACTTGCCGAGGATAATTCTAATCATTCGGCCAAAAAGCCGCAGCGCCACGCCCTCTCTCTCCTTTCACCATCACCCGAGGCGGGAGCAGTTCGCTCACGTAACACTTTCGTTTAAACTGCGCCGAGTGTTCAATCTTGCGCGAATAAATGGGCCGACCAACGAGGACGCCCGAACAAGAAGAGGCGCCCTGCAGTGCACGTAGGAGCGTCCAGTTTGCTTCTTGTACGCGGTCGTCGGGAAAAGCGTCGACAAATCTGCGAGAACAAATTAACGTGCCATGGTGAAACGGCGTTACCGTGTGCAGCCAGCGGTGTGTGCTGGTGAAGCTGATGAGAACGTCGACGTGCGCGCATGCAAACCAGAGGAGCCGGGAGGGAATGTAGTTTACGAGCCATGTGTTCGAGAATGGGTTTCTTTTTTTCTGCTTGTGCCATTTGTGACGGTTTGTGGGATCAAAAAAAAAAAAAGTGCGAGGCGCTCCATATCACGAAGCAATAAAAAACAAACGTCCAAAAGATGATTTGCACCTCCAGCTTATGCGTCTCACCACTATGCATCTTGAGTTGATTAGTTATTGATAGGTACTGTGGAAAACGTGCAGGGAGGGCAACGGAGGATACCGTCATCGATTAGGCGTCAATATATATACTTTATTTAGAGAGAACCACGCTGTGAGCAGTCATCTTGATGTCTCACGTAGTCTTCTTCATCCACACATGCTTCCGATGAGCTCCGTGCCTGGTTCATCGTTGTCTTCATCGAAAGTGCCACAGACACCATTTGCAACATGACTAAGACCTCAAGTTCTTTCGTTTTATCCCTTTGATGTGCATTTCCTATGTATTCAATAGTTTTCAATCGGTAACATTTTCAAGATCAGTAGAGTCAAAGTAAAAGTATGCGTGCGTGTGTGCACGGGTGCGCATCTGTCTTCATTAGGAATGACCGCTGTCAAGGACAAGAGCAATAAATTTTTCTCACACCTTTCACCTTAATTCTTAGTCACTTGTGAGTTGTGAGCTGAAAGCCTTCTCTGGCCATCCACCTTTACAGCGTGGAATGGCACAATATTTTGTCTTTAATTTTCGAACTGGACATTTTAATTCGGTGAACCTACAAATTAGCACTGGAACTACCAGCCAAGACCTCGTCAGAAAACCTTTTTCACTTAGGTGTGCACAGCACGTGGCAGGAACTCACTAAGGCGCACAAAGCCAGCCAAATCGAGAGACTCAAGCTCACCGAGGCCGGTCGAGCTACCCTGCAGCGCCTCGGTTACGAGCCGAGCGTGAGGCCCCAAAACCCAAAACGGAGCATCCCCCATGCCTTAAGGGAATACATAATGGTTGCAAACGTCCCACACAACATGCACGCCGTTTACCTCAACGGGCGAAGGGAAGCCACGGTCAAGGCCTTGAGAAAAGTCTACAGCAAGAGCAGCTGAACAAGAAATGTCCATGCTGCGAGATATTCGGCAAGAACCAAGTGGTCGCTCGCAATTAGTGACAACGGGAAAAGAGACGACTTGTGTTCAGCAGCGGTCAATACAGATGACATCGACTCTGCGGATGAGACAGCAGTCGCGCTTGCCACACCACAATACCAGATACCCAAGAACGGGTGATTGTCATCACCGACTCCCTAATGGCCTGCCGTAGCTTTAAAAATGGCCATATTTCAGCGATGGCACTTGGTCTACTACCTAATGTTTTAAAAGCAAGATAACCCTAATTGGAGTTATATATCGTTTGGACACCGGGGCACGAGTCCTTAGAAGGCAATGAAGCGGCAGATACCGCAGCCCGAGGCCGCTCACGCCGGGCTTCAACCCTTGTAGGCATCCACCGCTCTGCCGACAACCACCCGTCCACCCCTAAACGCAGCAGGGACATACTAGAGCACTGCAGGCTACCAAGAAGAATATACCCGCCGCCCCACCCGAAGACTACCAAAGAAGAAGCCACACAGTTACGAAGAGTGCAGACAAACTTACTTCCGCACACCACACAGCTGTACAGGATACACCCTACGCTCTTCAGCTAAGACTGCAACTTCTTCTCTGGGACACACAACACCCTGCACCACATGGCGTGAAAGGGTAAAGGCGTCAAAAAACTACTAGAACTCGTCGCACCGACCCCGGAGCAGTGGGAGGTCCTGCTGACCAGCGAGGTCCTGGAAAACCAGCGTGGCCTGGTGACAAGGGCCATTCGAGCTGCAGCTGGCCATGGCATCCAAGACTAGGGATGCCTTCCCCCATGGATGACCGACAACCATCCCGCGCTCCTTTCTTCATATTCAATGGTAGTAATAAACATCTTTAACTGGGTACACACTGTCGGTCAAAATGAATTTGCGGTCCTGGAAGAAATAAAATTTAAACTGAGTGCTCCCTCTCCCAGCAAGTTTCGCCCTCTTTTTGATAGGTTTTCGTTTTTAGTTCTCCCTAGTTTATGAGCCAGTAAATGTTCGCAACCGATCTCATTTGCAAGCTAATGATATCGGCTTCCCAGACGGAGAATATCTGCCTTCCGTCACGCCTTTGCTCGACTTCATTCGAGGCGTCGGCTGCTCGCTCCGAGGCATTGCATAACGGGAGTGGCGGCTTCCGTTCTTTATCCAACTCGGGTAGCGTCTGCGGAGGTCGAAGTAGTAAAACTTCCAGTTACGTGAGCTTTTGGGGCGCTTGCGGTTGTTGAGCGACGAAAGGAGAGATAAGAACAAAGTGCTCGCCGTTCCTAAAGACGACGACTCCTACGGACCCGCTCATTTGCGGCCGCTTATCGTTAGCCGAGAAAATGGGACGTAAAGTTTAGCCCGAATGTTTTACACGGCGGAACGACATCGTAGCGCCTGACAACACGGCTACCGCGGGCACGGCGATACCGGCACGTCCGGTGTATTACTTAAGCTGCGTTCTGCATTTTATTTTTGGGCCTTGCTTCGCACTCCTGTGCTGGATTACGCTTCGCATGACATCCTTTTCGCATGCCTTTGTTGATACTTTTCAACCATAATCTCTTTTTGCACGACATTTTTGTGCAGTTATCCTTCTCATCCTGCCGTCGCAGGGCTGATAGAAAGGTCCCTTAACTAAACTACTTATGTCCTAGTTGCATGGCAATAAGAAAGCATTTCCTTTGGTTTACTGGCCTGAAAACGTAGATTTCGAGTAGAAACATTGAAGTGGGAACAGGCGGGATCTCGCAGTCAAGGAGAAAAAAGCCTGTTCTCGAGGAGTTTTCATGTCAGTGTTGGCCTGTTTTTTTTCCTCCGCAGTTGATATCCTTTAACTTAAATGACACTTATGCAATTAACAGCTCCTTATGTTCATAACGCGAAGACGACGCCGTAGTATATCGTACGAAATATTCCGGCACGTCATTTACGCAAGTTTCATTGTGCTCAATATTATGCATAATTGCACTATCACCATTGCGCAGTGTTTTAACGCAATCGCGAACAAGTCTCTCACCATCTCTCTCCCTCATCCTTTTCCTTTTGTTTGTTGTGTTTTATTGCAGTTTCTTAGTTGTCTTTTTCCGCGCTGTCTTGGTTGCTTGCTTTTAGCTTTGATCGGGGGAAAGCTTCCATTTCCGCCTTTTACGCACTCACCGGCGTTATAGGTGAACAGACATTTCTTGCGTTTGCCAGACGCAAATTAAAGGGTTCCTCGCTTTCCGCTTAATTCGTTCCGAAACACAAGGGGCTGCGATTCCTGGTCACGAATAAAGCCACGAAAAGACAGCACCATTGATTTTAACCGGAGACATTAACGTGGTGACTCAGAAACCGGCAAATTGGTGGTTACCGGCCTTCAGGGAATATGTCTACCGCGTGCGTCTTAGCTGTCATACTTCCCGCAAATCACTGCCCACGTCAAGAACTGGTGGCGCTACTGATCACGTCTTCGCCTGGGGGATTAAGACTTTAAACGTTTCCCATTACGACTCGTATTTCTTTCTGCACGTACTGCTTTGCCTTACGTCGATTCCCACCTATGCGTGAGATCCGCAAAATTTTTCCCCTTCTTGACACCATCGAGCACGAGGCAGACTGACGGCTTCTCCTGGCGCTATACGGAGTCATGAGTCGCGTGTGCCCGTGTAGCTAAGAGATGCTGACGCTCGTTTTATGCTTTTTGTGTTTTTTCATTTCTCATCTTGGTATGCTTCATTTCAAAAGCCGTTTCCACGCGCGCACGTGGAATTTTGACGCCATCCTCAACTCACAATACCGGGTCTTTTACCTCATGCGGCGCAAATAGCTTGTGCCTGGAAACTGGCCCGTGTTCACAGTTCCAAGACTAAGCACCACCCGTTGAACTAATCAGACGGCAACAGCTGTTTGTAGCGCAAACTGGGGGACACGTGCTAACGTAGCTTTCCCAGAGAGTCCCTCAGACTGAGCGGACACCTCGGAAACAGGAAAAAGGGTGAAGCTGTTTTCTCCGCGGAAACTTACCAGACTCCCCAAGGCGGCTTGTCCTCACATATTTGATAAACAGATAAGCTGAGCGCTAATATTCGCTTGTTGCCCTTAATCCCGTCATTCCGTCCCCTATCGCTCCTTTGCGCATTAACGCCCTTTTATTCTACATTCCGTTTTCGCTTCAAGCGGGGCTAGAAGGGTTTGTCTCCGCTTAAAATCTTCGCCTCCACAGTGGCGGATTAAACAAAAAGCGTAATGATGATGTAATCAAACGGAGCCAAAGAAAATGAGGTTGCGGAACGCTGTCTTCGGTAAGCTCGTTCCGGATCGCTTGTCAAAATTTGTCACAGTTCGTTGCAAAATATCGAGGCTTCCGTCCTTCGAAGCAGCTCTCTGAACAGCTGATATCATCTCGGCGTGGCTGAGCCAGTCAGCGCACTCCGGTGGTATGAGCGTCCTCATTGTACGTCTCGTCGAATCGCGTCAAATGTTCGTGCGCTGCACCGGTCGTGGAAAAGCACTGCAGCAGTGTTGAAATGCACTTCAGCCGTTGTCTGTCCTGTACTTCTTGGGTTGGGCTGTTCGATTAATTACCGCACCCTTCCCAGACCGAAAACAAGAACAGTAGCCGATAAGTCCCTCCGAAAGCTCCAGGTCGACGTTTTAGTGTGCTATCTTGTACCGCTATCCGCTGAAAAACTCCGCATGTGCTCTTACCGAGCTGTTAGGTCAGTTCTCGCCCTGATCGCGATGGCTTATTGAGGTGAACAGGGTTTGAAAATCTACCTGCTTACCCAACATGCGTATAAAACCGTGATTAATAACCAGAGGATAGTAGAAAAAATAAAAAACTGCGGAGTGACCTCTGTACTAAGAGAAAAAACTGGAAAATGAGCAAAAAGCATAGCATCGGCCCCTGCTTGGTCCAGACAAGGAACTCCAGACCATGGCAGGGCTTCAAAAAATACTATTAAAAAAAGTCGCGGTAGCATTAACGTACGTAGTGCATGGGTATACCGCAAGTGGGGACCGCTTTAAGCACTCGCCTAAAATGTGGAGAGGAAAGTAAGTGTGGCTTGAGATAAGTCCTCCTTTACCAATAGGCTTGCAAAATGCAGACTTTGAGGCGTTTCGTTAGGCTGTGGCCAGCGCCCAGTATATTAGCCCTTAAATTCCGTCTCATACCGTCTTCTTTATATTGCGTTTACTACATTATCAGCGCTGCTGACCTCCGTAAACCACATTTTTCTATCGTAAAATAGTCATATTAACCAAGCAGATAATAAATAAGTTATAAATGTGTCACAACCATCAGTTATAAGTACGTGGCATTTGCGACGTAAAAGTATACTACAGGCGCTCTCGAAGTTTACTTTCGGGATGTTACCAACCTTATTTAATTTAATATCGCTATGGATGGATGCGAACGTGAGAGACACACCGACAAATATAGAGCATCAATTTTCCCAAGCACCAACGTTGATAAACTGACAAACTGCCAAACCTCGTGAGCTTCCTGCAAATATTTAGCGAAATTCACTTAAATGAAAACCAAAAGTGACCGTGACGATCTGTTTGACTTATCGGAAGATCAAATGGATAGAAATGCGCATGATATACCAAGGCGTGGTCTATAAATAAAATTAACGTACTCATGGTTTTCACATAGTAAGAAAAACATTTACATTACTTCCAGTACCATAACATTTAGTGCCCTTCAATCTACCTCTCGGCATTGCATGGTGCTTTTTATATAGACGCACGCTGAAAAACAAGAAAGACTGCGATGTGGAGCATGTTTACTAAACGTCTTTACTATTATAGATATTATGGAACGTTGCTTTGTTGTCATCAGCGTCATGCTATGTATAATATTGACCCATGCCAAAAGTATTTAAACACTAAATAATGGTTCTTTGTAGAGTCATTAGAGCGGCTGCAACATTTTTACGTCCGCGTTGGTTTTTTTAAGTACGTACCTTTTTATAAACATTTATGTGCCAGAAATTACCGTTCCTAATCGTCCCACTCAGCCACAATACAATTACCGCTTAATTAGCAATAAAATGATAAACATGTTTATTTTAAAGCGCAGCTTTCTTTGTCTCTCTGATGGCGTATGTCGCGTAGAAAACGCACTACAGAAAATACAATTTTCTCTGACGATGATGATGATTGTGGATGAAGTGAAATAAAAAAAGTGTAGAACTGATCAATGGGAGCATTCTCTAAATTAAAAATATCCCAAAGAAAAAAATCGCGAGCCATCTCCACTAACGTAAAACCTGGAGAGGGGCGAAGCATGCAGTGTATAAGTGTATTGTTGGCACCTTGGCGTTTTTGCCCACGGATACGAAACAGCTGGGGGTAGAGATATGCAGCTTTGCTGTAAAAGTTTCGTGTCTTTGAAGCACGAAGCGTTCTAGCGCGAGGCCTCGGAAAACGAGTGTCCCGGTCTGTTTCCTTAGTACGAGTTTTTGCCAACGAAGATGAACCGTTCTGGTACGAGGCGTTGGAAAATGAGTGTCCCTGTGTGTTCCTTTAGTACGCATTTTTGCCCACAGAGATGAAACGTTCTAGCGCGAGGTGTGTGAAAACGAGTGTCCCGGTGTGTTCTTTTAATAAGCGTTACGTTATATCGCGATGAAAACGAGTGTCCCGGTGTTTTAGTACCCTGGCTACATGAAGCGATGATGACGACGACATGAGACGCCGACAGCCCGAGCCCCTAAGAGTCTTCGCCCCTAAAAAAACACTTCCCGTTGTCGGGATCTAATGTGGGTGGCTCACGTTATGAAGACGACATCTATCCGATCGCGACATTGCGACGCGGCCGATGCCGTTCAGATTGGGGGAAGGGTGCATGGACGTGAAAAATGAGAAAAAATCATGAACCCCTCCGTCCAACGACGACGATGGTTGAACGCGAAGCTTTCTTCGTGCGAAATCAAATGGCAAAGGGTCAAAGTCATAGCCTCTACGATCAAAAGTCCAAACTGCGTGCCAGTCAAAGTCAAAGCTCAACGAGTCAAAGTCCAAAGCGACTGCGAGTCAACGCCCAAACTCATACGACAACCAAGAAATCCCTCACGAGAAAGCTTTGCGTTCAACGATCGTCGTTGTTATATTGGAAGGGGGGGGGGGGGGGGAGGTTTTTTTTTTTATTATTTCCATGAACTTAAACGTCACTGGGTAAGTCGAGCTCAGCGATAAAATTACAAACGTGAGTACTCAAATGAATGTCGATCGTAGTCATGCCATACCCAAGACGTCCTCGTCTGGTTCGAGGTCCATTTATATATTCTCCACTACGCCAGTAACTGCAATCGCACTCTCCTGCCGTCGACGTCATTAAGATCTCACTCCTTTCGCCAACCACCCGTTCGCGACGTGCCAACGAGAAGCTCATGTTTGGCGTTCGCTGGTAACGTACGCCCCCTTATCTGCCCGCCCCCTTCTAGAGCCGGTCTATCTTTGTACCGTAAGCAATTTGTCCTGACAACGCATACTGATTACGCCGGGCGCCGCTTGCATAGAAAATGAGAACAGCGCGCGCAGCGGCTGGCGGGGCGTCAGCCGTCGGCTAGGCACAAAAGGGCTACGGCTACTTCCGCGCCAACGAAACAAAAGTGCCGGGCGCCGTTAAACACCCTGTCCACGCAGCGGGCGCGAAAACAGGCGAGGTTCGAAAAAAAAAAAAAAACCTAAAACAAAGCAGGTCTCCGTCACAGGAGCACGTCCCCATTCACCAATTACAATTCCTCCTGGTTTAATCACGGCCGCGGTTTAATAAACGTAGCGTTTGCACCTCACCGAGCCGCCCGAGTCACGCGAACACAAACCTCCGAGCTGCGGGTAACCGGTTCCTTTGTCTATGAAAAGTCGGCCCTAACTCGCGCCGACTGCCTGCCTGTGTACGGAACAGTCGGATTCAATCCCGCGCGCGCGCGCGTGCGCCAAACTGAGTTTGGCAGCGCGGCGGCCTGACGGTAAAACAAATTGCGGTCTGTGCGCGGCGTGGCGGGTTGAATACGAAAACCCCCTCCCTCGAGCAGCGAGCGGTGGGCAGGAGCCTTTCTCCAGGAGTTCGGTAGTATTAGCATGCATACTGGCGCGGTCTCGAAATGCGGAACCACCTGCCTTACTTTTCGGGCTCTTTCTTCTTCCGTTTTTTTTTTTTTTTCGAATACGGATTGTTCTAGGGCGAAAAAACAGTGCGGGCCATTAGCATTTCAAGATCGGTGGTTGAGTGCAACTTTTACCTTCGCCCGGTTTTCGGGAAAGTGTTTTGACGCTGGGATGTTGCAAGCGGTTTGATTTTCCACCTGCTCCAGTTTTATGCGGTGTGTAGCTGCCATTAGGCGTATGCTAATTCGTACTCGCATGGCGGTCCCTTTAATTGCGCGATTGCCCTAAAGTGCGGCGGTTATTCGTCTTACCTACACTTTCGCGCATTGATTCGAGCCTCATAGCTGGTTTTGTTCGAAATTTTAGCTCACACTGCTTTACTGTTTCCTCCTGTTTCTGTCTCTCTCTGTCTGTGCATTTCAATCGACTTGTCGTTTACCTCTTAAGTGCTTCAAAACAGGTAACCGTGTGAACTTTGCCGTACATGTCTGCCCCTACGAGCATGCCTCGAATTTTTTTTTTTTTTTTAGTGGTAAGGTTTGTGATCTAGGGCACAAAAGAAAACTGGTACCACGCTAAATCCATTGCGAATGGCTGCTGTGATTTCGTCAGATTCGGATATAGTCTCTAGATGTGGAAAAGCCTTGTGCAAGAAAACTTTATCGCGAAAAAAATTAAAAGCCCCTTTCATCTAACACGAAATACGGTCAAAACGCGAAGCTTTTTCTCATGCAACCTGAGTCAACGTCTAAAATACAAACTGCTTCGACCGTGTCGGAGTGGCGCATTCGATAGACGTCGGCTTCATAACGCGGGGGACCCAGGCTCGATTCCGACCCCGGGAAGCGTTTTAAGTGCAGAGCACTTTAGGGGCTCGCCTTGTCGTCGTATCTCGCTGTCACATAGTCACACGGCTGCCGGAATCAGGCGGCGCAGCGAGATAGCGTACCCAAGTAGAGACGCACGGCGTACCGTATAGCGGCGTAACGCAGAAGGTTCGAAAAACAAGCGGCTTATATGGTCATAACCGTTCGAAACTCCTAAACCGCTCGCGCTTGTCATACATCTCCGCGTTGTTTAACGCAAAGAAAACTGCAGGTACATTTGAGGCAAGATCTGTGTATATAACCAGCAGCCCCCCGCGTCCACTTAGTTAGGAACGTCCGTTGAGTTGTTTTTTACGATAGCAAGCGAAAAAAGTGGCCACCAAAAACGACGCGTTCCAAACTGCGCAGTAAGGCGCCGGCACGGGTGAGAGTCCGCTCGCGCTGTTCCAGGCAGGGGGCGCGCGAGCACTGGAAGGCGGGAGAGCGTAAGGTCCCTAAAATTTTAGGGACCTTAGGAGAGCGGGAAGAGCGACGGCGGGAAATTTGAATTGTATTGGACAAACCTCCGTTCAATTCATCAAGAGAGGAGTGAGGCAGGGAGGTGAAGAGCGTGATGGGCGGTAGCAGTGAACGGATAACGGTGCCACAGCCCGTTATGGCGAATCACTGCATTGCACTTCGGACAGATTTCACGTTGAGTGGATCGGCTTTACTTTTTTTCGTGGGGCGTTCGATGTGCCTTCGTGGAAACCCGTCATGGGAGTTCGCTTTTCTGCAGTGAGTTTCTGGCGTAACGATACACGGCACCAGCCAGGCATAGAAAGCTTCGCTGTAAAAATCAGTGGTATGCAGGATAATCTCGCCAGTTGGAAGCAAACGACATACAAACAAGATACTCCGAAGGATTGTCCCTTCCCGGCGTTATAGGAGCACTCAGCGCAGCACTGCAGTCGCGCAGAGTTATTTGGGTTCGTTGGGTTTTATAGCAGCTAACAGACGTCATCGATTACGTCTGTTAGCTGCTTATAAATGGGGCAGTTGACTAGTTGTGAACCAGACGACCATGCTTGGGTTAGATAGCATCCCCATCGGCGCCTCTTCGCTTTCATTGGAGTGTGCAGGGCTTCGATATACCAGCCAGCTCATTTATTTTTGCGTCTTTGAAAATCAACGCTCTCAAAATAAGGAATGGGGGATTAGCCGGGGCAAAATCCGAAGCCACAATGGACGAATCAAAGGAACCTCCTGCACCTAGCTCAGTCCTCCTTTTATGCTTTTTTTTTGTTCGTGAACCTGATGTATGCCCGGCAAACGAAATTCATCTTTAACTTTCTCCCGTTATAACATACGGGGTGGCACGATGGCTATGGCAGTGAAGTAAGGAACCTCTGACGAGATAGGGCGCTGCAGCCCTAGTTTCTGAAAAACTTCGCCCATGCCACTAGCACGCACGCTCTTAGAGGAGTATTTGATCGCAATCATCACAGTGCGTGTTTTACGCACTCCTTCCAGAGAAAAATCAACTCCCATTTTTTTTATTTGGGGCTTAACGCTTCTTTTGCAAACTGCAGCACTATAGGCGCGTCAGCGCAAGACAAATCTGTTTTCGCGACCCGCTACTCTCCGAGTCTCTGTGTACACAATTCCGAAAAACCGCCCGCATCCCTCATCTTGCCTCCTTTATCTTTCACCGTCCTCTGTCCGCTCCGCTCTCCTTTTGCTTTCGCCTGCTTCGCGCCACTGCGAAGCCTGACACGTTCGCTCGCGCGCGCGTGCGTGCGTGCGTGCCGTCTTGCACATAAAGAGGGAGGCACAACACCGCAACTCTGCCGCCTCAGCGGCGGCCCCTCGCACCCTTGCCTCACGGCCTCCTCGGCAGCAGCCCTTGTCGAAATGTGGGACATTCGATTTCGAAGATTAAGCCGAGAACCGAGCGCGAGTCAAATCGTTCACTTCTGCCGATCGGAGGAATTAGTGCGGCCGACGCTATGCCGGCAGCACAGCCGCTGCTGTGTGCGCCGATGTACCGTGGAGGACGGCGGTGTAGGGACGCCGGCAGTTGCTCTTGTTTCGTGTGCGCGTAAGGCGATTCAAGTTTCGCGGTTATTACTATCACCGAGGCTCAATTACTTTATTGGTTTCCCGAAGGCGCACCCGCATCGAGTGCTCTGCGCTTTGTCACAACGGCGGTCAACGAGTGAACTTCCTTGTGCACGACGGCTTGCGCGGGTGACCCTACCGACCCGGCCGACCCGGCGGAGCTGACCGACCTTGCCTGACCCGACCCGAGAAAATGTGATGTGCCGTGACGCGACGTGATACCGTGGGGGATTGAATGTGTCACGCCAACGCAAGGGCTGGGAGTAAGAAGCTGTGGCGCATTTGCGCGGCGTAGTTGCTTCTCTGTAAATTGTCTTCCATTATTATTACTATTACTTAAACGGGGTACTATACGGTAACTTTACCGGTAAATGTCGCTCAGGCAACCTGACGATCCTCAGAAGAGTAAAGCGTTTTCGAAAGATAGCAGTACTTGGGAATTCCTGGATTAGTGCTCACCTCTTGCCGATGTTTGCGTCCAGCGACGTGCTGTGCCACTGCAGTTACTAAGCTCAGACGATATGATCTCTACTCAATTTTTGCGAGGATTCACGGCACTTTATTGACAACTTCGTGCTTCGAGTCTGGGATTTCCTGGAAAGCCGCCGTAGTAGAACCTCGCATATCCCAAGAGTGGGCTACTGTTTGCAGTTCAAGACTTCAGCACGTGACGAATCGGCGGAGCTAGCCGAAACGGAGGAGCGGAAACGCTGCTCTTGACAGCGAATCTCCCCAGTTCGCCGTTGTTGTTGGCCAGCTGTCCCGTCCTAAGGCCTCTGCGTAATGGAAGCCCTTGGAGCAACGCTAAAGGGATCGGCATCGGATTAACTGTCTCGAATCGGTGGCCCTGGACAGAGACCGCGTCGGCGCTGTCCCGTTGAAGTGCTTCCCGTGGTGATTCTCTAAATAGCTGTTCGACGTCTTTCTGTGGCCTCAGTGGGTGGTGCCCTGAAACTTCGCTCCGCGCCAGCAGAAGTGGGTGAAGATAACTGCCAGTCGCCTTCCGAGGTGGAAAAAGAAAGTTACCAAGAACTCGTGTGGCTGCGATCTCTGCCGTGCTTGATCTGTGGAGTTCGGAGGATCGGATTGGCCACTACTCCCGTGGATTTTCGTCCAGCTGTAGGATTGACAGCCGGCTTCATTTGAAGGGCAATTGTCAGGTACGTGCGATTCTTCCTGTAACTCGGTGGTGTGCCACGAACGCTTAATTAAACGCGGCTTGTTCGCTTTCTCTGGAACAAATAGCAATTTGAGATGAGAAGCTGTGCGCGTGAACTCTCATGCGTAGTGTCTTCCATTGCATTGTATTACTGCTTAGTGGAAGCATCGGCAGTGCTCATCACATTTATACCTACTGTCCGAAAATTACGTTACTTAGCGTCTGCTTGCGTGAGACAGGAGTCAAAAAGGATGAGTAGTTTACTGTACGAACATTCTCTATATACTGAAGACGCACATAGGACGGAAACGGCATGATAGTCTTCGAAGCTTTGCAAGAGGATTGTGTTGAAACATACACCACCGGGTCACCAGCGCATGATGCTGCCCCACTCCTGAAGATTTTTTTTTTTTTTTTTTTGGGGGGGGGGGGGGGGGGGGAGTAGGGGAGGTGGGGCGCACCTCAAGCTTGTCTACAATTCCCGCGATCACGACTATAAGTGACCGAGCTTGCGTGTTTATTTTACTGCGCCGCAGAATGAGTCATGGTTGCTTTACTGGGTGATACAACATGAGCACGATGCACGATGCAACTCCAGGTCAAAGAGGCAAAAAAAATGTAAGTGCGTACAAACCAGTCTACTAACAAAGCCTGGCTCCGAAAGTAGTCACAGAGAAACATAAATTAACCTTTATTAATCGGTAGATGTCGACGTAGTTTCTCTATTGTGGGGGCGCCATTTGTCCCGGAAGGCCCGAGCATGGCCAACCAGTAGGGCCCGGCAGTTTGAGCTGATGTCCCAGGGTGGTCAGCTGGTCCTCCCACTGCCCATATGGGGGGGTTTGAGAGAGGTGTGTGGTCCCTCCCGTTTCATACGGAGCTGGGCGATGGGTTGTAGGTAACAGCAGATGTCGTGAAGCGGTGTGCCGGGAAAAAAGATATTAGTCGGAAGTTTGCGTTGAATGCATTTTGAGGGAGGTGCCTTCTTTGTAGTTGATTACACATAATCAATAAGATTATATATAATCTTAGCCAATTATAATTGGCTAAGATGCCGCTTTATCGCTGGGGTATTGGTTTCGGACGAGTGTCCGAAGCAGCCTAAAGCTTGAGTTCGAAAACATGCGCTCTTTTCACCGATATGTCCGTATCAGCTCTTTCCGAGGGTACCCGGGCTACAAAGCCGGGGGCGGAGGTGCAAGCTGCCTCGTTCCCAGTGAAAGATGCGTGACTCCAGGTCACGGATGAGGGGAGTATAGAGGCCCGTTGTGTGAGCATGCGAAGGGCTGCAGTACAGATGTGGCCTAGCCTTCAATAATGGATCGGTAAAGTTATTTGCAGTCTGACGACATATGCTAAAAACATAGCACGATTGGGCGATTTGGTGTCGCATTTCGAGGGAATAGAGTAACACGACAACGTGGGATTAAAAATAAAATAAAACACGAGTCAGGCTTTGCCTCATCTTTCCGTGTTGTCGTCTGGTGTGCACTGTTTCGCCAAGAGGTGTGTTGATCTTGTGGCAGAAGGAAGTTCCGACTGGAGACACGGGTTCATTTTTGGATGCATGAAATGCAGCGTAACGGACAACGGACCAAGACTAAAAATTTTCGTACGCCCTCAAGGGGACAAAATAATTTGTTCCACCACCCTTTATTTTTTTAAATGCAGAGCATTTCTTTAACTCACGATGTCACCCGGCGTTGTCGGCGTGCCTCGGCGGCCGCAACAGCCGTTCCAGGTGCGCCCTCTCCCCCACTCCTCCTCTCCCGCATCACGCTACCCTCCTCGCTCTCAACAACAGGTCCACACCCCTCCCCCTACACTATATAAAAAAAAATAATACTTACCGGCACCTGGTTTCGATCCCACGACCCTGCGGGCGGAACGCAAGGTACATGGTGCTCTACCCACTGCGCCACAAAGCCGACACAGAATGGAAGGCTACGAACGCGCCTTATATCCTTGACTCATTCAAACAACGTCAAGAAGCTGCTGATACAACGCATTCACTACCTGTGGGCGGAACGCGAGGTACATGGTGCTCTTACTACTGCGCCACAATACCGACACAGAATCAAAGGCTACGAACGCGCCTTATATCTTTGACTCATTCAAACTACGTCAAGAAGCTGCTGATACAACGCATTCACTACCACCAACTCCCCAAACACTAAACGTTAACGCAATACACCCACCCCCTATGCGACGCATTTACTCGAGTCCCCCTCGCGGGGAGATGGGCCCTTTTTATTACATTCGACAGGTTCCTTACACGATCACCATACAAAGGAAAATCTTATTTCCTTCCCCTATACCTTCCTCATGCTGGACAGATCGCTAATAATTATCCAGTACAATCCCTTGTCCGGCTGTATACGGCGCACTGTGCTTTGTTCGGTTACGGTGGTCTCCAGGTTCTCGTGGCCCTTCACAAAGGGAATTCCACAGCTATATATATCATGCAAGGGCAAATCTTGATGATTTCTGTTTGCGTACCAAGGGCTTTGGGAATGCTAGTAGAATGACGACCTTTCTCGCTTGGCGCCCAGGAGCTTTGTGTGTGCGTGCGCGACTGCGCTGGTAAGACAGAGTGGCCATCCTCCATCCCTCAGCTCACAGCAAAGGGCGGAAGCTTACAGAACTTCTGAGATATGAGCAACCAGGTCCGACATCCGTCATGGATGTGCCGCGTGACCTTTTTTCATTATTGAAAGTACCCTTAAGGGCCCCGGAAAGGGGTATTACATAAGGGGGTACAATTTAAAAACCAAAACAAAAGTAAGAAACATACTGCAACAGACTAGAAAGTAGTTCGTTTATGAACTTCTAGCAAAAATATAGCCATCACACTCACCTGTACACCGATGGGCCTGTGTCAGCCACATCACCTACAATAGAAGTGTAGATTCCTTCATTATGCACCGCCTTCAGAGCTACCCTAACCACAAGAAAACATCCGCGGCAACCGAACTTACAGCACTGCATGCTTCTGTCGCTTCCATTATTAGCAACCAGCCCATCTGTGGCCAACCGTCATGAATTCTCAAACGTAACCTTGACTTTTTGGCGAAAAGACAGCACTCGGAAAATATTTTAAAGCAAAGCCTTCTATCTCTGCCGGCCAAGGTGGGCCACAACAAACTCCCAACCAAGCTAAGTAAAACTACTGGCACCGCCAGGGATGGCACCTGGGCCCGAAGAGAAGTGGAGCGAGAGCCCGTCGTCTTAGCGACTAAGCTACGCCAACACGTGGAGACGGGGAGACACACGCTGGTTTTGATTCAGCGACCGGAGAGGGGTAGGGCGCTTGTTGAGGGTGACACATGAAACAAGAGTGAGTGGGGAGGCAGTGAGAAAGATGACGCAGTAGCCGCGCATGCCGCCCTCCTCCTCAACCTTCTAAAGACGCTCCTGCCGGGCTAGAGCGGCGGCGGCGTCCGCCGCTCTAGCCTAGCCGTGGCCGAAGCTTCTGCTGCGTTCGGGAAGCCGCCCCCGCGAATGCCAGGTAACGGCTGGTAGAATCTCTAGTTTCACTATTTGTAGAGCTACGTGTGTGAACTCAGGTGACGTCGCATGGGCAGTTGTTGTGGGTGTAGTTTACAGCTTTGGTTTCCAACCACCTTCACAGCGTGGATTGGAGCTTTTATTTTTTTTTTTTAGTCTCCAAGCTCTGCAGATTCTGCATCGCATATAACGTCAGTGGTTTCCTGCACACAGTGGAATAACTAGAGACGCCAATGTGGATACTGCGGCATCGATCGCGCGTGCCCTACGGGGCAACGAAATCCTAAAATCCTGCTTACCGCTAAAGACGCTTCAGATTTTGCATCCAGTGTTGCACACTACCTTGAGCGATCCACATGGGACGGCCCGCATAACATCAGTACGCACCCCTTCATTCATGGACACTGACTGTAACTTTAGAATGTCGTATGGAGTCAGCAAGCACGACGAAGGGCGAATCTACATTGTTTGCGGCTGAATGCGGTCTATGCACGACACGTCCCTTTCAAGCTGGAAGAAGCCTGTTTCCCACTCTGCCCATTCCCTTTCTGCGATGTACACAACGATCTAGGTACACTCAATTGCAAATCTGCGTGGTTTTCAGGGCCCAGAAGGCCCCTTACAGCAACTTATGGTCGACCACTTTTCGTGACACATATAATCAAGAGCGTATTACGACCTTGGTTGTGTCGACCTAAACGTGCATCACACGCGGCAGCGGCTCCCGTTGACGTACCTGTGTGGCACCGGACCGGCCCAGACTATGAAAATAAGTGTATGCATCCGTTCTCTCATAACAGCGGAGATGTATCCCCCCCCCCCCTTCCCCCTCGGTTCGCATTCCGGTAAAGCCGCTTTACTCGACACCGCTTCCCTGCTCCTCTTCGCCACCACCCACTTCCCTTTCACAAGTTTTATATTTCGCGCCACCACTGATGCCGCTTTCACAAGTTACGCAATCGGCTGATAATGGCGATAGCGCCGTAATCGGTAGTAGTACTTCTAACTCGCTATGGGGCATACGCGTGTCGCTCGCTCGGAAAAACGGAGCGCACAGAAGCGCACAGAATGGGCGCGAAAACAACGGAAAGCCGCTGCCGCACAATGTGCAGCCGCCGCCGTTGCCGTGTCTAGTTTCATCTCGTCGAGTAGCTGGTTATCGCTCCCGGGCGAAGAGCAACCTTCCCGCTTGGATATTCCTATTTAAGCCTATAACTCTTGTTCAGCTTGAAGAGTTTTCGTAGTGACATTTCAGCCAGTGTCTTCAAGTTAGGCAGGCACACATCGCCGTTTGTCGGGATGTGCGTGCACGGTTGTTAGGCGGAGGGGATGGGGGGAGGTGCGTGCACTCGCGGCTAGGTTTCATGCCGTCACCGAAGGCATGCCCGTGGTGATCGTGGTGATCGTGGGAGAGTCATGTTTGGACGTCTCACGGCGCGATGAGACCTGGCTGCTCTCCAGCATGGTCGAGCGATTTGGGTGGGTGCGTTGACGGCTAGAATAAAGCTCGAGCCCTTCCTAGTTTCATTCAGCGAATTAGCTAGTAAAATATGCTCAATCGCAAATTACAAACAAACGTGGTTTGTTTCGTTTACTCCTTGCACTGAGCCCACATTCTCTGGGCAGTCTTCTTCGCAGGGTGGAAAGGCAGGGGATTTGTTTATCCTAATTTTTGCGTTCATCTGGCATGTCAAGCTAGGCCTATTTGCTGAGTACCAGCCTCCGTAATGATCTCTCTCTCTCTCTCTCTCTCTCTCTCTCTCTCTCTCTCTCTCTCTCTCTCTCTCTCTCTCTCTCTCTCTCTCTCTCTCTCTCTCTCTCTCTCTCTCTCTCTCTCTTAAGTGCCGATAACAGTCGCCGGTCGCCCCAGATCTTTGATTTTTCTGATACAAGCCATATGTGCATCAACAAAAAATTTAAAAAAAAATATGGTGACGATAGATTCTTCTCTGCAGTCCAGGCCCTCCGTCACCGTCAATAGCTCTCACTGCCGCCCAACGTCAACCTCGTTCTCTCAAGCACAAAAAGAAATTTCTAGACCGATAATGTCTCAAGGATTTGCGTGACTGTCCTGACGCGATGGAAAAACTTAACGAACGTTGATTGATCCTCGACTGTGGACGCGTCCTTTACAAAAACTGCAAAGCCGCCACACGGCAGCGCTCCAGTTACATAATGCGGACTTCACGTACACACAAAATTTGTGCGTGCAACGCACAACAGCCAGAATTACGAGCTTATGTTTGTACCTTCCACTCAGTTTCCATTTCCCTCTCCGTATATATGCTCTGCCGAGAAACGATCATATGCTGCCACGCTGACGTAAGCGCAATGAGGGAAAGCTTTACACGCAGTGAGAATCATTGATTATGACGCAAGGGTGGAGAGGAATCGCGCCAGAACAAAACCTAACGAATCCACCGGATTGATAATTTGTTCACATGGAAAACAGAGCCACAGGGCTTTGGGAATAGTGTCCGCTGTCTTGATTAACAGGCACCACGTTACGCAGAGAATATGTCGATTATTGTCTCAACAGCGTGAAAGGTCTAATTGCTCCGCGGGAGCCGATACTGATTAGTTTGTCACGAACGGTGCGCGGGCCATTTAATACGTTCCTACAATCGTCGATCTTTGCCTGGAGCGTTTTCCTTTCCTTTTTTTTTTTTTTTTTTTTGATGACCGTGCATAGAAACACGATTAAGACGGATCGATACGCGTGGGGCTTGAATTTTTTTTTTTGTCGCACCCTCATTTGAGCTTTAGCTTCGCCTTGTCTCGCATCCCGTTCGAGGTGTTTTATTTCTTACTTGTCTGTTTCATTCGTGCTATTGTCTCGTAGAACTCGGGAAGCCCCGAGGCAGCGCGGCGCGCAAAATGTGCCCACCGGCGGCTCCACTCCAAGGTAAAAAAAAAAATGACAGCTCGTATCCGCTAATTACAGCGTTGATCATTACTCAGCCTTCTCAATAAATTGGGTCGAAACAATGTATACACAACAGCGTGTAGCGGGAAATATAAAACTGTAGCACTGTACAAGTGTGCTTTGTGTTTAATTCTTCAATAATTATTAAATTAAATGAAGAAATACTAGAAATAGCTTTCGTTTTGCAGCAATACCACTTCAAAAGTGTGCAGCCAGCGATCGGTATAGAAATATATTTGCGGGGTTGGCACGCCTTATGCGCTTTCGAAGAAGCTTAGGTTATCTTATTCACAACTTTTTTTTTTTTTTTACCTCCTACACTCCTACTTGTGCTCCTACACTTTGGTTTTCATGGTCATCACTGTAAAAACTCCCATATTTTTTTTTGTTTTTTTTTTGTCCCAGCAGCTTTGGTGTCGATTTCCTAGAATCTCAGTGGTTCTCAAATGGGGGTCCTCGGACCCCAGGGAGTTTGCGAGGGCATTTCAGGGGTCCGCGAAGCCCTTTTCGAAGCTCTTCCCTCCAGCAACCTCTACTCCCCCCCCCCCCCCCTCCCATTTTTTTCTCCTTTTTGCCGAACCTTACTGGCAAAACGGTGGCTTCGCTGCATTACAAGTTTCATTTTTTTTTTTTTTTTGCATTGCAGAAGCTTTACGTTGGCTGTCTGGCACAGCACGCCAGGTATGCGAAAAAGCCAGACACACAAAAGGCAGCACGTAGGTGTTTTGGTGACTTTAAGCTGCAAGAGCAAATTGTTAAAGGATACCACACATCGGCATAAAATTCAGACACAAAAGGCGGACGTTGCTATGCATGCCGGACACTTTAGCTAGATGTGCACATTGTTTCACATTATGGAACAGATGAACATAGTTCATCGTGGGGTCCCCCATCACTTCTGCAAGCCCGAAAGGAGTCCCCAACACACTCATGCTTGAGAATCACTGTCTTTAATCCTTCCACACGAGGTGTATCATTTCCTCAGGGCACCCGCCGCGTTGGCTCAGTGGCCGAGATGTTGTGCTGCTGAGCCCAAAGACATTGCGGGTTCGATTCCCGGCCGAGGCGGCCGTCTGTCTGATGGAAACGAAAAGCGAAAACGCCCGTGTGTTCGAGATTTCGGCGCACGTTAAAGATCCCCTGCAGGTGTTCGCAATTAATCCGGAGCCCTCCACTACGGCGTGCCTCATCGCCTGTGTAGCGTCGGCGCGTTAAACCCCACAATCAATCAATCGATCGATCGATCGATCGATCGATCAATCAATCAATCAATCAATCAATCAATCAATCAATCAATCAATCAATCAATCAATCAATCAATCAATCAATCAATCAATCAATCAATCAATCAATCAATCAATCATTTTGGCAGGGTCTTTGTCCTCCTGCTTCCTCGCTGTTATTCCGTGTTTTCACGGTGGCTTTTTTGCTTCTGTGGGTATAGTTAAGGACCAGTCGTCTAAGGAACATATGATTGTAATCTGCTATCTCAAAAGGTTGGGAGGCGACGAGTCCCAGTCGCCTCCCCACCAGTCTCTTACACCCCTTCACTGAGGCCTTGCGTTCGAGGTGGACATTGGCCAAGGAACTCCGTTTAAACCTCCGGTGCTGTCGCTTACTTCTCGGTCGACGTGTGGACACCCCAGCGGCATTGCATGGCGGTCAAAGGCGCGAAATTGAAAATAGTGCTACAGAGCCAACTTTAAGGTGAACATCAGGGGAAAACTCGGATCTTGATTGAAAAGGCTTCACACTACCACAGAACAATGCCGACACATACCGGTGGTTAGAAACACCGGCAGAAACAATTTGCCGGTGGCACGCGCCCTTTATTGACAGGCTTCATACACAAGCGTCATGGATCTTCAAACTGTACTCTCACGCGCGAAAAACAAGAAGAAACGGTACGCGTTCTAATACAAATATGTCGTAATTCCAACCACAGATTGGGTCATCATTAAGTAGTTAGCCAAGCATTTTTTTTGCGTGCGCGTATGAAACGAAAGCGGCAAACGGCGCTAGAATTCATTTCACGAAAGACCCCGCCGAGCTGTGCCGCGCGCGCGTGGTGTGCGTCCCCGCAGCCATGACACCCATCCGACGCAGCGCCGCATCTTTCCCCCAGATCTACGTAATGGCGGCGGAGGCGGCCGACGAGACGGCTAAAGGGCTCTGCGACGAGTCGGAGAAAGCGGGGCGGACCGATTGGCACCCACTTGTTTACACGTATGCACCGCAATGCGCCAAGGCCTGCCGGAGCTCGGGGCATCTCGCACGTATATACCCAGGAAGAAAGGCTCCTGTCCGCAGCCCCGGGGCGCGGCAGCAGTGAAAGCATTGATGGCGGTCGCAATTATAAATTGTCACTTGTCAAGGTAAATCAGCATTCTGGCAGGTTTCTTAATTATTGACACGAATCCCTACAGTGAACGCAAACAGAGAATGGCATATTCGCGTACAGTAAACCTTCGTTGTAACAAAGTCATCGGTGCAGAAAACTGACTTTGTTATAAGCGGTACTTTTTCTTAAAGCGGGGATGATTTGCTATTAATGCCTTGCACTGGGGATCGCAAAAAAAAAAAAAAACACTTCGGTTAAAATGAGAGTTCAAATGAAGCGATTTCGCTATAGCGAGAGTTTAGTGTATTTCTGATTTTGAGGACGTGTGAAACGCTGCAATTTTGCCAACCAACCTGCTTCGTTCTCTCCTTCCCTTTCCCTTCCCCCTCACATAAGGCGCTTGACCTCCACTCTCTTCATTCATTCATTCATTCATTCATTCATTCATTCATTCATTCAGTCATCCATTCATTGTAAAGCTACAGGATATTGTTTGTGGGTTTTCTTTTGTGAATCATCAGCTCGGTTAGAGGTGCATTGCTTTTGTTGTGCAAATTTGCGGGAATAATTTTGCGCACTGCTTCATTTGACATGATTCCGCTTTCGCAGCCTCGGTGCGGTTGTTCGGTGGTTTCTAGTAACAATTCTGTGAATTCGTTCTACGCAGTCCGTGATAGTGACCTAAACCAGACGTCCAGCCAATTCATCATCCGGAGTAATACCTCAACAATACCCCGGTTTTCTTTATAATCTGCCCCTAGACACTGAACGATGGCAACGCGTCACTTATTTCGCGCAAAAGCCGCAACCTTCTGAGCACCCTACTGAAAATATGGGAACGATATCCATACGACATG